>NC_064633.1:37444260-37754523 GCF_023864275.1 Schistocerca cancellata | reverse complement strand
ACAGATACACCGCAAAAGCAACATTGTAAATTGTCACTCATTAGTAATGTCGTGATATAATCGTGTAGCTGTCACATAAACTAACCACTGTGTCATCTGGTATCTCTCAGAAAGTACTTTAATTCAGAATGTATTTTCAAGTAAACCAAAATGTTGCATTAAAATCTCATTAGCAGTACTGGTAAATGTTCTAAGTATGTGAGCCTTATAGTCGTTACGTAATCGTGCAACTAACAAGCAAGAATGCACACACACAATAGCACTGTGACGTCTGTTCACAATAACAATGCATTCGTAATTTCTGTTTAAATAAGTTATCTTGGTTCTTGACTGGATATTTAACTTCAAACATTGTTGCATGATAACAGTTTCTAAGTGTGACAACGCATACTAGAAATGTGAAGCGAAACGTTTTATGGCAAAGACAAAGTTAAAAAGCAGATTATTTTTCAATAAACGGTTTTACATGTGAAATGTGGTGTAACCCTTTGCTCTTCCTAGTACACAGAATTTCAACTTTAACGCAATTATCATGTGGTATATGTCGGTAAGGAATACTGGAATTTTTCTCAAGGTTAGCCTCTATGGTATTTTTCTCTGAGCCAGCCGGCGCAGGTGGCTGTCTGCAGTGCGAGTCATTGTCTGCTATCTCTTTGTTGGCACGCGTCGTTACTGGGATTAGGAGACCTAACTTCTACAAATTCACCGTGACGAGAGTGCGCTGCTCTGTTTGAATCCCGCCAGTTCTGATGCAGTTCAGGTCTGTTGTTACGATCATATCGTCTGTCGTCATGTCGGTAGATTCCATAGTTTCTTTCTTGTCGGTCACGTGGTGGAGAATTTCTCCCTGAGTCGTAACTGCACGCTGGACCGTTGCGTCTAAAGGTATTCTGTCTCCCTTGATAATAATTATTTTGGTTCCCATATTGTCTGTTTCTCTGATTGTCTCTGTGATAGTCATTACCGCGGAGAGGTGATCTTTCCCTGTAATTATTACGACTCTGCCAACTGTTGTCATACGGGTGGTATCTGTTTTGGTCACGATTTACGTTGTAAGAATAGCCTTGTCGTGTCCATTTATTATTTCTGTCATCGCGGAATTGTGACGGATGTGACCTGTAATTGTTGTACTCGTGTTTTCGCGTTCCGTGATTGTCAGTGTCAATTTCCAGTTCTTGTAACAGTCCCTGAAAAGCTTCAATGTCGTCTTTGCAACATCCTGCCAAAATAATATGTCGTAAATGTTCAGGTAATTTGATTAAGCAAATGCGGATGAGTTCTGAGGGGCTGTATGGGTTTGACAGGTACTGATTCTTGTGCAACATGTCTTCAAAATATTTCACGAGACTGGAAAATTCAGATTGTTGGAAATGTTTCATCATTATGATGCTATGTTTTACTCTGTCATGTGTAGCTTGAGATCAATATGCTGAGAGGAACGTATGGTAAAATTCTCCTTCACTGTGGCAATCGTGAATGACCGATCGCATTCTTACAGTTCTTACAGCTGGTTCATTCTCTAAATAGCCACACATAAATTCTAATCTGTGCTCTAATGACCAGTTGGGAGGAAAACAATGAGAGAATTGATGGAGCGACGCTTGTGGATGAATGTCGTTGGCAGAATTCTTAAACGTTTTGAATTTACGTGTAGTAATGAACAGCTTATAGTCAAAATCATCGTGTCGGCAAGTCGAATATCGGTCATTGTTACGTCGTGTCGGCGGTTCCATCTCAAAATTCGGTGTACCTTGCCAATTTCTTTCATAATTTCCGAAGTGCCCTGAGTTATTATTTTGTGGCTGTTCCGTATTTCTATGTCCCTCTTCCCGTATTGGAGCGTGAGTGGCCTCTGAAATACGTAATTCTTGTATTACCTGTGTCAGCTGATCTTGTACTTCCCGGATTTCTCTTTGGTGTTGCGTATTAATTTGATTCTGATTTTGTTTGAATTTCCTAATTTGTTCGCACTCTTCTGTGTCAGTGATGGCTACAGGTGTTGTGTCATTCAGATCATCATCTACCTTTGCAGATAAGTTAGTGAACTGATCCGAAAGTTCGGCTACTTTTTCCGATATTTTACTTATTTCCTCAGTGTGTTTTTCTGAACCAAGTTTCAGTGTGTCCATTTGTGTTGAAATCGTATCTACTGTGTCCTTTAAGTTTTCTTGAGTTTTTGCAAGTTGCGTAACTGAATCGGCAGATGCAACTGAGTCAATTTTAGCTTGCAAGGTGTCGTGATTTACATGAACAATAGTTTGGAGTTCTTTTATGGCTGCTTCGTGATTCTGTAATACATTTTCATGCCGCGAAAAAATGGGTTGAAAATGCTCACAAATTTGTGTTTTTACATCATTACAGACTTTTTGACATTTCGATTCAATGTTATGTAACTCAGCAGTTAAATCTTCACGTGTTTGTTCAAGCTTATGTTCCACTTTTGAAGCTTTTGTTCCATTTTCTCTAACTTTTGAAGATTTTGTTCCATTGTGTCTAACTTTTGAAGATTTTGTCCCATTTGTTTCTGATTTTGTTCAAGCGTTGTGTCTAACTTTTGTAGCCTTTGTCCCATTTGTTGCATTAACTGTAATAACAATGCACTGGTGTCTGAAACATGTTCCTCAGTGCTTTTTGGCAGTGAATTTGCACCGGCAACATTCACATTTTGACAAGCGGAAAATGTGTCTTGACTCATTTGAGAAAACGGTGAGAACCCAAAACCTGAGTCTACAGTATTTGCAATATTGTGTTCTATCATTCCCGATTCCTGAGGCGAGATGTTGCCGACCGATCGATCGATAATGCTTCCCTGTTTACTACCTGTTTCACTGTCTACACCATTATTTGACGCCCGCTCCATTTCCCTATGCACAGTTACCAAATTACTACTTTGAATATTAGTTAATTCATTACATGGTGGCGTTAACACACTGCTTTCGTCTTCACTGTCATTTCTCAGTTTACTTTGGAGCCTAGTGTTACGTTTTTCACACGCCATTATTGTCACAATATTTCACACGACAACACAGAAAAACACAATTTGAAGAGCAAAAATAAGAGAACACATTAACATAGCACTGAAAATAATATCTAGTTAATTGCAAGCGTAGCTGCGAAATACTTGGTGCAAATCTACATGCATGCCACAACTGTTTTACTGTACAACAATGAAAGACTGCAACTACAAAGGAGATTCTCTCTACAATTACGCAATAGCAATAAACAAAATCTACACTAATTACACAAACTACAAGAAAAAATCAGAAGAATCTAGTGAGGTATCCTGGCAGGGTCGCCATATGAAACGTCCCCTTAGAAAAATTATACGTGACTGTGTTTAAACTGACACACAATATTTTTTAGCGCAACGCAATCTGACTTTCAGTAATCCCTACAAGAGAATGGCCCTGACTAAATTAACCTATACCTTTCACAAATCACTTACCTCACAAAAATCTTCGTTACAGCGAGCACCACTACTGCCAGCTAAATAAAAGATTCAAACTACGGAAGGCACTAACTACTGATAGGGATAGTTAGCAAATGAAAGATTTTAATAGAGAACAAACAATGTATTTACCTTAATATCATTAAAAGTCATACTATATGTAATTTCAAAAATTCCGCCATTTCCTTCCACACATCCACCACTGCTGGCGGCTCACCTCTAACTGCGCAACGCTATGCGCTGTTCACATCCAGCTGCCGCTGCCCAACACTACAATGGCAGGCAACAATGCTAACTAGCCACAGACTGCACAGAGCGCTACGTAATGTTGCCAATAAGAAAACATAAACAGCCTACTTACAATTTGAAAAAGTTCACAAAATCATTATTCGCATTCATAGATGTTAGTACATTAATCTCAATATGTGGTTTCATCCAGGGAGCTTACATGAATGATAAGATTCTATGAACATCTTAATACTAATTTAAGATGCAAATATTATTTTTTATTATGAATAACTCATCACACAAAGCAGAAATTAATTTCTTTTGCAAACCAGTTTTGTTATTACGAAATGGTGGTGCTACTTTTTTTCAAAACATAAGGGCAAAGCAGAATGACAGTCCAGAATTTTCTCGGAATATGCAAGATGTTTTTCTGAAATGTTTACTGAGTGAGGTGACGCAGTGGTTAACTACTTCAGAGGATGACAGTTCAAACTGCGTGCATTCATCCTGATTTAGGTATTGCTAGATTCAAGTCAAATGCCAGGATGGTTCCTTTGAAAGGGCACAGCCGACTTCCGTCCCCATTCTTCCCTAGTCCGATGGGACCAATGACTTTGCTGTTTGGTCCCCTCCCTAAGATCAACCAATCAACAAACCTAGTGTTTCATACGTCAGACTAATTTTTTTAGTCAGAAGGTTCGTCGCTTTCTCGTTCAACCCATGCAAAACCTGATGCTGGAAGATACTGCATCATTTCCCAACTGTGAAAGCTATTAACATCAAGCTATGTAACGTAAGATTCATTGGTTTGATCATCATAAGGAGCTAGAACCTATTGTTTGCAACAACATGTCTACATTAACAATGAACAAAACTACCTCTCAAGCCTTGTGCAATAAACTGAAATTTCTCAGTGTCAGTAATAAGCTGTAATTTTGATCTAGCAGCTTTCAGTACAGCATCCCATGCTAAGCTAGCTTGATGTAATATAATTATCAAGACCTATTTCATATGTTTTAATACATCAGTTCTGGAAGTTTTCGAATACATGCAGTAGCACATCAATTTTCAAATACAGATCAGAGTACTCTCCTAGTGTCTTACACTTGAATGAATTCCATTCATTTTATGCTCTTAGAGATTCATCTTCTGTAATAGTTTCGCTTGTTAATCAACTTTAAAATTTTTTCTAGTAAAACAAACTCATCACCCGCATATTCGGAAGAACATATCCTTTGTGTTTAATTAGATTAAACTCTGTCATTTGGAAAATACTTGCTTACTATGCTGACATGATCTGCTTCTAAATGTGGACCTTGTTCTACTACAGAACTTGCTAAAAATTAAACTTGTCTGTAAATTAGAATCTTATATTACAAAATCTCGTGTGATGGATTGCAACAAGTGTTTTGATAATAACTTATATTCTACAAGTTTGATGGTGTTAGTGAAATGTGTAGTAGATTTATTGTTAATTCTTTATCACAGTGTATCATCATGTCAGATTAAACTCTGTTGTTCGAAAAATACTTGCTTACTATGCTGACATCATCTGCTTCTAAATGTGGACCTTGTTCTACTACAGTACTTGCTAAAAAATTAAACTTGTCTGTAAATTAGAATCTTATAGTACAAAATCTCGTGTGGTGGATTACAACAAGTTTTTTGAAAATAACTTATATTCTACAAGTTTGATGGTGTTAGTGAAATGTGTCGTAGATTTATTCTTAATTCTTTATCACAGTGTATCATCATGTCTTCACATATGCTTGTGATCAGAACTGCTCAAGTTGTAAGGTACAGTGGGTACTTAAAACTAGGGCTATATTTCAAGTTGCAGCTATTATGTGCAGCTCCTCTACATACACTGGTAAAAAGACAGTGATCCCTGTGTTTTTTCTCCTTGCTGAAACCCTTCATGGCAAATATAATAAGATTTTGCTGATCGAAATTCTAGTTCTTATTTTCAACTTATATTCGTCTTTTTATTTTGCAGTAGGATTTGTTTTCAGTCTTTGCAATTAAACAGAAGTTTGGTCTGTGAAATATTTCTCATAATCCCTACCTTTAAAATCTAAATATTGATGATTGTAACTATAATGCAAGTAATACAATATGTTGAAATGTGTATGAACATGTATCTGATCACAATGTGAACCACAATTTCAATAACATCTGCTTGCGGCATGCATTCACTTTCTGTGTGTAGGTACAACAGGTATTTTTTGATTGTTTCTGAAGTTGATAAATTTAACATATCACTCTTCCTACTAGGTATTATGCTATTAAATAGTGTGAAATGTTACCAGTTGGTTAGATTTTCAGCTAACTTTAATCTTGAATGAAAATAATAAGGACACATTCACACAGTATGACAGACGTGAAGAGCAGTAATGCTAAAATGAACTAACCAGTTCACCAGTTTCTAGTATTAACAGACTGACAAGTTTCTCACGTTTGAATTTTGTGACATGTAACTGAACAACCACAAAACCCCTTTAATCTTCCTTTCCTTATCTCTTCTCAAGACCCACCCCTTCTCCTCCTCTTTAACCTCCTCCTCCTCCTGCTTCTATTTCTTTGCTTACTCCCTGACAGTCAGTCACTCATCAGAATACTCGATCCCACACAGATTAAGAGATAGATTCATTTTGCTTTTCTAATATATATACATGCTTCAATTCATTAGGAAACAGTTTGCCAGAGAAGCTTAATTCGTCTTGATACATAATAGGCATGTTTCTTCACTGGAAGCAAATAACTGTAATCTCCCATTTGAAACAAGAATTATCTTTTGACTGAATGTTTATCACAGCACATTTATTTTGAATAAATTTGGATAGCCTTCTGCACTGCCCCACATAAAATTCTTTGTTCTGAGATTATCACTAGATTTTACTGTTCCTTTTAATGCCCAACCTGAATCTCCTCTTGAAAACTTTATATTTTCTTTAAAAGTATGTCTCTTATGTTTGTTGATACACTCAAAGCTAATTTCTGACTGCAATAAATTGGAATTCTTTGTATTTATGAGAATTTCTTTTACATCACCTAACTTAGGCAGAAGAAAGTTCCAAAAAAATTATTTTGAGAAGTAGATGTATTTTTTAAAATCTATTCACAACTATCGAAATCAGGTTTCAGATAAGTGTCTAAGACCCTTTAACTCTATCAGATTGTCTTATATACTTGTACTTGGAACCAGAAACTGAGTCCAGATTACCGATTTCTTGCTGTTATGGTCTTAATTTAAGCCTCCCCAAAGATGGTTCACACACTATTAACCTTTAATGCTTTTCCATAATCTCATCTATTGCAAAAAGTAGCTTATTACAATTTGAGTAAATCTGTTAAACGTCTTCAGTGACCAATAAAGTTTTGACAGGTAAATATGCGTTACTAAGGTCGAACTAACAATGAATACCATTTGTAGGTAAACAGTACACAAGTTGAATGACATTTCCTTAATGTACTTCATTGTACTGAATGACAAACAGTTCAGTGTAATAGATACATTCATACTTATCATATAGGTCAAAGGCAATCAAGTGATCACATTTTGTAAAGCAGTCTTTCTTGAGCAGCTGTATTATTCTAATAATTATGTTTTAAATGCTGTTCCGATCATCACCAATACCAGGACTTTGTATGTGAAAACTAAACTCGCTTGTGAATTAAACTAAGAATCACAAGAGGCAACTTTCAGGGAACGAACATTAATTTCTATGACAGTTCCACTAAGTGATACCTTACGAATGATGTCAGCTACTGTGGGAGTCAGCACTGACACAAAAAACGAAGGAGGGAGGTTGAAATGGCCGGTGTCAGGAATCCAAAATGATCTGTACGTAACACTTGCAGATTAAGTGAACACTGTTTCTAAAAAGGAAAGAAACACAACTTAAATTCTACATCTACACCTACATCCACATTTATACTCCGCAAGCCACCCAACGGTGTGTGGCGGAGGGCACTTTACGTTCCACTGTCGTTACCTCCCTTTCCTGTTCCAGTCGACTATGGTTCGCGGGAAGAACGACTGCCGGAAAGCCTCCGTGCGCGCTCGAATCTCTCTAATTTTACGTTCTTGATCTCCTCGGGAGGTATAGGTACGGGGAAGCAATATATTCGATACCTCATCCAGAAACGTACCCTCTCGAAACCTGGCCAGCAAGTTACACCGCGATGCAGAGCGCCTCTCTTGCAGAGTCTGCCACTTGAGTTTGCTAAACATCTCTGTAACGCTATCACGCTTACCAAATAACCCTGTGACGAAACGCGCCGCTCTTCTTTGGATCTTCTCTATCTCCTCTGTCAACCCGACCTGGTACGGATCCTACACTGGCGAGCAATACTCACGTATAGGTCGAACGAGTGTTTTGTAAGCCACCTCCTTCGTTGATGGACTAAATTTTCTAAGGACTCTCCCAATGAATTTCAACCTGGCACCCGCCTTACCAACAATTAATTTTATATGATCATTCCACTACAAATCGTTCCGCACGCATACTCCCAGATGTTTTACGGAAGTAACTGCTACCAATGTTTGTTCCGCTATCATATAATCATACAATAAAGGATCCTTCTTCCTATGTATTCGCAGTACATTACATTGGTCTATGTTAAGGGTCAGTTGCCACTCCCTGCAACAGTGCCTATCCGCTGCAGATCTTCCTGCACTTCGCTGCAAATTTCTAATGCTGCAACTTCTCTGTATGCTACAGCATCATCCGCGGAAAGCCGCATGGAACTTCCGTCACTATCTACTAGGTCATTTATACATATTGTGAAAAGCAGTGGTCCCATAACACTCCCCTGTGGCACGTCAGAGGTTACTTTAACGTCTGTAGACGTGTCGCCATTGAGAACAACATGCTGTGTACTGTTTGCTAAAAACTGTTCAATCCAGCCTCACAGCTGGTCTGATATTCCGTAGGCACTTACTTTATAAGGGGACAGTGCGGAACTGTATCGAACGCCTTCCGGAAGTCAAGGAACATGGCATCTACCTGGGAGCCTTTATCTAACATTTTCTGGGTCTCATGAACAAATAAAGCGAGTTGGGTCTCACACGATCGGTGTTTCCGGAATCCATATTGATTCCTACAGAGTAGATTCTGGGTTTCCAGAAATGATATGATACGCGAGCGAGAAACATGTTCTAAAATTCTGCAACAGATCGATGTCAGAGATATGGGTCTATAGTTTTGCACATCCGATCGACGACCCTTCTTGAAGACTGGGACTACCTGTGCTCTTTTCCAATCATTTGGAACCTTCCGTTCCTCTAGAGACTTGCGGTACACGGCTGTTAGAAGGGGGGCAAGTTCTTTCGCGTACGCTGTGTAGAATCGAACTGGTATCCCGTCAGATCCAGTGGACTTTCCTCTGTTGAGTGATTTCAGTTGCTTTTCTATTCGTTGGACACTTATTTCGATGTCAGACATTTTTTCATTTGTGCAAGGATGAGGTAGATTGATGTGCTTCCTGTGCGTTTTACGTGCAATTTACGTACTACTATTACTCGCAGAACATAGGCTAAGTATCGTCTTCCTATTCCTCATTACTGATTCTTTCGAAGTCTGCGACCGAACTGGGTCCGACCAGCGATGGGTTGTTGGTTAAGTCAGCGGTGACAGGGGACGCTGAACTCTGTCTTCGTGGAGATGTGGCGCTGCCTGCTCTTTCCACTGATGTGCAGGTCAGCGCCTTCTTGATGCTATTTCGTAGTGCTGCGATGGTAAGTGTGCTGTCGATGCTGTAGGACTGCACAATGAACAGGACTCGACATTGTTAGTCTTATTGTATAGCCTTATAATATGCGCTAACAAGCATACGTTTACACAGGGCATTCGTACAAAAGTAAATGTTACGCCCATACCTTTAGTTCTTCTAACTATTGTCGAATTCGGCTTTTATTTACTCTACTGCATTAAACTGTAAATCATACATGCTTTGACACTGTCGACAAACTTAAGCTCCTTATCACTGATAACTGTGGTTCTTGCTGGTAGATATACGATGAAGTTCATCATATTAAACAGCAGTGCTAATCCAAATTTCACGTTGGTTCATGTTGTGTGCAGAATCAGATGCTTTTCTCCTTTCGCTGATGCTGGTAGCCCTTAAATACATATTACACTTGCACTTAAACTTCATTCAGCTGCTTCTAATTCTAGAAAATGGAAGCAGAAGAGTCGCTGTTTTCTTGAATTACAAGACGTTATTGATAGAAAATACGAAGTATGTGATGCATACTAGAGTTAAATGTTGTAATTCAACATCTCTCGATGACACATGCTCGTAGTACAAATGATTATGTCATCGACAGCATTAATGACTTACTACTATCAGCGGCTGCTTGCCCACCTGTATTCAAACAATTGTTGAAGCAATCTACAAGAGTGTCATGTTGACCTAAAGGCAAGAACGAAAAGTGTTGACCTCGTCAGCTGTGAGCTGTGTAGCTTCATCGTTTTTTGTGCTATCGTGACGATTTAATGCATACAGTTCAGTTAAGATGTTTTCATAGCTGGTCGTTAAACAGAAAAGGAGTTTTGTCGTTCTGCTAAAACATCTGCTTCGAGCTTCTGTACACGTCAGGGGATGAAAATTCGTTTATTGAACCACCACTGGATCATAAACAAAGTAGGCCTAGGATCGGGAGTAATGAAAAGCTATACTGGCCGATCAACTGCGGCAATTATATTTTTATGTTGTAGAACATGATGTAGTATCCTCCTCTCTCCTAAAATAGTGTTGGGTGAGAGAAAGCATTGCTTTATCATAGTTATGTACTGCCTAATGCCATATTAAAGGTCTCTATAGTCTCAGAGATTGAGTGACAATATGTTTGTGTGTGTGAGGTGTGGCAATAACATTGTAGCACTTAATTTGAGGATTCATTGTGCCTTGCACCAAGCGAGTACAAAGATAGAACTACAGTCGTATTTGGATGGTAAAGGGAACGAGAAGGATCGCTGTAGAAGGTATGTTATGATACGCTGCTTCGTTGTTAATGGCTGTGATTGTGAGAACAAAGTGTGTGTGTGTGTGTGTTTGTGTGTGTGTGTAATGACGAAGATATGTACGTTGTGTAATTGCTGTCAAAAGCATCCTGCCATCGCTCTAGGCGTTGCTGCCCGCATGTAGACGTCTAGGGCATTTGATATTACGGGTACGTATACCGTGGGCGAAAAAGCCCCGTAGAAATACTACATCCGTAAATCTGTCGGAGTTTTCAATCTACCCTCGAACGCTAGTAGGAAATACTACTTTTCAGTCAAGGAATAAGTACTCTTTCGACACTGGTCCTTAAGTAGTGTTACAATCATAAATTTTCCAGTATAAATTTTTCCAAATGATGGGTTTTGTAACACACACCTCTGCAGCGTGGACGACGGTACCTCCGATTCGTTTGTCGATTATTATTCCCCAATTGGCCAATCATCTCTAAGAGATTCATTGAATTTACCGATTTAGTTTGAAAATTATTTGCGAGCTCCTTCACGTCATGTAGATAACAATACAGAAGTTATTGTCAACAATTAATGATAGCTCGCAAAATTTACAGATTATTGTTGGAACTGCTCTTTCGCCAAAAATCCTGTATGCCACTACATATAACGAATTTCTTCACACTCAGACATCAGGTATGCCGCGAACACGGTGCCAATGCTTAAACTGAACATGGTCTCGGGATGGAGGCAATTTCGCCCCTGTTATGCCGAAACACACACACTTCTAACAACGATAATCCATAAATCATTGTCAATAGGCAATGATTATTTTTACTGCTGAATACACGTTAATCACTTACTGTTAGCAGAACTGTTAGTACACAACATGCAGCCACACTAAAGAATAATCTTAAAATGTCAAAAATAGTAAAAAAATTCAACGTTTAAAGATAAAGGATGCTCACAGCTTGCCCAAAGGAAGTTGTTAACATAGTTATCATATTTATATCCAGCAGGCTTTGAATTGGGAGATATTTTAGTGTTTTGTTCAGAGACGCTAAGAATTATTTCTTTTGCACCCTTGTTACTCGAAATAGTTGTGTTTAAATTTCATTTTTCAACATAATATGACTTGGCTCCTGCTGCAGACACAAGACTCTTATCCATCTGAAAGCTTTGTGACATGACTAGTTACATTTCTCGCGAGATCTATGCATTTTTTATCACGCGTAGTAAACCTCGAACGTGGGGACTGTCAGCTGAACCTTTGGTTGTGGATTCTACAGACTTTCATTAAGAGGAAGAAGCCACGTTTACTCAACGGCCTTATAATCATTACAAGGGCGGTTCGTGGATATTAACACAGCTCCAAAACCAGATACGATACTCTTTATGCAAAATTAGCCTGTATACAAAGCTCTGAATTGTTGAAACCCGCAATATCGCAACATAAATTACGTAAGGAAAGAGTCAATTCAGAATAGAACGAAATATTTTTCACCAGACATTTTATCTGAAAATCGTAGTCAGGAGTATTTTTATTTGTCAAATTGAATGAGAACACGCCTCTAAACGAACTCGCTAAAATAGTAAAGCAAACTACAGATCGTTTGTAAGAGGGCTCCGTTTCCGAACGCTGTGTGCCATGAAAAGCAAAGCTGATGAATGCGTTCCCAGTCTGAACGGGTTTTTCAGTTGGTGCCGCCAATCCTGATGCTGTCGGTTTTATGGGTGTAAGCTGCTTTGCGGGATGCTGAATGCTAAAAAATAAACTTTTGATGTTCTGGGGCGAGTGCAAAGCTCTGGCGATAAGCCGATATCTTGCCTCCGCTTCTACTGGAAACGAGAGCACAGTTTTGTACGCCGTATTTCTCTACAACTCTTTCCGTCACAGTTGTTTGGCACTGCTGCCTGTAGAAGACTTCATTCAAAAGCTTCAACATAGTAAGGGCCGTAGCGCGTGTCTTTGATGCATATTAATCGTTGAGTGCATCGCGCTCTCACACAACGACCACGCTACTGTCAGCAGTGACTCCCACCTCCAGAGTCATCTGAGGGGAAGCAATTAAGAGGCAACATTGGTTATATTTTCTGAGTGTACTCATATAGTGAAAATGCAGGAGTAGGTTTAATAATTAATTAAAAAAATAGGAGTGCGAGTAAGCTACTACAAACAGCATAGTGAACACATTATTGTGGCCAAGATAGACACGAAGCCCACGTCTACCACAGTAGTACAAGTTACTGGAAGTACAAGATACTGGAAGGTTTCAGATAGATTATACAGGGTGTTACAAAAAGGTAGGGCCAAACTTTCAGGAAACATTCCTCACACACAAATAAAGAAAAGATGTTATGTGGACATGTCTCCGGAAACGCTTAATTTCCATGTTAGAGCTCATTTTAGTTTCGTCAGTATGTACTGTACTTCCTCGATTCACCGCCAGTTGGCCCAATTGAAGGAAGGTAATGTTGACTTCGGTGCTTGTGTTGACATGCGACTCACTGCTCTACAGTACTAGCATCAAGCACATCAGTACGTAGCATCAACAGGTTAGTGTTCATCACGAACCTGGTTTTGCAGTCAGTGCAATGTTTACAAATGCAGAGTTGGCAGATGCCCATTTGATGCATGGATTAGCACGGGGCAATAACCGCGGCGCGATACGTTTGTATCAAGCCGGATTTCCAGAACGAAGGTGTCCCGACAGAAAGACGTTCGAAGCAATTGATCGGCGTCTTAGGGAGCACGTAACATTCCAGCCTATGACTCGCGACTGGGGAAGACCTAGAACGACGAGGACTCCTGCAATGGACGAGGCAATTCTTCGTGCAGTTAAAGATAACCGTAATGTCAGCGTCAGAGAAGTTGCTGCTGTACAAGGTAACGTTGATCACGTCACAATATGGAGAGTGCTACGGGAGAACCAGTTGTTTCCGTACCGTGTACAGCGTGTGCAGGCACTATCAGCAGCTGATTGGCCACGGGTACACTTCTGCGAATGGTTCATCCAACAATGTGTCAATCCTCATTTCAGTGCAAATCTTCTCTTTACGGATGAGGTTTCATTCCAACGTTATCAAATTGTAAATTTTCACAATCAACGTGTGTGGGCTGACGAGAATACGCACGTAATTGTGCAATCACGTCATCAACACATTCTGTGAACGTTTGGGCAGGCGTTGTTGGTTATGTCTTGATTGGGCCCCATGTTCTCCCACCTATGCTCAATGGAGCACGTTATCACGATTTCATACGGGATACTCTACCTGTGCTGCTAGAACATGTGCCTTCACAAGTACGACACAACATGTGGTTCATGCACGATGGAGCTCCTGCACATTTCAGTCGAAGTGTTCGTACGCTTCTCAACAACAGATTCGGTGACCGATGGATTGGTAGAGGCGGACCAATTCCATGGCCTCCACGCTCTCCTGACCTCAACCCTCTTGACTTTCATTTATGGGGGCATTTGAAAGCTCTTGTCTACGCAACCCCGGTACGAAATGTAGAGACTCTTCGTGCTCGTATTGTGGACGGCAGTGATACAAAACGCCATTCTCCAGGGCTGCATCAACGCATCAGGGATTCCATGCGACGGAGGGTGGATGCATGTATCCTCGCTAACGGAGGACATTTTGAACATTTCCTGTAACAAAGTGTTTGAAGTCACGTTGGTACATTCTGTTGCTGTGTGTTTCCATTCCATGATTAATGTGATTTGAAGAGAAGTAATAAAATGAGCTCTAACATGGAAAGTAAGCGTTTCCGGACACATGTCCACATACCATATTTTCTTTTTTTGTGTGTGAGGAATGTTTCCTGGACGTTTGGCCGTACCTTTTTGTAACACCCTGTATAATGGTGAGACAGAGGTTTAGGAACCAGGTTTTAAATTGGAAGACACTTCCAGGGGCAGATGTGGACTCTGACCACACTCTATTGGTTATGAACTGTAGATTAAAACTAAAGAAACTGCAAAAAGGTGGGAATTTCAGGAGATGGGATTTGGACAAACTGACAGAACCAGAGGAAGAGAAACTTCCTGGCAGATTAAAACTGTGTGCCCGACCGAGACTCGAACTCGGACCTTTGCCTTTCGCGGGCAAGTGCTCCACCAACTGAGCTACCCAAGCTCGACTCACGCCCGGTACTCACAGCTTTACTTCTGCCAGTACCTCGTCTCCTACCTTCCAAACTTTACAGAAGCTCTCCTGCGAACCTTGCAGAACTAGCACTCCTGAAAGAAAGGATATTGCGGAGACATGGCTTAGCCACAGCCTGGGTGGTGTTTCCAGAATGAGATTTTCACTCTGCAGAGGAAGAGAGTTTCAGGGAGAGCATTAGGAAATTATTGACAGGAATGGGGGAAAGAAATACAGTAGAAGAAGAATGGGTAGCTTCGAGGGATGAAATAGTGAAGGCAACAGAGGATCAAGTAGGTAAAAAGACGAGGGCTACTTGAAATCCTTGGGTAACAGAACGTATATTGAATTTAATTGATGAAGGGAGAAATATAAAAATGCAGTAAATGGAGCAGGCAAAAAAGAATACAAACCTCTCAAAAATGAGATCGACAAGAAGTGCAAAATAGCTAAGCAGAGATGGCTAAAGGACAAATGTAAGGGGTAAGATACATACTGCCTACAGGAAAATTAAAGAGACCTTTGGAGAAAAGAGAACCACTTGTATGAATATCAAGGGTTCGGTTAGAAATCCAGTTCTAGGCAAAGAAGGGAAATCGGAAAGATGGGAGGAGTACGAGGTGCATTCAAGTTCTAAGGCCTCCGACTTTTTTTTCTAATTAACTACTCACCCGAAATCGATGAAACTGGCGTTACTTCTCAACGTAATCGCCCTGCAGACGTACACTTTTTCACAACGCTGACGCCATGATTCCATGGCTGCGGCGAAGGCTTCTTTAGGAGTCTGTTTTGATCACTGGAAAATCGGTGAGGCAATAGCAGCACGGCTGGTGAATGTGCGGCCATGGAGAGTGTCTTTCATTGTTGGAAAAAGCCAAAAGTCACTAGGAGCCACGTCAGGTGAGTAGGGAGCATGAGGAATCACTTCAAAGTTGTTATCACGAAGAAACTGTTGCGTAACGTTAGCTCGATGTGCGGGTGCGTTGTCTTGGTGAAACAGCACACGCGCAGCCCTTCCCGGACGTTTTTGTTGCTGTGCAGGAAGGAATTTGTTCTTCAAAACATTTTCGTAGGATGCACCTGTTGCCGTAGTGCCCTTTGGAAAGCAATGGGTAAGGATTACGCCCTCGCTGTCCCAGAACATGGACACCATCATTTTTTCAGCACTGGCGGTTACCCGAAATTTTTGTGGTGGCGGTGAATCTGTGTACTTCCATTAAGCTGACTGGCGCTTTGTTTCTGGATTGAAAAATGGCATCCACGTCTCATCCATTGTCACAACCGACGGAAAGAAAGTCCCATTCATGCTGTCGTTGCGCGTCAACATTGCTCCGCAACGTGCCACACGGGCAGCCGTGTGGTCGTCCGTCCACATTCGTGGTGCCCACCTGGATGACACTTTTCTCATTTTCAGGTCGTCATGCAGGATTTTGTGCACAGAACCCACAGAAATGCCAACTCTGGAGGCGATCTTTTCAACAGTCATTCGGCGATCCCCCAAAACAATTCACTCCACTTTCTTGATCATGTCGTCAGACCGGCTTGTGTGAGCCCGAGGTTGTTTCGGTTTGTTGTCACACAATGTTCTGCCTTAATTAAACTGTCACACCCACGAACGCACATTCGACACATCAGTAACTCCATCACCACATGTCTCCTTCAACTGTCGATGAATTTCAATTGATTTCAGTACACGCAAATTCAGAAAACGAATGATTGCACGCTGTTCAAGTAAGGAAAACGTCGCCATTTTAAGTATTTAAAACAGTTCTCATTCTCGCCGCTGGCAGTAAAATTCCATCTGCCGTACGGTGCTGCCATCTCTGGGATGTATTGACAATGAACGCGGCCTCATTTTAAAACAATGCGCATGTTTCTATCTCTTTCCAGTCTGGAGAAAAAAAATCAGAGGCCTTAGAACTTGAATGCATCTCGTATATAGATGGTCTATACAAGGGCGAGGTACTTGAGGACAATATTACGGAAATGGGAGAGGATGTAGATGAAGATGAAATGGGAGACGTGATACTGCTTGAAGAGTTTGACAGAGCACTGAAAGTCGAAAGAGGGGCCCAGGAGTAGACAATATTCCATTAGAACTACTGTTAGCCTTGGGAGAGCCAGGCCTAACAAAACTCTACCATCTGGTAGGCAAGGTGTTTGAGACAGGCGAAATACCCTCAGACTTCAAGAAGAATAATAATTCCAATCCCAACGAAAGCAGGTGTTGACAGATGTGAAAACTGGCGAACTATCAGTTTAATACGTTATGGCTGCAAAATACTAAAGCGAATTCTTCATAGAGGAATGGAGAAACTGGTAGACGCCGACCTCCAGGAAGATCAGTTTGGATTCCTTAGAAATGTTGGAACACATGAGGCAATTCTGACCCTACGACTTATCTTAGAAAATAGATTAAGGAAAGGCAAACCTACATTTCTAGCATTTGTACACATAGAGAAAACTTTTGACAAGACTGGAATACTCTCTTTCAAATTCTGAAAGGGAAGCAGTGGTTGGGAAGGGAATGAGACAGGGTTGTTCAATCTGCATATTGAGCAAGTAATAAAGGAAACAAAAGAAAAATTCGGAGTAGGAATTAAACTCCATAGTTCGATGACATTGTAATTATGCCAGACATAGCAAAGGACGTGGAAGAGCAGTTCAACGGAATGGACAGTGTCTTGAAAGGAGGATATAAGTTGGACGTCAACAAAAGCAAAACGAGTATAATAGGATGTAGTGGAATTAAGTCGGGTGATGCTGACGGAATTAGATTAGGAAATGAGACACTTAAAGTAGTAGATGAGTTTTGCTATTTGGGGAGCAAAATAACTGATGATGTCGAAGTAGATAGGATATAAAATGTAGACCGGCAATGGCAAGGAAAGCGTTTCTGAAGAAGAGAAATTTGATAACGTCGAGTATAGATTTAAGTGTCAGCAAGTCGTTCCTGAAAGTATTTGTATGGAGTGTAGCCATGTATGGACGATAAATAGTTTGGACAAGAAGAGAACAGAAGCTTTCAAAACGTCGTGCTACGAAGAATGCTGAAGATTAGATTGATAGATCACATAACTGATGAGGAGGTATTGAATAGAATTTTGGAGAAGAGAAATTTGTGGCACAACTTGACTAGAAGAAGGGAGCGGTTCGTAGGACATGTACTGAGGCATCAAGGGATCACCAATTTGGTATTGGAGGGCTGCGTGGAGGGTAAAAATCGCAGAGGGAGACCAAGAGATTAATATGCTAAGCAGTTTCAGAAGGATGTAGGTTGCTGTAGGTACTGGGAGATGAAGAAACTTGCACAGGATAGAGTAGCATGGAGAGCTGCATCAAACCAGTCTCTGGACAGAAGACCACAAAAACAACAACTAGTAATTATTTAATTACTATCAGAAGTGGTCCATAATCTAGGCTACTATAATGTGCAATACTGTAACAAACGTTATTTGAAGATGCCGCATCCAGGCAGGATGGTGAAAGTCTTGGCCTACATTATAGTCAGCTTACGGTGTGTGGTGGAAGATACTTTGTGTGCGATTGTCACTGCCCCCTTTTCGAGTTTCAGTGTGGAATGATGCTCGGGAAGCTCCGTTGCTGGTAAGCCACCGTATCAACTCGAGTCTCTTTAACTTCATGGTCTTTCCGCGAGACGTACGTAGTGGGAAGGCAATATGTTAGTTGACTCTTCATGGAATGTGGTGTGTTGGCAGAAGAGCCAACACCGTGTTGCTAGAGGAGGCCGAAATGCACGCGTGCAATCTCACGCAGATTGGCGTGAGGTCTGGAACAGTTAAAGGAGTTGAGTCTAATAAATAAAGTACGAAGCTCTTTGAATACTTAACTTTAATCCACAATTGAAGAACATCGCTCTTGATGATACGTAAGTACAATCGCAATATAAACTGGTAATGGCGCCTTGCTAGGTCGTAGCAAATGACGTAGCTGAAGGGTATGCTAACTACCGTCTCGGCATTGAGAGCGTTATTTGTCAGTTCCATCTCTAGCAAAGTCGGCTGTACAACTGGGGTGAGTGCTAGGAAGTCTCTCTAGACCTGCCGTGTGGCGGCGATCGGTCTGCAATCACTGACAGTAGCGACACGCGGGTCCGTCGTATACTAGCGGACCGCGGCCGATTTAAAGGCTACCACCTAGCAAGTGTGGTGTCTGGCAGTGACACCACAGAATGAATGCCTCGAAATTTTAACAGTAAACAGCATCGTGATGCACAATGCTTCTTTTGTAGCCTGTTTCACAGGAATTTGATTATCATCACCGTCACGCATTAGCGCTTACAAAATGAACATATAACGAAGCGGGCAGCTCTTCTTTGAATAATCTCTATTTCATCCATCAAGCCTGTCTTGTACGGATCCCAGACTGTCTAGTAAAATGCAAGGACGGGTTGAACGAGGGTTTTGTAAGTTACCGTCGAGGGTGAACTACACTTCACGGGGATTCTTGCAATGAGACTCAGCGTGGCGTCTATCTTTTCTTCGACCAGTGATTCCACTTTCAGTCGCTCGATATGAATACCCAAGTATTTGTACTGGATGTAACTTGATGTGTTGGCAGAAGCGCCAACACCTTGTAGCTAGAGGAGGCCGAAATGCACGCGTTAAGCTCACGCAGACTGGCGTGAGGTCTGGAACAGTAAAGTAGTTGAGTCTAGTAAATAAAGTACGAAGCTCTTTGAATACATAACTTTAATCCACAATTGGTGAACATCTCTCGTTACTGTACAGGCTTTATAACCACAATATCAATTGATAATGGCGCCTTGCTAGGTCGTAGCAACTGACGTAGCTGAAGGCTATGCTAACTATCGTCTCGGCAAATGAGAGCGTATTTGTCAGTGAACCATTGCTCGCTAAGTCGGCTATACAACTGGGACGAGCGCTAGGACGTGTCTCTAGACCTGCCGTGTGGCGGCGCTCGGTCTGCAATCACTGACAGTGGCGACACGCGGGTCCGTCGTATACTAACGGACCGCGGCCGATTTAAAGGCTACCACCTAGCAAGTGGGTGTCTGGCGGTGACACCACATAACTAACTCCAGTGATTTTGGGAAAACGTGTAATCAAACAATAACGGGCCTTTCTGCCTGTCTGTACTATATACGTTACATTGGTTTACGTTGGGGTTCAACTACCAGTACATAAACCAAGCGTCGGTCCTCTGCAAGTCTCCCAGTATTTTTCTACAATGTTTAGCGTTGCGACTCTTCTGCATACAGGGTGATTTTTTCAACCGTTTACAAACTTTAGGGATTGTTCGATGAGAGGATACGGAACAAAAATGTCTAATGAACTTATGACCGGAAATGTATGGCTTCCATGCTAGAGACCATTTATTTAATCATACTTTGTTACAGATACTGCGGTAATACGCGCTGTACTATGCCGCCACAATTACAGTAACCATGATTTCTTACTAGAGGGTGGTACCGTTCCTCAGACGTCATGCCATAGCGCCCTATCCTGCCATGGTAATTTTTTAATGTTGTGTCCGATTAACTTCTCTTTGTGACTCATCTTCTAGTGTATGTGATACAGTGTTGTACAAAATGGTTGCGTGTTCGATTCGAGAGCTTGCAAAAGTGGTGTCTACTTACGGAAAGGCAAATGGCAAAAGGGCAGCGGGCAGCAAAGTTGTATCAGGAGACCTATTCCCTCGCAATCAGCATTCAGTGTTTGCAACCGTGTTTCGCCGTTTGTGTGAGACAGGGTCGTTTCAGAAAGCAGGAAATCATGAAGGGTGTGCCCGCAAAGTTCGGGTACTAAACTTGGAAGAAAATGTGATTAACACTGTGGAAGGCGACCGCCGTGTTCGTACCAGGCAATTGGCCAGCTGGTACAGTGTAAACCAGACGACGATGTGGAACATTCTCCATGACAACTGTTACTATCTTTATCACTTACGGCGTATGCAGGGCTTACTAGCGACAGAGTTTGTACATCGGCAGCAGTTTTGTCATTGGTTTCTTCCCCAGGCAACAACGATTCCAGGATTTGCGTCATCCATCCTATACACAGATGAGGCCACCGTTACGCGGACTGGTATCTTGAAATTTCATGACAGTCATCTGTGGGATAGTATGCAGAACCTCCATGATATGGTGAGAACGAATCAGCATCGGTGGAGCTGGAATGTGTGGACTGGGATAATTGGCGGCCGTATTTTGGGACCAGTCCTCCTTCCATCTACATCTACATCTACATGATTACTCTG
Organism: Schistocerca cancellata; assembly: GCF_023864275.1. NCBI lineage: Eukaryota > Metazoa > Arthropoda > Insecta > Orthoptera > Acrididae > Schistocerca > Schistocerca cancellata. The sequence continues at coordinate 37,733,505 of NC_064633.1, read as the reverse complement.
CAATTCACATTTAAGTGCTTGGCAGAGGGTTCATCGAACCACAATCATACTATCTCCCTACCATTCGACTCCTGAACAGCACGCGGGAAAAACGAACACCTAAACCTTTCTGTTCCAGCTCTGATTTCCCTTATTTTATTTTGATGATCGTTCCTACATATGTAGGTTGGGCTCAAAAAAATATTTTCACATTCGGAAGAGAAAGTTGGTGACTGAAATTTCGTAAATAGACCTCGCCGCGAAGAAAAACGTCTTTGCTTTAATGACTTCCATCCCAACTCGCGTATCATATCTGCCACCTCTCTTCCCTAGTACGTGATAATACAAAACGAGCTGCCCTTTTTTGCACCCTTTCGATGTCCTCTGTCAATCCCACCTGGTAAGGATCCCACACCGCGCAGCAATATTCTAACAGAGGACGAACGAGCGTAGTCTAAGCTGTCTCTTTAGTGGACTTGTTGCATCTTCTAAGTGTCCTGCCAATGAAACGCAACCTTTGGCTCGCCTTCGCCACAATATTATCTATGTGGTCTTTCCAACTGAAGTTGTTCGTAATTTTAATAACCAGGTACTTAGTTGAATTGACAGCCTTGAGAATTGTACTATTTATCGAGTAATCGAATTCCAACGGATTTCTTTTGGAACTCGTGTGGATCACCTCACACTTTTCGTTATTTAGCGTCAACTGCCACCTGCCACACCATACAGCAATCTTTTCTAAATCGCTTTGCAACTGATACTGGTCTTCGGATGACCTTACTAGACGGTAAATTACAGCATCATCTGCGAACAACCTAAGGGAACTGCTCAGATTGTCACCTAGGTCATTTATACAGATCAGGAACAGCAGAGGTCCCTGGACACTTCCCTGGGGAACACCAGATATCACTTCAGTTTTACTCAATGATTTGCCGTCTATTACTACGAACTGCCCGCCCCCGGTAGCTGAGTGGTCAGCGTGACAGACTGTCAATCCTAAGGGCCCGGGTTCGATTCCCGGCTGGGTCGGAGATTGTTGTGTTGTCCTAATCATCATTATTTCATCCCCATCGACGCGCAGGTCGCCAAAGTGGCGTCAAATCAAAAGACCTGCACCAGGCGAACGGTCTACCCGACGGGAGGTCCTAGCCACATGACATTTCACTACGAACTGCGACCTTCCTGACAGGAAATCACGAATCCAGTCGCACAACTGTGACGATACCTTTAAGGCCGGATCTTTCGTCATTTCTTGCGGGTGACTGCCTCTCGTGCTGGAAGAACTGCCGTTGATGATTCGGAGGGTTATGTGGCTGCTGCATGATGGTGTCTACCCTAGTCGATGGATCAGACGAGGAGGTCCAGTTGCATGGCCTGCTCATTTACCGGATCTCAGCCCGTAGGATATTTGGTTATGCGGCCATCTCAAAAGTGTGGTGTGTGCAGAGCCCATTCCGGACGTGAAGACACTGGAGCAGCGTATTCATGCTGCCTTTACAGCATTTCCGGACATAAGTTAGTTAGATGTTTTTGTTCCGTATCCTCTCATTGATCAATGCCTAGAGTTTTTACACGGTGGAACAAAATCATCCTGTGTAACCCCATAATCCTCGTTTAATCTCATGGAGCTTTTGACTGTACCAATTTCTGCACTGGTGCGCGAAACTTAAGGAAGAAGGTAACTTAATTTAAAGGAACAAGGTTCGATGAAACTTGCACCATATGTAGAAAGTACTGCTTCAGTGTAGTGGGGCAGGTCACTAAAAGAAATGGGCAGTGACGAAAAATACACTATTATGCGACGACATAAATTACAGTGGAGTCAGCGTGATCCTCGATGGTCCCCTGACATTAAAATAAGTGGGACATGGATCTTAATAGTGTGCGTGACACCACGGCTCTGCAACATTCTCCCATGCGGGGCCACAAGGTAGGTAATGGGTTCATACGGTAGGGCGTTCCATTCCTCCAACAGTGTGGCTGACAACTGCTGGATGATCGTCGATGCATGTGCGTATGCTGCTGTATGTTTTCCCAACGCATGGCATACGAGCTCGATGGGATGTAACTCGTGGGAACGGGCAGACACTCCATTCGCCGAATATCCTCTTATTGGAAGAGCTCCTCCTGCTGCATTGCTCGATGCGGTCGCGCATTAATCATCATCATCATCATCATTATTATTTAAGACTGATTATGCCTTTCAGCGTTCAGTCTGGAGCATAGTCCCTCATATAAAATTCCTCCATGTTCTCCTGTTCAGTTCTAACATTGGTGCCTCTTCTGATGTTAAACCTGTTACTTCAAAATCATTCTTAACCGAATCCAGGTACCTTCTCCTTGGTCTGCCCCGACTCCTCCTACCCTCTACCGCTGAACCCATGAGTTTCTTGGGTAACCTTGCATTTCCTATGCGTGTAACATGACCCCAGCATCCAAGCCTGTTCGCCCTGACTGCTATGTCTATTGAGTTCATTCCCAGTTTTTCTTTGATTTCCTCATTGTGGACACCCTCCTGCCATTGTTCCCATCTACTAGTACCTGCAATCATCCTAGCTACTTTCATATCCGTAACGTCAACCTTATTGATAAGGTAACCTGAATCCACCCAGCTTTCGCTCCCATACAACAAAGTTGGTCGAAAGATTGAACGGTGCACAGATAACTTAGTCTTGGTACTGACTACCTTCTTGCAGAAGAGAGTAGATCGTAGGTGAGCGCTCACCTCGCTTCCAGTTCTTTCACTATGTTGCCATCCTATGAGAATATGCATCCTAAGTACTTGAATCCGTTCACGTGTTCTGACTTTGTTCGTCCTATTTGGCACTCAAACCGTTTATATCTCTTTCCCACCGACATTACTTTCGTTTTGGAGATGTTAATCTTCATACCATAGTCCTTACATTTCTGATCTAGCTCTAATGTCGTGTGGCTAGGGCCTCCCGTGGGGTAGACCGTTCGCCTGGTGCAGGTCTTTCGAGTTGACGCCACTTCGGCGACCTGCGCGTCGATGGGGATGAAATGATGATGATTAGGACAACACATTACCCAGTCCCTGAGCGGAGAAAATCTCCGACCCAGCCGGGAATCGAACCCGGGCCCTTAGCATTGACAGTCTGTCACGCTGACCACTCAGCTACCGGGGGCTAGCTCTGAAATATTACTTTGCAAACTTTCAATCGAATGTGCCGTCACAACTAAGTCATCCGCATATGCGAGACTGCTTATTTTGTGTTCACATATCTTAATGTCACCCAGCCAGTCTCTTGTTTTCAACATATGATCCATAAATAATATGAACAACAGTGGAGACAGGTTGCAGCCTTGTCTTACCCCTGAAACTACTCTGAACCATGAACTCAGTTTACGGTCAGCTCTAACTGCTGCCTGACTATCCATGTAAAGACCTTTAATTGTTTGCAAAAGTTTGCCTCCTATTCCATAATCTCGTAGAATTAACAACAACTTCCTCCTAGGAACCCGGTGATATGCCTTTTCCAGATCTATGAAGGATAGATACAGTTCCCTGTTCCACTCGTAACACTTCTCCATTATTTGCCGTATGCTAAAGATCTGTTCCTGACAACCTCTAAGAAGCCTAAACCCACAATAATTTTCATCCAATTTGTCCTCAACTAATACTCGCACTTTCCTTTCAACAATACCTGAGAAGATTTTACCCACAACGCTGATTAAAGAGATACCTCTATAGTTGTTACAATCTTTTCTGTTTCCATGTTTAAAGATTGGTGTGATTACTGGTTTCGTCCAGTCTGATGGAAGCTGTCCCGACTGACACGCCATTTCAGTTATCCTGTGTAGCCATTTAAGACATGACATTCCACTGTATTTGATGAGTTACGACTTAATATCATCCACCCCAGCCACTTTATTGCACTGCAATATATTGACCATTTTCTCCACTTCCTCAAATGTGATCCTATTTCCATCATCATTCCTATCCCATTGTACATCGAAATCTGAAACATTACTGATTGTATTTTCACCTACATTGAGCAACTCTTCAAAATATTCCCTCCATCTACCCAAGGCATCAACAGGATTCACCAGCAGTTTTCCTATCCTGTCCAAAATACTTGTCATTTCCTTCTTACCTCCGTTTCGAATACTGCTAATTACCCTCCAGAATGGTTTTCCAGCAGCTTGGCCCAAAGTCTCCAACCTGTTTCCAAAGTCTGCGCAAGATTGGTTCTTGGATGCTGCAGTTAACTGTTTGGCATTGTTTCTTTCTTCAACATAACTTTCTCTGTCTACCTAAATTCTAGTATGTAGCCATTTTTGACCTGCCTTCTTTTTTCTTTTAGAGGCTGCGTTGACTGTGTCATTCCACCAAGCTGTTTGCTTCATCTTACCTTTACACACTACAGTTCCAAGACATTCTTCAGCCACTTCTAGTACTGTGTCCCTGTACCTTGTCCATTCCTTTTCCAATGACTGTAATTCACTGTAATGCTGTCGCGCATTGTCTTAGATAAAATTGAAGCCAGGCCCGAATACACACCACAAATGGGGAGGGAGTCCAGTGTCAGAATAACGTTGATCTGTGCGTGCACCTTGTTCAAAGATTTGCTTCCATGCAGATATTACGCAATATGACATAATATCTGGACCACCGAAACGGTTATGTTCGACAACGTTCCATTGTGCATTCGTGATCCCACCTCTCCCCATACATCCACCATTAGCAAACAAGCTCGTCTTAGTGGTTCAGGTGTTATCGAGTGGGAAGGCATAGCGTTGCATGGGGAAAATTGAGCACGAGCCATCAGCAAAGGGCTTTCCCTACATCCACGCACACAGAGGCACACAATTCGTCAATGCATTCCTTTTCCTTGGATTTATTTGAAAGCTGGAAAGTGAATGCAGGAGAGGATTAAATAGATAAAAAGACAACTCCTAGTATAAATTCCTGGATAACATACAATATATTGAATATACAATACTGCAGTACCGGTGGAGTTCAGAATTACAGATATGCATGGATGTCCAACTACAGCCGTTATTAAATTCATGAAATGTATTCGCTGTTGCGGATATGGACAACCATCAACTGTACAATGGAATGACGAGAATTAAGATTTGTCCTGCACTGGGACTCGAACCCGAATATCCTACTTTAGCATAAAGCTATCTGAGAACGATCACGGACATGCCGACACTCCCTTATGTCGTCAAGCATGTGTGTATATTACACTACTGGCCATTAAAATTGCTACACCACGAAGATGACGTGCTACAGACGCGAAACTTAACCTACAGGAAGAAGATGCTGTGATATGCAAATGATTAGCTTTTCAGAGCCTTCACACAAGGTTGGCACCGGTGGCGACACCTACAACGTGCTGACATGATGAGAGTTTCCAACCGATTTCTCATACACAAACAGCAGTTGCCTGCCGAAACGTTGTTGCGATGCCTCGTGTAAGGAGGAGAAATGCGTACCTTCACATTTCCGACTTTGATAAAAGGTCGGATTGTAGCCTATCGCGATTTCGATTTATCGTATCGCGACACTGCTGCTCGCGTTGGTCGAGATCCAATGGCTGTTATCAGAATATGGAATCGGTGGGTTCAGGGAGGTAATACGGAATCCCGTGCTGGATCCCAATGGCCTCGTATCACTAGCAGTCGAGATGACAAGCATCTTATCCGCATGGCTGTAACGGATAGTGCAGCCACGTCTCGATCCCTGAGTCAACAGATGGCGACGTTTGCAAGACAACAACATTTCGACTACGTTTGCAGCAGCACGGAATTTCAGCTCGGAAACCATGGCTGCGGTTACTCTTGACGCTGCATCACAGACAGGAGCGCCTGCGATGGTGTATTCAACGACGAACCTGGGTGCACGAATGGCAAAACGTCATTTTTTCGGATGAATCCAGGTTCTGTTTACAGCATCATGATGGTCGCATCCGTGTTCGGCGACATCGCGGTGTACGCACATTGGAAGCGTGTATTCGTCATCGCCATACTGGCGTATCGCGCGGCGTGATGGTATGGGGTGCCATTGGTTACACGTCTCGGTCACCTCTTGTTCGCATTGACGGCACTTTGAACAGTGGACGTCACATTTCATATGTGTTACGACGCGTGGCTCTACCCATCATTCGATCCTTGCGAAACTCTACCTTTCAGCAGGATAATCCACGACCGCATGTTGTAGGTCCTGTACGGGCCTTTCTGGATACAGAAAATGTTCGACTGCTGCCCTGGCCAGCACATTCTCTAGATCTCTCACCAATTCAAAACGTCTGGTCAATGACGGCCAAGCAACTGGCTCGTCACAATACGCCAGTCACTACTCTTGATGTACTGTGGTATCATCTTGAAGCTGCATGGGCAGCTGTACCTGTACACGCCATCCAAGCTCTGCTTGACTCAATGCCCAGGCGTATCAAGGCCGTTAATACGGCCAGAGGTGGTTGTTCTGGGTACTGATTTCTCAGCATCTATGCACCCAAACTGCGTGAAAATGTAATCACATGTCCGTTCTAGTATAATATATTTGTCCAATGAATGCCCGTTTATCATCTGCATTTCTTCTTGGTGTAGCAATTTTAATGGCCAGTAGTGTACCTTACAGGGGAGACATTTTAACTGAAAGTCGCTTGCCCAGTGTTAGTGGATAAATACGATATCGCACTAATTGTGTTGTTCAGAACTAAAATGCTATGCTCCTTCGGACATGCACGCATGGTATGGCGAACACTCGCGATGGGCTGGAAATCCGGGTTCGAGTCCCAGTTTTCACTGGCGTCATTCTATTAAACAGCTGATGGTCGTCCGTATTCACAACTGCGAATACGTTTCATCTCTAGAAATAAGTTTGACAAAAAGTCCAAGATGGCAAAGTGGGAACAGCTAGGGGAGAAATCGAAAGAGGCAGAAGCATGCATGCCTATGAGAAAGCTAAATTCCACCTACAGAAAGACTGAAGAACTCTTTGGATAAAACAAAATCGGCCGCTCATATGGCAAAACAGGAGTGAACAAAAAATGGAAGGGTAAAAAGGTTGGTCCATACAAGAGAAGTGAAGACAATATTATAGAAATTGTAGAGGAGAAGAGACCATGAATTGGAAGGTATTACGCTGTGAGGAGAATTTGATGCCGTATTGAAAGGACTAAGTCGAAACAAAGCACCTGGAATAGATGTTATTGGCTGATAGTTATTGAGATGCTCACGAGAGGTAGGTACAGCAAAGGTATTATGCCTGGTATGTAAGATATACCAGCGACTTCAAGGAGAATGTTCTAATTCCAGTTCCAAAGAAGGCAGATGTGAATATTACAGAATAATCAGTGTTATAAGGATTGTTTGCTAATTACAGATAGAAATTATTTACAGAGAGATGCCCTCAGGGATCATAAATTAGGGTTCTCGAGAAATGTAGATAAGTGTAAGGTATTACTGACCCGATGATGCATCTTAGAAGATAAGTGAAAGAAAGGTGACCCTACGTCTGTAGCATTTCTAGATTTGATAGTGTTGACTGGAATGCAGTATGTGAAACTGTAAAGATAGCAGAGATATTCTAAAATAAAGCGATCGAAGTTTCCTCTGCAACTCGTGCAGATACCATACTGCAGGTACAAGAGTCGAAGCACATGAAAACAGCGCTTCAGAAAGGATTCAGGCATGGTGATGGCCCATTCCCAGTGTTACTCATTCTGTACCTTGACTGTAAAGAAAACCAAGGAAAAATTTGGCAAGGGAATTAAGGATCGTAGACAAGATATTACAATTTTGAGTTTTGCCGGCGACCTCGTAATTTTGTCAAAGACGGCCAAGGGATTAGAAGGGCAATTGACAGGAATGGATAGCTAGGATCTTGAAGGTTGTCGAACGAAATCAGGCGATGCTGAGGGAATTAGAATAGAAAATGAGATACTAGAAAGTAGCAGATGAGCTTGTTATTCTTGCTGTAAAAGGAGTCATGATGGCCACAGTAGGGAGGATTTAAAATGCAGATTGACAAGAGTAAGAAAAACATTTATGACACAAAAATTTGTTGTCTTTGAAATGTTTTTCGATATTCAGCCGAGTGGAGGAATCCAAATGATAATAACATGTAGGAGGTTCTCTTGTAATCGACGAGGAATGGAATATATTGAATGATGATGATTATTAGTGTTTTAGGGCGCACCGGAATATATTGGAAAACAGCGACAAGAAGAATGCAGATGATAACGACACATGTATTAATGGAGGGATGTGTGGAGTTTAAAACTGTAAGGAACACAGACAGTGGAATACATCCTTCAAGTAATTGAGGATTATTGGTACAACCGCTACTTTGAGATGAAGAGATTCGTATAGGAGGATAGGTCACGGCAAGTCGCACAAAAATCGCGAGAAGACTTCCGGAAAAGTAATCCAAAACAAAATCATCATGTACAGACCTACGTACAAACAAACAGATACCGCCGAGTTATCTCGACTTCGAAAGGGTCTGGTCTCAGAGTTTGCCTGAGAAGTGATATTTTTGTTTTGCAATATGACTAGCAACTGGAACTACCTTGACAGCCTACAATCATTTCCTGACTGGTATAACTGACTACGTCAAATGTGGGTTGGTGCACCAAGTATGAGGACATGACAACGCCCCTTATGTTCGTCTTTTTCTCTTTGCTACGCCATCCTACTGCAGAACTCTGAAGGAAGCAAATATCAGACAGCTACTGGCTCTCCATGCACAGATGTTGAAAATGTCTCACTAACGTAATTCTTGAGTTGGACGGCTGATTCACATAGTTGGGCCTCGGAACAGAAAGGGAACTGTTAAGAGGTTACTAAAGATTCTCAAGAGTCAATTTTTCAATAGGTTGAATCCAGGCACATTGGCACACTAATGTCAAAGTAGTTTTTGATCAATCCCCTCCTCAATGATAGGTCACATGGGAAAAGAAGATCTGACTGTTACTTTCTCACAACTGAGATTTACTGATCGATAGGTCACTTAGAAAAAGAAGACCAGGCACTTCGGTTTCGGCCGCTGGAATGTCCTGATAGATAGGTCAGATGGGAAAAGAAGATATGACTCCTACGTTCTGGCCCCTGAGATCTACTGGTTGATAGGTTGCATGTGAAAAGGCCTGGCTGTTACGTTCTGGGTACAGAGATTTGCTGCGAGATAGGTCCCATGACGAAAGATGACCTGACACTAATGTTGTGGCTGGTGGGATCTCCTGATCTCCTGACATGCAGCTTTTACTATGAAGGACTTCATACAAGAGGCAGTTGGTGTTCCATCACTACCAAAAACTCCTGCTGACCTTCACAGCCATAACAAAGCCGTAATGGAAAATTATGTCAAGGGATTGGGGAGTATTAGGTTAGGTTACATTAGAGTAACATAAAGACCATTCTTCGCGGATGGGACGAGTTTGGCATCCACTTAAATGTTGGCTGTGTAGCAAGAGGGGAACACGCTGAACAATAAAAACCTGTATTTGTAAACTTCCTGTTTCCCTCTGTTTATAAATTATTCATATGGGGTTTATATTTCTTGACATAAAAATTAATAAAACATGGTGAATCATTGCGAATAACATTTTCCCTAATGCTTTGCTCTTTCTTATTTGCTATGTACTGTACGGCAGATTGTGCTGAACGGATTTTTACGTTCTGAAACAAGAAAATAATATTTTCTTTGCCAAATCCTCAGTAATCCCAAAACAGATACGGCAGCAGATCTAGATAATGTGACGTCAGTGGCTGTAAGCATTATACTTGTGTAGTGCGGAAGCATGAAAATAATATACCGTGTACGCATTCTGTCCTTGTTAAGCTGTCCACAATGTTCCACTTTCAATGTACTGGGTGATCAAAAAGTCAGTATAAGTTCGAAAACTGAATAAATCACGGAATAATGTAGATAGAGAGGTACAAATTGACACACATGCTTGGTATGACATGGGGTTTTATTAGAACCCAAAAAATACAAACGTTCAAAAAATGTTCGACAGGTGGTGCTTCATCTGATCAGAATAGCAATAATTAGCATAACAAAGTAAGACAAAGCAATGATGATCTTCTTTACAGAAAATGCTCAATAGGTCCACCATCATTCCCCAACAATAGCTGTACTCGAGGAATAATGTTGTGAACAGCACTGTAAAGCATGCGAGGAGTTATGGTGAGGCATTGGCGTCGGATGTTGTCTTTCAGCATCCCTAGAGATGTCGGTCGAACACGATACACTTGCGATTTCAGGTAACCCCAAAGCCAATAATCGCACGGACTGAGGTCTGGGGACCTGGGAGGCCAAGCATGACGAAAGTGGCGGCTGAGCACACGATCATCACCAAACGACGCGCGCAAGAGATCTTTCACGCGTCTAACAATATGTTTTTTTTTTGTTCTAATAAAACGCCAGTCATGTGTGTCAATTTTTACCTCTGTATCTACATTATTCCGTGCTTTATTAAGTTTTCAAAATTATACTGACTCTTTGATCACCCGTTATTTCTATCACTTCACTGAATCTTCGGATTTGCTCTTCGATGCCGAATAACGGAAGAAAGTAGAACTCGGCAGCTTCTGTAAATACTGTATTTATTAAATGGCTCGAAGCAAAGTATAGTGTGATATTCCTGGCTGTGGCCCCCAGTCTTTAATTTTGGTGGAAGCTCGTCTTGATGCAGCTTGATACACGTGAAGTAGCATACGGTGCAAAAGTGGAGTGAGGTACAAGCGACAGATGGTACAGTATGTACCAGTCCCGTGGGTGAGTCCGCCAATTGTACTGAACTTCCTTCTGATTGGTTGGCACGTTCAGGTGCCAGGCTCCAAAACGCCTAACTTCTCTTATAAATTGTTTATACTTTTCATTGTATTTAATCCAGTTTTAGGTATGACAATCTCTCACCATTAGCCTACGGGTGTATAATTTGTGTTTATTAGATTTCACGAGTTTTGAGAAACATAAGAGTAACCATATTTTGACCGAAGCGCTTCGGAGACCTTTGGGTCGCTTTGGTGCGCCTGGGAGACCAAGTACTTCGGCTGCGCTAGTCAGACTGTTTTGGGCTTTCTGGAAGGCCGGACACGTATCTCAGTATCGTGCGTTACTCAGTTGTGAACACGTATAGTCACTCTAGTGCGTACCGGAGAGCCAGACATGCGTAGGATATTTCAGGAGTTAGATGGAGAAGTTACCATAAGAAAGCTATGTCGAGTGTTGCAAAAGACAGCGTAAATGTGTGAATATTTGAAAAATAACCGAACCTGATACATTAATGAGAAGTATCGCCTACCATCGTTGTCAGCACTACAGATCTTTCCCTCTGTAGATACAGAGACTAATGTGGGCAAGTGGCATTCCGCAAAAACACAATCGCAGGTTCGAATTGACATCGTAGAAGCCGCCGCCGAGGAAGATCCCACTACCAACCAACTGTCTTCTGCGCTGGGGACACAACTCTAGAAGACGACAGGTTGGTGGAAAGAACGGTGAGAGACTCTTCTTCAATCTCTCCAGCTTCCAGATCTGACTTTCAAATGGACACGTAATTTCTAATAGTTTCTGCCAAATAATATATGTACCACATTTATGACTCTTGCCAAACTGCTGGTCATAACGGTGTCTTAAGTGGTACTGTTTTTCAACACTTACAGTTCTTAGTCATTACATCTGATGATCTTCAAATAACGGTTGCACAGAAATTTAGAATTTTAGAGATGAATGGCCCTGATGGGTGGTAAAACAGACGCATTTCCATATTCTAAATTAATTTTTATTGGACTTTAACCGTGCGAGTTCTGGGAATTCCGCTTGATAGTTCTACCTGGGTGCTTTGGCAAGTTGGCTGTGACACGACTGTGCTGCGCTCGATATATGCAGCGTGTTTTAACGACCTCTGACAAGACAAGCTTCCCCTGCAGATAGGAGCTGTTTATGGCTCCCTTGTGGGAGCCAGAAATACATTGCTCCGTTAGGACGATGGCAGGGGTGGCTTCTGATGTTGCTCTGCAGCTCATGTGGCGACGAGAGTTCATAGGAAGAGAACCACTTCGTTATCGAACGTAAGTGATGGTAAACTATGATAGAGCAGGAAATTACCATCAAACTGACAAAGGAAAGGCTACCCACCCATTTCGCCAGTCTTTGGCATACTCGTCTGGGTGCACTCGAAAGAACCTGCACTGACAGAGTTTCGGTCATTATGATTCACTTTTCGAGTACGTCGAGGTTAAAGGATGCAGGATCCTTTTCGGACCAGGCGGAATTTTTAGAACCCTCAAAAAGTTTCATATAACGTATCAGGTCCCAAACGTAATAGTTTAAGAGAAATCGAATAATTGGTTATTGAAAGCAATCTCGCATAACTATACTGCACGAACGAAAACGCAGCTAATTGGGGATGGGGGGAGGGGGGGGGGTGGCCAAGAGGTGCACCGCCGTATCTACTCTTTGGCAAAGGTAAGAGAGCGATCGCGAAGTTTAAGTGGTTAAATTAAGCAAAATTAGGTTTATAGTGAATAATGAATAGACAGGGTTCGGTGTGTGTATCCAAAAACTTGTATGACACGTGTCTGACGCTCTGTGGAGACCATATACCGTACGTTTTTGTAATTATCTTTCTTCAGCCATAATTATAACACATTTCTTTTTGGCAATGTGAACATAGGAAAGCGTCTAAAAGTGGTACGCAGTTATTGTTGAAGACCCTGTCTCTGCCTCTCTGCCTCTCCCCATCCCCTCTCTCTCTCCCTCCCTCCCTCCCTCCCTCCCTCCCTCTCTCTCTCTCTCTCTCTCTCTCTCTCTCTCTCTCTCTCTCTCTCTCTCTCTCTCGTCACCGCCACTTGCTAGGTGGTAGCCTTTAAATCGGCCGCGGTCCGTTAGTATACGTCGGACCCGCGTGTCGCCACTATCAGTGATTGCAGACCGAGCGCCGCCACACGGCAGGTCTGGAGAGACTTCCTAGCACTCGCTCCAGTTGTACAACCGACTTTGGTAGCGATGGTTCACTGTCTAAATACGCTCTCATTTGCAGAGACGACAGTTTAGCATAGCCTTCAGCTACGTCATTTGCTACGACCTAGCAAGGCGCCATACTCAGTTACTATGAGCACTATCTTCAAGAATGTATTCTGAACAGATAATATTGTGAATCATGTACCTTCAAGAACGACGTTCATTATTAATGGATTAAAGTTAAGTATCAAACTAATTACGTCCGATTTCTGAATTCTCATTCTTGTCATGTTCCACGCCTGCCTGCGTGAGCTAAAACACGTGCATTTCGGCCTCCACTCGTAACACGGTGTTGGCCCTTCTGCTAACAACACACACACACACACGCACACTCACATATACACTCCTGGAAATTGAAATAAGAACACCGTGAATTCATTGTCCCAGGAAGGGGAAACTTTATTGACACATTCCTGGGGTCAGATACATCACATGATCACACTGACAGAGCCACAGGCACATAGACACAGGCAACAGAGCATGCACAATGTCGGCACTAGTACAGTGTATATCCACCTTTCGCAGCAATGCAGGCTGCTATTCTCCCATGGAGACGATCGTAGAGATGCTGGATGTAGTCCTGTGGAACGGCTTGCCATGCCATTTCCACCTGGCGCCTCAGTTGGACCAGCGTTCGTGCTGGACGTGCAGACCGCGGGAGACGACGCTTCATCCAGTCCCAAACATGCTCAATGGGGGACAGATCCGGAGATCTTGCTGGCCAGGGTAGTTGACTTACACCTTCTAGAGCACGTTGGGTGGCACGGGATACATGCGGACGTGCATTGTCCTGTTGGAACAGCAAGTTCCCTTGCCGGTCTAGGAATAGTAGAACGATGGGTTCGATGACGGTTTGGATGTACCGCGCACTATTCAGTGTCCCCTCGACGATCACCAGTGGTGTACGGCCAGTGTAGGAGATCGCTCCCCACACCATGATGCCGGGTGTTGGCCCTGTGTGCCTCGGTCGTATGCAGTCCTGATTGTGGCGCTCACCTGCACGGCGCCAAACACGCATACGACCATCATTGGCACCAAGGCAGAAGCGACTCTCATCGCTGAAGACGACACGTCTTCATTCGTCCCTCCATTCACGCCTGTCGTGACACCACTGGAGGCTGGCTGCACGATGTTGGGGCGTGAGCGGAAGACGGCCTAACGGTGTGCGGGACCGTAGCCCAGCTTCATGGAGACGGTTGCGAATGGTCCTCGCCGATACCCCAGGAGCAACAGTGTCCCTAATTTTCTGGGAAGTGGCGGTGCGGTCCCCTACGGCACTGCGTAGGATCCTACGGTCTTGGCGTGCATCCGTGCGTCGCTGCGGTCCGGTCCCAGGTCGACGGGCACGTGCACCTTCCGCCGACCACTGGCGACAACATCGATGTACTGTAGAGACCTCACGCCCCACGTGTTGAGCAATTCGGCGGTACGTCCACCCGGCCTCCCGCATGCCCACTATACGCCCTCGCTCAAAGTCCGTCGACTGCACATACGGTTCACGTCCACGCTGTCGCGGCATGCTACCAGTGTTAAAGACTGCGATGGAGCTCCGTATGCCAAGGCAAACTGGCTGACACTGACGGCGGCGGTGCACAAATGCTGCGCAGCTAGCGCCATTCGACGGCCAACACCGCGGTTCCTGGTGTGTCCGCTGTGCCGTGCGTGTGATCATTGCTTGTACAGCCCTCTCGCAGTGTCCGGAGCAAGTATGGTTGGTCTGACACACCGGTGTCAATGTGTTCTTTTTTCCATTTCCAGGAGTGTATATGCCATTGCACTTGAGCCCCTCATCATTGGACTTACCTCTAGACTGCAGGGCCTCACTTTGCGTGACTACACCTTTCACTGTAGGGCTTATGCGGACGATCTCCTCTTTCTCACCTGCTCCTCCACGGAACTCAATGACGCCATCTAATGGATACACCAGTATGGACGTCTTTCTGGTAGCATTCTTAATGTCCGTAAATCGACTATGATGCACATTGGGCGCGGCCTCCGGGCTATGGTGCCGACCCCACTCCCAGTCAGTGCCACCCTTCGTTACTTGGGTATCGAATTTACGAGCTCCACATACCGCACAGTGGCCCTGGCTTACCGGCGGCTTTTGCAGTCGATTCGGCACCATGTCCGCGGTCAAGTGCACCGTAACTTATACCAACTCCAACGTGTGTCCTATGTCAACATGTATGTCGCCCCTAAACTGGTACACATCGCCCAGATCCTCCCAATGCCGTTACTCCTTGGCCACCGCATCCAATCAGCCTTTGGATATTTCGTGTCAGCAGGGGCACTTTTCACAGTCCGCTACAACACTCTAACACTGCCTCCTGCAAAAGGTGGCCTCGGACTCGTCAACGTGCGGGCACGATCTTCTGCACTCTTTGTCCACACTCTGTTGCGGCACTGGCAGGGGCCGGTCCCGTCCTTAACACGCAGTCTCTTAGATATCCTCCGACCAGCTTCTCTCGATCCACCGATCAATGTGGCACCTATTTCTCCATTATTGTACCACGTCGCCAATTGTTTCATAAAACTCAGCTACGTTCGGGCCGATCTTCCAGTCACCCGTCCTCGCCGTACAAAAGATTATTATCGTTTGTTTATGCTGTCCAACCCTTGCGACCCCATGGTGCTACAGCATCCTGACATTCACTGGTGCACGGTTTGGGGGTGTGTGCATGCACCCTTTTTACCGTCGTCTGTGTCTGCACTCTGGTATATTTTAGTCTATGGAAAATTCCCGACTAATAGTCGACTTTATCGCATAGGACTGGCCACCTCCCCACTCTGTCCTGACTGTCAGCTCGAAGACACCGACGAGCACTGTCTTACGTGCCCCCTGAAACAAAACGTATGGCTCCTCATCCAACGAATCGTGGGCTATTACCTCCGTGCCCCGCCAACAACGGTAACCCCGGATTTCCTGTTGTTGCCCCAGACATTTCACTACCCTCTTGCTAAGCACCATGCCCTCATCTGGTTTCGAGGACAGGCTTTAGAATACCTCATTCAGAGTGGTCCGCATACAGTCCTTGACTTCTGGTACAAAGGTGTGACCGCGCATAGCAACCTCACCCGAAAACCATCTTACCGACAAACTTTTGCCGGTTATCTCCGCAGCGTCTTCCTTGACCCCCTCAAAGTTGGGGTGTACCATGCCTACCTGTCGCATGATGCAACACCCTTATCCACGTTCTCATGCATCGACCAAAAAAAAAAAAAAAAGAAGGAAGGAGACAGAATATGTTATATTTTGTTGTATTTAATGTTTTTCTTTTTAATATTTTTTTGTTTAACGAACAGTCATTTGTATATGTTTAAATGGTGCCTTCAAGAACTCTTGCATAGTGAATATATATGTACTTTTAGTTTGTTCAATACAAATTATTAAAAAAAAGGGGTAGCGTCTTTGGTTCATAATCAAAACGTCTTCGGTCCTGGGTTCGATCCCCGCCACTGCCTAAATTTTGATAAATAATCAACATTGGCGGCCGAAGACTTCCGGCCAACTTCATTCTGCCAACGGTCTTGTCAAAGAGGGCGGAGGAGCGGATAGAGGTTCAGGGCACTCTCTTGTCCTAGGGGTGGGAAATTGCCCCTAAAGGCGTTAGAATCAGCAATGATCAACGACATGAGGATGCAGAAGGCAGTGGAAACCACTGCATTAAAGACACGTAACGTGTATCCACAGGACATGTGGCCTGTAATTGAAGAAGTGTCATGATGATCTCTCCATTGGCAAAAGATTCCGGAATAGTCCCCCATTCGTATCTCCGGGAGGGGACTGCCAAGGGGGAGGTTACCATGAGAAAAGGATTGAATAATCAGCGAAAGGATAACGTTCTACGAGTTTGGGCGTGGAATGTCAGAAGCTTGAACGTGGTAGGGAAACTAGAAAATCTGAAAAGGGAAATGCAAAGGCTCAATCTAGATAGTAGGGGTCAGTGAAGTGAAGTGGAAGGAAGACAAGGATTTCTTGTCAGATGAGTATCGGGTAATATCAACAGCAGCAGAAAATGGTATAACAGGTGTAGGATTCGTTATGAATAGGAAGGTAGGGCAGAGGGTGTGTTACTGTGAACAGTTCAGTGACCGGGTTGTTCTAATCAGAATCGACAGCAGACCAACACCGACAACGATAGTTCAGGTATACATGCCGACGTCACAAGCTGAAGATGAACAGGGTAATGCAGTATGTAAAGGGGGACGAAAATCTAATAGTCATGGGCGACTGGAATGCAGTTGTAGGGGATGGAGTATAAGAAAAGGTTGCAGGAGAATATGGGCTTGGGACTAGGAATGAAAGAGGAGAAAGACTAATTGAGTTCTGTAACAAGTTTCAGCTAGTAATAGCGAATACCCTGTTCAATAATCACAAGAGGAGGAGGTATACTTGGAAAAGGCCGGGAGATACGGGAAGATTTTAATTAGATTACATCATGGTCAGACAGAGATTCCGAAATCAGATACTGGATTGTAAGGCGTACCCAGGAGCAGATATAGACTCAGATCACAATATAGTAGTGATGAAGAGTAGGCTGAAGTTCAAGACATTAGTCAGGAAGAATCAATACGCAAAGAAGTGGGATACGGAAGTACTAAGGAATGACGAGACACGTTTGAAGTTCTCTAACGCTATAGATACAGCAATAAGGAATAGCGCAGTAGGCAGTACAGTTGAAGAGGAATGGACATCTCTAAAAAGGGCCATCACAGAAGTTGGGAAGGAAAACATAGGTACAAAGAAGGAAGCTGCGAAGAAACCATGGGTAACAGAAGAAATACTTCAGTTGATTGATGAAAGGAGGAAGTACAAACATGTTCCGGGAAAATCAGGAATATAGAAATACAAGTCGCTGAGGAATGAAATAAATAGGAAGTGCAGGGAAGCTAAGACGAAATGGCTGCAGGAAAAATGTGAAGACATCGAAAAAGATATATTTGTCGGAAGGGCAGACTCAGCATACAGGAAAGTCAAAACAAGCTTTGGTGACATTAAAAGCAACGGTGGTAACATTAAGAGTGCAACGGGAATTCCACTGTTAAATGCAGAGGAGAGAGCAGATAGGTGGAAAGTATACATTGAAAGCCTCTATGAGGGTGAAGATTTGTCTCATGTGATAGAAGAAGAAACAGGAGTCGATTTAGAAGAGATAGGGGATCCAGTATTAGAATCGGAATTTAAAAGAGCTTTGGAGGACTTACGGTCAAATAAGGCAGAAGGGATAGATAACATTCCATCAGAATGTCTAAAATCATTGGGGGAAGTGGCAACAATACGACTATTCACGTTGGTGTGTAGAATATATGAGTCTGGCGATATACCATATGACTTTCGGTAAAGCATCATCCACACAATTCCGAAGACGGCAAGAGCTGACAAGTGCGAGAATTATCGCACAATCAGCTTAACAGCTCATGCATCGAAGCTGCTTACAAGAATAATATACAGACGAATGGAAAAGAAAATTGAGAATGCGCTAGGTGACGATCAGTTTGGCTTTAGGAAAAGTAAAGGGGCGAGAGAGGCAATTCTGACGTTACGACTAATAATGGAAGCAAGGCTAAAGAAAAATCAAGACACTTTCATAGGATTTGTCGACCTGAAAAAAGCGTTCGATAATATAAAATGGTGCAAGCTGTTCGAGATTCTGAAAAAAGTAGGGGTAAGCTATAGGGAGAGACGGGTCATATACAATATGTACAACAACTAAGAGGGAATAATAAGAGTGGACGATCAAGAACGAAGTGCTCGTATTAAGAAGGGTGTAAGACAAGACTGCAGCCTTTCGCCCCTACTCTTCAATCTGTACATCGAGGAAGCAATGATGGAAATAAAAGAAAGGTTCAGGAGTGGAATTAAAATACAAGGTGAAAGGATATCAATGGTACGATTCGCTGATGATATTGCTATCCTGAGTGAAAGTGAAGAAGAATTAAATGATCTGCTGAACGGAATGAACAGTCTAATGAGTACACAGTATGGTTTGAGAGTAAATCGGATCTGGCGCTGCAGTCCGGAACCGCGGGACTGCTACGGTCGCAGGTTCGAATCCTGCCTCGGGCATGGGTGTGTGTGATGTCCTTAGGTTAGTTAGGTTTAAGAAGTTCTAAGTTCTAGGGGACTTATGACCTAAGATGTTGAGTCCCATAGTGCTCAGAGCCATTTTTGAAGTAAATCGGAGAAAGACGAAGGTAATGAGAAGTAGTAGAAATGAGAACAGCGAGAAACTTAACATCAGGATTGATGGTCACGAAGTCAATGAAGTTAAGGAATTCTGCTACCTAGGCAGTAAAATAACCAATGACGGACGGAGCAAGGAGGACATCAAAAGCAGACTCGCAAAAAAGGCATTTCTGGCCAAGAGAAGCCTACTAATATCAAATACCGGCCTTAATTTCAGGAAGAAATTTCTGAGGATGTACGTCTGGAGTTCAGCATTGTATGGTAGTGAAACATGGACTATGGGAAAACCGAAACAGAAGAGAATCGTAGCATTTGAGATGTGGTGCTATAGACGAATGTTGAAAATTAGGTGGACTGATAAGGTAAGGAATGAGGAGATTCTAAGCAGAATCGGAGAGGAAAGGAATATGTGGAAAACACTGATAAGGAGAAGGGACAGGATGATAGGACATCTGCTAAGACATGAGGGAATGACTTCCATGGTACTAGAGGGAGCTGTAGAGGGCAAAAACTGTAGAGGAAGACAGAGATTGGAATACGTCAAACAAATAATTGAGGACGTAGGTTGCAAGTGCTACTCTGAGATGAAGAGGTTAGCACAGGAAAGGAATTCGTGGCGGGCCGCATCAAACCAGTCAGTAAACTGATGACAAAAAAAAAAGTTTCCAAATTTGTACAAGGTGAACCATAAATGAGGGAAAAAGTTATGTTCATGCTGTCATACATTGAGCTGCAAACACGAATACGTTTCTGCCATGTTATTACGTCAACAAACAGTAATGCCTCTGAATTTCATGAAATCGAGAGATATTAAGCGGAGTCTGGAGTGCTCCTATGCGCCAGCGTAAGCCAGGAAGAAAGAGTGGCAAGTCTCCACAATGAATTTTAATAGCCTATTGTGGCCACTCTTTCCGCTTACGGCTCAAATACCCATTAAGAAACAATTTGCCCCAATTCACTTCACAAAGGGGTAGAACGGATGTTCAAATTTCGTTTGGGCCACTGATGTGTAGTGCTGCCCGTCCGTTTGAGGTTTTAGCGCGATATGTGCACTACGTTACTGAGGATGGAGACGATCAGCAATTTGGTTAGCAGGAGACCCGGTATTATTTTAGATTTAAATGGGGAGGAAACGAGTTCTTCGCAGGACATTCCTTTCAAAGGCAGAATTTTGCAAAATTTCGTCACAGTACTACGACTCCGCTGTAGTTTACGTCGATAGGTCTAAACACTGAAAGCGACTGCTCCTGTCGTATTCCCTGATGCGTTTACACAGAGAATTTTCTATATTTGGTGCTGAATTATTTGTGATCTGGAGGTCATTGGAGCAGATGAAGTCGTGGCACGAATTTCCTCATTGATTCTGATTTATTAAGTTCTTTTCAGGCTATCAGCTGTATGTATCCAGCAGATAAGGACGGAGAGACGATACCATATTCGTTTCTCCGTGAACAGAGGAAGAGAGGGGAATGAGGTGTCTTTCTGCTGGTACTAGAGGCACACGTGAAAATTCATAGCATCCAGTAGCGAAGCATGTCTTCAAGAGAGATACTGGGAACAATGTGATATCTCTCTACATGCAGTCATCACATTACTGTTGGCACACGAAACCATGCACCAGGAAAAGGGAGAGTAGTTGAGGTGAGGAACTGGAAGGTGGAGTCAGCGGTTTGACTAGGGTGTACTTCTGCCCGCCACTGAAGCAAGACGCAGGGATTTTAACCCTCCTCTGAACTGAGCGTTATAAATTGAAGCATGGGCGAGCAGACCCATCAGTGTCTATAGAGCTATGTACCACATTTGAACTGAGTTTAAAAAGCCGTTTGTTAGGTTGCGTGTCCATTGTTACGCTTAACGAGAAGATGAATGTTGAGCTAATGTTGTTATGCGAATGATTTTCACTGGACTAAGAAACTGGACACTGTATGCTACATATGCTATTATTGAAATTAAATTGTTGTTTTTATTCTGATGCCGAAAGCCAATTATAGCTACACCATTGTTGGATAATTAGTCTTCTTTTACTGTTTAACACTTTGTTCGCACAATGGCTTTTTTTTCTATAATTAGACTCGCTAACATTAAGGAAAGTATATAGCGTACAACACCTTTTGTTGAATAAGAATAACCCTCCCATCTTCGACTGTCTAAAGAATCGAACTCCCATGTACAAAACAGCTCCATTTTAAGGAAAGTGGCATTCCACGCATCTCAGTGCTTGTGATGTCATATCTCTTCAATCACGTGTCTTGCAATAATGTAAGTTTTCAGATATATTTAGTGGTATATTTGAATAATGTCTGCAAAAAGAATGCAGTTAGTAACAAAGAGGTAATAAGTTAAAAGTATGCCTGACGCTGAAGTTTTACTCAACAAACAGCGAAAATGTAGTAAGCGGTAAGCTTTTTTCCTTTCGTCATCTTATGAGGGACATCAGAGAAAAATTTTGTGAACTGTGTGTGATGTATTTTGGAAGCCTCAGTCTCAAATATTTGATGAACGTATAGGTAATTTCCGCGGAGTGAGTTACACATCCTCAAGACATGTACATAGTTTCTAACCTTAATTCTTGACTTACTGTGTTATACCTCTGACTTAAGATTATACCTCATAATAAGTAGATTATGACAGTATGTCAAATTTTTAAATTCGGTCAGTAATTATATGAAACACTGAAAAATCACATATCTGTATATCTCTCTGTTCCGTCCTCTGTGACCTTCGCCACTTTTCGACTGCCCCCCTGCCGTCCCTTTAGCACAGTGTCTCCACCTGCCTGTCACACTCTGAAAACCACGCAGAGGTTCACATGGAAAGATACGGATTTCTCACGCGGTACTCTGACGAAAACATTACTTTTCAGCGCTATTTCTTTCTTCAGGGTACTTTTATAACTAAAGAATGAAACCATAGTGACTACGAGTTCAGGGACAAAACTAATTTTATACGTAATTTACGTATTAAAAATTAATAAAAGCGCGACAATAAAAATATGAAGTGGCAGCTGAGATGTCAGAGTGTATGGTCACTTTATAATGTTTTTTCCTAGCTGGTAGATGCTCTATATTTTTCTTAGGTGTAAACCAGCCACAGTACCTATTAGCGTGTTGCAGCGATTGTGTTATCATTTTACTTCTACTTCAAAAAGCTTTTTATTATGCAATGACATTAGAGTGAGTTTTGTTTGTAGAGCGCTTTTGTTTGAATGCCTTAGTGGATCAAGTGATAATAGGACAGAGTGAAGCAAACAACTGTTACTGAGTTTAACTCCTACGTTCCAGTTTTAAGTATTTTAAAATGATGTCGCTCGTAACATCATGCTAACGGAGCTGATGACACCGGCGGTTGGCGCCGTAACTACAACACTAGCACCATCGTCAATAACCCCTCACCCCCCCCCCCCCCCGCATGAAATTACAATTATATCTAACGTGTTGAGTTCTCAATGCAAGTAAGTCCTGAAATACAATCACAAATGATGCGATACTCGCTAAACTCGAATTTAGTTCACTAATCAGCGATACGGAACTGTATCGAATGCCACACGAAACTGGGGAACACAGCACCAACCTGGGCGCCATTTGCAAGGGTGCTCTGAATGTCACTCGCGCATAAACAGCGCTGATCGCTGGGTCTCTGTTTGCTCAATCCACACTGATTTTTACAAACATTTGTTTTCTCCAGAGCCATCATAATGCGTGAACAAGAAGTGTGTTCACCGCTACGGTCGCAGGTTCGAATCCTGCCATGTGCATTGATGTGTGTGATGTACTTAGCTTAGTTAGGTTTAAGTAGTTCTAAATTCTGGGGGACTAATGACCTCAGAAGTTGAGTCCCATAGTGCTCAGAGCCATTTTAACCAATAAACGTGTTCCATTATTCTACAGTACAGACTGACGTAAGCGATATACGCCGAAAAGTGTATGCATCTGCACGACGCACAGTGGCGGCTCGTGCAAAATTTTACCAGTGTGCTACAATGTGGTGGCCTATAGCCTTCTGACTTACTATGCAACTAATCGTAAAGAAACTGAATATATTAATTTTACGCATGTAAGTTGAACTGTTCAGATATATTTAAATTTCATAAGCAATACTTCAACGTTTCAAGGATCAAATGAAGAAAAGTTGCTGTCTGCAGGAACCGAACCCAGCTCCTCGAATTACCTGTATTTGATTGTGGTAATTCCTCATGCGGCTTTCATTAAATCCGACAGACCTGCTGGTTGTTTCTAGAATTTTATAAGATTTTTGTCTCTGAGGGCTGCGCATTTTTTCTTACAATCTCTTAATACTAGTCCACCTTCATTTGACGGTTTTGTCAACTGGTTTCTTGCTGCACGAAGTGGCACCCCTTTCCAGATGAACAATCCTATATACACTCCTGGAAATGGAAAAAAGAACACATTGACACCGGTGTGTCAGACCCACCATACTTGCTCCGGACACTGCGAGAGGGCTGTACAAGCAATGATCACACGCACGGCACAGCGGACACACCAGGAACCGCGGTGTTGGCCGTCGAATGGCGCTAGCTGCGCAGCATTTGTGCACCGCCGCCGTCAGTGTCAGCCAGTTTGCCGTGGCATACGGAGCTCCATCGCAGTCTTTAACACTGGTAGCATGCCGCGACAGCGTGGACGTGAACCGTATCTGCAGCTGACGGACTTTGAGCGAGGGCGTATAGTGGGCATGCGGGAGGCCGGGTGGACGTACCGCCAAATTGCTCAACACGTGGGGCGTGAGGTCTCCACAGTACATCGATGTTGTCGCCAGTGGTCGGCGGAAGGTGCACGTGCCCGTCGTCCTGGGACCGGACCGCAGCGACGCACGGATGCACGCCAAGACCGTAGGATCCTACGCAGTGCCGTAGGGGACCGCACCGCCACTTCCCAGCAAATTAGGGACACTGTTGCTCCTGGGGTATCGGCGAGGACCATTCGCAACCGTCTCCATGAAGCTGGGCTACGGTCCCGCACACCGTTAGGCCGTCTTCCGTTCACGCCCCAACATCGCGCAGCCCGCCTCCAGTGGTGTCGCGACAGGCGTGAATGGAGGGACGAATGAAGACGTGTCGTCTTCAGCGATGAGAGTCGCTTCTGCCTTGGTGCCAATGATGGTCGTATGCGTGTTTGGCGCCGTGCAGGTGAGCGCCACAATCAGGACTGCATACGACCGAGGCACACAGGGCCAACACCCGGCATCATGGTGTGGGGAGCGATCTCCTACACTGGCCGTACACCACTGGTGATCGTCGAGGGGACACTGAATAGTGCACGGTACATCCAAACCGTCATCGAACCCATCGTTCTACCATTCCTAGACCGGCAAGGGAACTTGCTGTTCCAACAGGACAATGCACGTCCGCATGTATCCCGTGCCACCCAACGTGCTCTAGAAGGTGTAAGTCAACTACCCTGGCCAGCAAGATCTCCGGATCTGTCCCCCATTGAGCATGTTTGGGACTGGATGAAGCGTCGTCTCACGCGGTCTGCACGTCCAGCACGAACGCTGGTCCAACTGAGGCGCCAGGTGGAAATGGCATGGCAAGCCATTCCACAGGACTACATCCAGCATCTCTACGATCGTCTCCATGGGAGAATAGCAGCCTGCATTGCTGCGAAAGGTGGATATACACTGTACTAGTGCCGACATTGTGCATGCTCTGTTGCCTGTGTCTATGTGCCTGTGGTTCTGTCAGTGTGATCATGTGATGTATCTGACCCCAGGAATGTGTCAATAAAGTTTCCCCTTCCTGGGACAATGAATTCACGGTGTTCTTATTTCAATTTCCAGAAGTGTACTTATTTATTTGTGGGACGTATTTTTGTTTTATCGGTATTATTTGAACTATATACCACATATTATGGTATGTTGATAATTTTACTATTGGACCATCTTATGCATAAGTTGTGTGTGTGTGTATATGTGTGTGAGTGTGTGTGTGTGTGACAGAGACAGAGAGAGAGAGAGAGAGAGAGAGAGAGAGAGAGGGGGGGAGAGAAAATATATATTTGTTTCAATGTGGCTGCATGTACACGTACACTTGTTTTTATTAAGTGTAGTTGAGATTCTGTATTGATGTGTGTTTGTTCATTTATTACATGTCTGTTTTTAGCAATGAATTTCTGGATGTAGTAGTTTTCCTGCATTTCTATATGTTTTTATGTTTGTAGGGTTGTGGTTGTGGACTAAGTGCTCTGTAAATGTGAAATGGTTTGTTTCACACTTCCAACACTTGATGTGTTCTTTGTACAGTGTTTTAAAATTCCTGTATGTTGTGTCTATGTGTACTGCATCACAACTATGACATTCGAGTTTGTGTATTCCCAATCCCTGAAATTTGTCCTACTTGATTATTGGATTGCTTAAGTTTGATTGGAAGATATTTCTAGTTTTATATGCTATTTGGAAGCGTCATTTCTTTAGTATATTCGCCACTCTGTGTGTTAATCTATGTGTGTAAGTCATAGTATACCATTGGATCCTTCTCTGTGTGAAATTATCATTGTGTATATGTGTTGTGCAAGTTTGTGAGTTTGCAGCTTCTGAGTTTCCTTGCATTCTTGAAATGTCGGACATATTGCTTGTTTTGCATTTTTGTTTTTAATTTTTGATTGAGCCTGTGTATTAAATGTGTGTCATACCCATTGCTCCTAGTTATTTGCATGATTGCAATCATGTTTTTTTCGTAGTTTCTCTTGTTGAGTCGAATCCTGTTTATTATATATATATGTCTCAGTGCCGCAGGATGATTAGATGTGCAATGTATTATTGAGTCTGTAGCCGTTGGTTTTCTGAAAATGTTAAAAGGATGTTTGCCAATTTCTCTTATAACTGTTAGTCAAGAAAATTTATTTGATCTTCCTTTTTGTTTTTCATGTGTTAATTTTATGTTGTGATGTTGTTTGGTGATTTTAGAGAGAAGTTCATCTATATCTTTCACTTGGTTCATGTACCAGACAAATATGTCATCCACGGCACCAAGCGAAACATAACATCAAAACAAGTGTTGAGTTTCCATTGCTGTGAAGTCTGGAAAACAATATTTTGAAGTTCATTTATTATAAGAAGGAGAACAGCTCCAAAAATGGAACAAAAACACAACATGTAGAAGAACATCCACGAAACCGGTAAGAAGAGCTTTAAATTACACTCATGGAAATTGAAATAAGAACACCGTGAATTAATTGTCCCAGGAAGGGGAAACTTTATTGACACATTCCTGGGGTCAGATACATCACATGATCACACTGACAGAACCACAGGCACATAGACACAGGCAACAGAGCATGCACAATGTCGGCACTAGTACAGTGTATATCCACCTTTCGCAGCAATGCAGGCTGCTATTCTCCCATGGAGACGATCGTAGAGATGCTGGATGTAGTCCTGTGGAACGGCTTGCCATGCCATTTCCACCTGGCGCCTCAGTTGGACCAGCGTTCGTGCTGGACGTGCAGACCGCGTCAGACGACGCTTCATCCAGTCCCAAACATGCTCAATGGGGGACAGATCCGGAGATCTTGCTGGCCAGGGTAGTTGACTTACACCTTCTAGAGCACGTTGGGTGGCACGGGATACATGCGGACGTGCATTGTCCTGTTGGAACAGCAAGTTCCCTTGCCGGTCTAGAAATGGTAGAACGATGGGTTCGATGACGGTTTGGATGTACCGTGCACTATTCAGTGTCCCCTCGACGATCACCAGTGGTGTACGGCCAGTGTAGGAGATCGCTCCCCACACCATGATGCCGGGTGTTGGCCCTGTGTGCCTCGGTCGTATGCAGTCCTGATTGTGGCGCTCACCTGCACGGCGCCAAACACGCATACGACCATCATTGGCACCAAGGCAGAAGCGACTCTCATCGCTGAAGACGACACGTCTCCATTCGTCCCTCCATTCACGCCTGTCGCGACACCACTGGAGGCGGGCTGCGCGATGTTGGGGCGTGAGCGGAAGACGGCCTAACGGTGTGCGGGACCGTAGCCCAGCTTCATGGAGACGGTTGCGAATGGTTCTCACCGATACCCCAGGAGCAACAGTGTCCCTAATTTGCTGGGAAGTGGCGGTGCGGTCCCCTACGGCACTGCGTAGGATCCTACGGTCTTGGCGTGCATCCGTGCGTCGCTGCGGTCCGGTCCCAGGACGACGGGCACGTGCACCTTCCGCCGACCACTGGCGACAACATCGATGTACTGTGGAGACCTCACGCCCCACGTGTTGAGCAATTTGGCGGTACGTCCACCCGGCCTCCCGCATGCCCACTATACGCCCTCGCTCAAAGTCCGTCAGCTGCACATACGGTTCACGTCCACGCTGTCGCGGCATGCTACCAGTGTTAAAGACTGCGATGGAGCTCCGTATGCCACGGCAAACTGGCTGACACTGACGGCGGCGGTGCACAAATGCTGCGCAGCTAGCGCCATTCGACGGCCAACACCGCGGTTCCTGGTGTGTCCGCTGTGCCGTGCGTGTGATCATTGCTTGTACAGCCCTCTCGCAGTGTCCGGAGCAAGTATGGTGGGTCTGACACACCGGTGTCAATGTGTTCTTTTTTCCATTTCCAGGAGTGTATTACTAAATCACAGAAAAGTAAACTGCCAGAACTGTTTATAGTCTATATATACATTGTCCCAAAATTTAAACTAAACCATATGAACAAAAATACGTACATATTCGAAGCCATTGAAGATGCCTTGGAGAGAATAAAGGCGAAACGTGTATGGCACCAAAATAATGTTTCATTCAGTTGTAATTAGACTGTCCAAGAGTAAAAGTTTTCAGTATGACGTAACATTATACGCAGCTGAGTACGACATGACTACAAAAATTGAAGAATTTTTTGAAAGAGCCAGCACATTGACGCGTTGAATTCCTTGAATACGATTTAAGTTCCTAGAGCTCTTTGATATTAAGGCGCCTGTTTCTGCACCTCTGATTTGGAACTATCCTCAAACAGTTCGTTCATGTCCTTCGACAGTTTAACTTCCATTTCGTCGCTTTCTGTGAAGGGAAGTGGAGTAAGCTGTGAAGTATGGTTCAACTCTAGAAGTCGGGTATTGTTGCTTGTTATTGCTGCTTCCTGATAAGAATCCATTATTTATAATACCTTCCCAGTGTCTTGATGCTGCATGGTTACAGTTGTTAAATCGTTGGCATAAGCGTTAACGGCGAACCTTTGTACACCAACATGTAGTCCAGAGGTTTCGTTGGCGACTGACGGATCACTGGTTCCAAGGAAACTATAAATAATATCATGAATTACGGGCCGCACTGAGGGCTGGACTGAGAATTCTCCCGTTAAGTTATCGTTTATTTGTCTTTTGGAGCCATTGTATTCTGATCTAGTGGTAGTAGATGTATTGTTGCCTGTGGGACGTTATAGTGTTCCAGTACACTGATATTGGCGACTGACTTTGTTAAAGCCATTTTCTAGGACAATGTTCAACAAACAGTCAGTCCCGTTTTGATACATGCATGAGAAGAAGGTAGTGTCTTTCAGAGAGCACAGTCAGTCAACGATCAACCTGTTGCGAACACTTCACGTCTGACCAGGCTCGATTATTTCTGGAAGAGTCTCTTTTAGTCTAGGGCTATTACGTGCGCCATTACTTTTGAGTTGGTACGTAATAAATTTGTCGGTTTACAATCAGTTATTCTTCTAGGTTTCGAAGGTTTGGACACAAGGACTATAATTCTTGGTTCATTTGCTGCATATATTTGACCCATTCTATGTTTCTCATTCATGAGCTCCGTGAATTCCGCTTTGGTAACAGACCAGACAGGTTTTAAATTGTAAGGCATTTCCAGGGGCAGATGTGGACTCTGACCACAATCTATTGGTTATGACCTGTAGATTAAAACTGAAGAAACTGCAAAAAGGTGGGAATTTAAGGAGATGGGACCTGGATAACCTGAAAGAACCAGAGGTTGTACAGAGTTTCAGGGAGAACATAAGGGAACAATTGACAGGAATGGGGGAAAGAAATACAGTAGAAGATGAATGGTTAGCTTTGAGGGATGAAGTAGTAAAGGCAGCAGAGGATCAAGTAGGTAAAAAGACGAGGGCTACTAGAAATCCTTGGGTAACAGGAGAAATATTGAATTTAATTGATGAAAGGAGAAAATATAAAAATGCAGTAAATGAAGCAGGCAAAAAGGAATACAAACATCTCAAAAATGAGATCGACAGGAAGTGCAAAATGGCTAAGCAGGGATGGCTAGAGGACAAATGTAAGGATGTAGAGGCTTATCTCACTCGGGGTAAGATAGATACTGCCTACAGGAAAATTAAAGAGACCTTTGGAGATAAGAGAACCACTTGTATGAACATCAAGAGCTCAGATGGAAACCCAATTCTAAGCAATGAAGGGAAAGCAGAAAGGTGGAAGGAGTGTATAGAGGGTCTATACAAGGGCGATGTACTTGAAGACAATATTATGGAAATGGATGTAGATGAAGAAGAAATGGGAGATACGATACTGCGTGAAGAGTTTAACAGAGCACTGAAAGACTTGAGTCGAAACAAGGCCCCCGGAGCAGACAACATTCCATTGGAACTACTGACGGCCTTGGGAGAGCCAGTCCTGACAAGACTCTACCATCTGGTGAGCAAGATGTATGAAACAGGCGAAATACCCTCAGACTTCAAGAAGAATATAATAATTCCAATCCCAAAGAAAGCAGGTGTTGACAGATGTGAAAATTACCGAACTATCAGTTTAATAAGTCACAGCTGCTAAATACTAACACGAATTCTTTACAGACGAATGGAAAAGCTAGTAGAAGCCGACCTCGGGGAAGATCAGTTTGGATTCCGTAGAAATGCTGGAACACGTGAGGCAATACTGACCCTACGATTTATCATAGAAGCTAGATTAAGGAAGGGCAAACCTATGTTTCTAGCATTTGTAGACTTAGAGAAAGCCTTTGACAATGTTGACTGGAATACTCTCTTTCAAATTCTGAAGGTGGCAGGGGTAAAATACAGGGAGCGAAAGGCTATTTACAATTTGTACAGAAACCAGATGGCAGTTATAAGAGTCGAGGGACATGAAAGGGAAGCAGTGGTTGGCAAGGGAGTGAGACAGGGTTGTAGTCTCTCCCCGATGTTATTGAATCTGTATATGGAGCAAGCAGTGAAGGAAACAAAAGAAAAATTCGGAGTAGGTATCAAAATCCATGGAGAAGAAATAAAAACTTTGAGGTTCGCCGATGACATTGTAATTGTGTCAGAGACAGCAAAGGACTTGGAAGAGCAGTTGAACGGAATGGATAGTGTTTTGAAAGGAGGATATAAGATGAACATCAACAAAAGCAAAATAAGGATAATGGAATGTAGTCGAGTTAAGTCGGGTGATGCTGAGGGAATTAGATTAGGAAATGAGACACTTAAAGCAGTAAAGGAGTTTTGCTATTTGGGGAGCAAAATAACTGATGATGGTCGAAGTAGAGAGGACACAAAATGTAGACTGGCAATGGCAAGGGAAGCATTTCTGAAGAAGAGAAATTTGTTATCATCGAGTATAGAGTTCAGTGTCAGGAAGTCATTTCTGAAAGTATTTGTATGGAGTGTAGCCATGTATGGAAGTGAAACATGGACGATAAATAGTTTGGACAAGAAGAGAATAGAAGCTTTCAAAATGTGGTGCTACAGAAGAATGCTGAAGATTAGATGGGTAGATCACATAACTAATGAGGAAGTATTGAATAGGATTGGGGAGAAGAGAAGTTTGTGGCACAACTTGACCAGAAGAAGGGATCGGTTGGTAGGACATGTTCTGGGGCATCAAGGGATCACCAATTTAGCATTGGAGGGCAGCGTGGTGGGTAAAAATCGTAGAGGGGGACCAAGGGATGAATACACTAAGCAGATTCAGAAGGATGTAAGTTGCAGTAGGTAGTGGGAGATGAAGAAGCTTGCACAGGATAGAGTAGCATGGAGAGCTGCATCAAACCAGTCTCAGGACTGAAGACCACAACAACAGTGTGCTCCCTGCCGCCGTTCGATAAGCAGCTACAGCAGCAAGTCGTATACTCCTAGCTCACTCATTTGTTACATAGTTTAATTCTTAATTTCTTTGCGTGTTTTTGGTACTTGCATTGTTTAATTCATAAATTTCGGGCGTATTATAGTATTTGAGAGTTGTAGCATCGCGTTTTAGTACCTGAATAGTGTAAATTCGCGTAGTCGTCTGTCTTCTGTTTTTGTTTTTAACGGCCAGTGTCGGTTGGTCACAGTCAGTGTGCTCCCTGCCACCGTTGGATAAGCAGCTACAGCAGCAAGTCGTATACTCCTAGCTCACTCATTTGTTACATAGTTTAATTCTTAATTTCTTTGCGTGTTTTTGGTACTTGCATTGTTTAATTCATAAATTTCGGGCGTATTATAGTATTTTAGAGTTGTAGCATCGCGTTTTAGTACCTGAATAGTGTAAATTCGCGTAGTCTCCTTCCGCCGCCGAGCAGTGTGTCAGCAGTGCACAAGTGGCAGCATTACTGCATTTACTAGGCAATATCGTATTTTAATAACCGTTTAAATTTTGTGTCGATTTGTTTGCGCTCTCTGTAGATTAGTTCAGACGTTCTTTGCACAACAGTTTTTAGCATGGATAGGGACTGCAACTGCTGTGTTCGGATGCAGGCTGAGTTGGCATCCCTTCGCTCCCAGCTTCAGGCAGTGTTGGCTTCGGTCACACAGCTTGAGGCTGTTGCCAATGGGCATCACTGTGGTGGTCCGGATGGGGGTTTGTCGGGGACGGCCAGCTAGCCCCACGCATCCCCCGATCGGGCTACAGCTGTGGTTGCCCGGGATACTGCCCGCATTGAGGCTGATCCCTCACCTGTGGTAGAGTGGGAGGTCGTCTCAAGGTGTGGCAGGGGACGGAAGACATTCCGGAGGGCTGAACGGAAGGCCTCTCCAGTTTGTCTGACGAACCGGTTTCAGGCTTTGTCTCAGGCTGATACTGATCTTCGGCCTGACATGGCTGCTTGTCCTGTTCCAGAGGTTGCCCCTCAGTCTGCAAGATCCGGGTGGTCGCAGAGGGTGGGTTTACTGGTAGTTGGGAGCTCCAACGTCAGGCGCGTAATGGGGCCCCTTAGGGATATGGCAGCAAGGGAGGGGAAGAAAACCAAAGTGCACTCAGTGTGCATACCGGGGGGAGTCATTCCAGATGTGGAAAGGGTCCTTCCGGATGCCATGAAGGGTACAGGGTGCACCCATCTGCAGGTGGTCGCTCATGTCGGCACCAATGATGTGTGTCGCTATGGATTGGAGGAAATCCTCTCTGGCTTCCGGCGGCTATCTGATTTGGTGAAGACTGCCAGTCTCGCTAGCGGGATGAAAGCAGAGCTCACCAACTGCAGCATCGTCGACAGGACTGACTGCGGACCTTTGGTACAGAGCCGAGTGGAGGGTCTGAATCAGAGGCTGAGACGGTTCTGCGACCGTGTGGGATGCAGATTCCTCGACTTGCGCCATAGGGTGGTGGGGTTTCGGGTTCCGCTGGATAGGTCAGGAGTCCACTACACGCAACAAGCGGCTACACAGATAGCAGAGGTTGTGTGGCGTGGGCTGGGCGGTTTTTTAGGTTAGATGGCCTCGGGCAAGTGCAGAAAGGGCAACAGCCTCAACGGGTGCGGGGCAAAGTCAGGACATGCGGGGACCAAGCAGCAATCGGTATTGTAATTGTAAACTGTCGAAGCTGCGTTGGTAAAGTACCGGAACTTCAAGCGCTGATAGAAAGCACCGAAGCTGAAATCGTCATAGGTACAGAAAGCTGGCTGAAGCCAGAGATAAATTCTGCCGAAATTTTTACAAAGATACAGACGGTGTTTAGAAAGGATAGATTGCATGCAACCGGTGGTGGAGTGTTCGTCGCTGTTAGTAGTAGTTTATCCTGTAGTGAAGTAGAAGTGGATAGTTCCTGTGAATTATTATGGGTGGAGGTTACACTCAACAACCGAGCTAGGTTAATAATTGGCTCCTTTTACCGACCCCCCGACTCAGCAGCATTAGTGGCAGAACAACTGAGAGAAAATTTGGAATACATTTCACATAAATTTTCTCTGCATGTTATAGTCTTAGGTGGAGATTTCAATTTACCAGATATAGACTGGGACACTCAGATGTTTAGGACGAATGGTAGGGACAAAGCATCGAGTGACATTATACTGAGTGCACTATCCGAAAATTACCTCGAGCAATTAAACAGAGAACCGACTCGTGGAGATAACATCTTGGACCTACTGATAACAAACAGACCTGAACTTTTCGACTCTGTAAGTGCAGAACAGGGAATCAGTGATCATAAGGCCGTTGCAGCATCCCTGGATATGGAAGTTAATAGGAATATAAAAAAAGGGAGGAAGGTTTATCTGTTTAGCAAGAGTAATAGAAGGCGGATTTTAGACTACCTAACAGATCAAAACGAAAATTTCTGTTCCGACACTGACAATGTTGAGTGTTTATGGAAAAAGTTCAAGGCAATCGTAAAATGCGTTTTAGACAAGTACGTGCCGAGTAAAACTGTGAGGGACGGGAAAAACCTACCGTGGTACAACAACGAAGTTAGGAAACTACTGCGAAAGCAAAGAGAGCTTCACTCCAAGTTTAAACGCAGCCAAAACCTCTCAGACAAACAGAAGCTAAACGATGTCAAAGTTAGCGTAAGGAGGGCTATGCGTGAAGCGTTCAGTGAATTCGAAAGTAAAATACTAGGTACCGACTTGACAGAAAATCCTAGGAAGTTCTGGTCTTACGTTAAATGTGTAAGTGGCTCGAAACAGCATGTCCAGACACTCCGGGATGATGATGGCATTGAAACAGAGGATGACAAGCGTAAAGCTGAAATACTAAACACCTTTTTCCAAAGCTGTTTCACAGAGGAAGACCGCACTGCAGTTCCTTCTCTAAATCCTCGCACAAAAGAAAAAATGGCTGACATCGAAATAAGTGTCCAAGGAATAGAAAAGCAACTGGAATCACTCAACAGAGGAAAGTCCACTGGACCTGACGGGGTACCAATTCGATTCTACACAGAGTACGCGAAAGAACTTGCCCCCCTTCTAACAGCCGTGTACCGCAAGTCTCTAGAGGAACGGAAGGTTCCAAATGATTGGAAAAGAGCACAGGTAGTCCCAGTCTTCAAGAAGGGTCGTCGAGCAGATGCGCAAAACTATAGACCTATATCTCTGACGTCGATCTGTTGTAGAATTTTAGAACATGTTTTTTGCTCGAATATCATGTCGTTTTTGGAAACTCAGAATCTACTATGTAGGAATCAACATGGATTCCGGAAACAGCGATCGTGTGAGGGCCAACTCGTTTTATTTGTTCATGAGACCCAGAAAATATTAGATACAGGCTCCCAGGTAGATTCTATTTTTCTTGACTTCCGGAAGGCGTTCGATACAGTTCCGCACTGTCGCCTGATAAACAAAGTAAGAGCCTACGGAATATCAGACCAGCTGTGTGGCTGGATTGAAGAGTTTTTAGCAAACAGAACACAGCATGTTGTTATCAACGGAGAGACGTCTACAGACGTTAAAGTAACCTCTGGCGTGCCACAGGGGAGTGTTATGGGACCATTGCTTTTCACAATATATATAAATGACCTAGTAGATAGTGTCGGAAGTTCCATGCGGCTTTTCGCGGATGATGCTGTAGTATACAGAGAAGTTGCAGCATTAGAAAATTGTAGCGAAATGCAGGAAGATCTGCAGCGGATAGGCACTTGGTGCAGGGAGTGGCAACTGACCCTTAACATAGACAAATGTAATGTATTGAGAATACATAGAAAGAAGGATCCTTTATTGTATGATTATATCATAGCAGAACAAACACTGGTAGCAGTTACTTCTGTAAAATATCTGGGAGTATGCGTGCGGAACGATTTGAAGTGGAATGATCATATAAAATTAATTGTTGGTAAGGCGGGTACCAGGTTGAGATTCATTGGGAGAGTCCTTAGAAAATGTAGTCCATCAACAAAGGAGGTCGCTTACAAAACACTCGTTCGACCTATACTTGAGTATTGCTCATCAGTGTGGGATCCGTACCAGGTCGGGTTGACAGAGGAGATAGAGAAGATCCAAAGAAGAGCGGCGTGTTTCGTCACAGGGTTATTTGGTAAGCGTGATAGCGTTACGGAGATGTTTAGCAAACTCAAGTAGCAGACTCTGCAAGAGAGGCGCTCTGCATCGCGGTGTAGCTTGCTCGCCAGATTTCGAGAGGGTGCGTTTCTGGATGAGTTATCGAATATATTGCTTCCCCCTACTTATACCTCCCGAGGAGATCACGAATGTAAAATTAGAGAGATTAGAGCGCGCACAGAGGCTTTCAGACAGTCGTTCTTCCCGCGAACCATACGCGACTGGAACAGGAAAGGGAGGTAATGACAGTGGCACGTAAAGTGCCCTCCGCCACACACCGTTGGGTGGCTTGCGGAGTATAAATGTAGATGTAGATGTAGATGAACAACAGACCAGAAAACTTTGTAAAATTCATACGGCACCGGTATGCCGCCAATGCCGAACTCCTATTTGGTGGTAAGTGATCTGTAATGTCTTCAATTTCTTCTGAGTATATATAGGCGCCGTCAACATTGTGGCATTTTCGTTGGTGAGGGAAGTCGTGCAGTTTTCTGGTGGGCTGGGCTAAACCTTTTATTTTAACAACAGATGCATGGTGGACCGAGAAGCTAGCGGGTATTACTTCATAGCCCTGTACATCCATTCCTGTTGTGGTACAAAATCTATATGGTCTCTAAACTGGTAGTGGATTTGTGTACGTGTAGTCGAGCTCCATAGCCCAAATGACTTATTACATTTCGTCGCCCATCAGAGGACGTCACCGTTACACCAACAGATGACACAAGTACAGTTATCCATCATGGCGGCAAACAGTGTGTTCTCCACGAGGTCTAGTACTCAGTACCACCAGCACTGTTGTCCCTTTCCTGACGTAAACCAAGATGGTTAGGGAAAACGACTCAGCCTGCTATGGGCTGCTGGGGAGAGTAAGGAATGACTCCACTCTATTTATTTTGGAACATTTTATTTAGGCATGGATTATATTTATCACACTATCACAAAACACCCACCCAGATGGGGTCATGTTGCACAGCCCACAGATGCGCAAACAACTCATAATTTCAGTACACAACAGCAAACTGCTCCTAAATAATGCAGTACACGTATCTGAAAACACGCTCAGTACTCGTAAACTGTGCAAATAACGAATGGCACAGCCTACAGGGCAGCTCGCAAAATAAAGAAAAAGATGCGTGCAAGAACCGACCACCACACCCTGCCCAGCACATGATAACCGGTCTCCACTGATGAATACGATTTTTGAAAATGTGAACGATCTGCACGTTTGCCCCTTAGTGGATACCCTCCCTAGCTCCAGAAATATACAGTTAACTATTGCAATACCGACAAGAAAAAATTGCAACACAAAAAAAAATTACCGCAGGTTAGTGACATTTTGGAAATACCTTTGTCCAGGTAGCACTGATTGACATTGCAACATCACAGGCTAATGTAAGCCCGAGATAAGCCATAGCAAATTTGTAATGTCGGTACATTAATAACCAGTGTAACCGCCAGGATGTTGGATGCAAGCTTGCAAACATGCATGCTTTGTGTCATACAGGCGCATTATGTCAGTTTCTGGGATGGAGTTCCATGTCTGTTGCACTTGGTCGATCAATACTACAACAGTTTAGGGTGGTTGCGTATGATGCTGGAGTTGTCTTTCTATGATGTCCCATATGTGCTCGACTAGAGATAGATCCGGTGATTGAGCAGGCTAAGGCCACATGTCAACTCTCTGTAGAGCAAGCTGGGTTACAGCAGCGCTATGCGGGTGAACTTTATCCTGTTGGAAAACACCCCTGGAATGCTGTTCGTGATGGCAACACAACAGGTCGAATCAACACATTGACGTACACATTTGCAGTCATGGTGAGTGGTATACCCACGAGAGTGCTCCTGCTGCCACACGAAATTGCATTTCCGACTATAACTCCAGGTGTAGGTCCAGTGTGTCTAGGACACAGAAAGGTTGTTTTCAGACCCTCAAATGACTTCCTTCTAATACCCAGCCATCAATGGCACCGAGACAGAAACGGCTTTAATCAGAAAACGCAATAGACTTCTACCTCGCCCTCCAGTGACTCTCTCTTGACACCACAGAAGTCGCAAATGGCGGTGGTTTGGGATCAGTGGTATGCACGATACAAGGCGTCCGGCTCAGAGCTGTCGTTGAAGTAACCGATTTGTAACAGTTCGTTGCGTCGCTGTGGTGCCAACGGCTGCTCAAATGGCTGCTATAGATGCAGTTCGATGCGCCGGAGCCATATGCCTGACGCAACAGTCCTCCCTCATGGTACTGCCACGTGGCCATCTGGAGTTCGATCTTCTTGTGACCGTACATTCTCGTTTCCACCGCTGCCAGTAGTACTGTACAATGGCTACACTCCTGTCAAGCCTTTCTGCAGTATCACAGAAGAAAAATCGAACGCCTCATGGCCCTATTACACGACCTCGTACAAACTCAGTGAGGTACCTTTGTCGCCTTGTCCAATCTCAAAGATAACTAGCGCTCTTGACTATAATGGCGTGTATTTAAAGCAATTAACGCCACTCTTATGCGACTAGCATAATTTGAATAGACAATCTTTCAGATTAAGAACACACATATCAAGCTTCATTTATGTCACACAACTCCTTCTCGGTGTTGTAAATTTTTTGTGTCATTGCAGATTGGAACCAAATGCTTTCCCATAATCACACAGATACCATATCTGCCTTTGTAGCCGAGTGGTCAGAGTGGCAGACTCTCATGTGGGGACCAATGTTCGGTTCCCAGTAGTGTCAGGGATTTTTCCTTTGCGACAGGACTGAACCGGGGTACACTCAAATAGAGCGATAATGGGGCTCTGACACCAATTTTGATATCAAATTGTACTGAAAATGATGTAAATCGATCAGTCAATTTTCCCCATCCCTAATCCTCCACACCCAAACCACCCCCCACACCCAATCCCAGATGATGCCATGTTTTTCCCCAGTCAGCACATAGGTCCCTGCACCCTCCACGTACCTACCTACCTCCCCCTCTCCCATTCCCCCTCCCCCACCTATGCTGTTGGTGGGAATTTCAAAAATGGCGGGAATTTGTTTGTCCCCGGGACTGTGCTGATGTCCCACCCTAACCCTCAACTGCGAACTGGCAGTAAATGAAAAATGGGAGGTGCCCTTTCCAGTACTCGCAACATGGTCCTTTTTGACAGAAAGCCGAAGTACCCCCCTCCCCCAAAACATGGAAGCTATCCAGATGCAGAACACGAAGATTAAATTGGTGTACCTCATTTACTTTGGTTGGGATCAGTCCCAATTACATAATTAATCATAAAGGTCTGTCCTAATTACACAACTATATGCACAGCGCTACACAAGGAGTGCCTAAAATCACAGTTCAGCTCAAAAATTGACGATTCCATACAACTGATGTTACCCTGTTGCCAAGAAAAATTTCACAATACCACTCGAAACTAATGGCAGACGTACCTAAACTATACCCTTCACCAAAAAGCTGGAAGGAAAAAGGCTGGAGTGGAAGGTACCATCTTCATTTTTGGCGGGAAATATATTCAAATGACGAGATGCTGGTGGTGGACATAGAGGAGCTTAATAGGTTTATTACCCATAAGCATACAGTTGAGGACTGTATCTACCATTGTTTGACGTCAGAGTTCGCTATATATGCCTCCCGCTGCCTTGCTCGACAAACACCCTACAGCACAGGTAATCGAAACTCAGGAAAGCCATTGCACGTTATCACAACTGATGGAAAACGTTTCATTGTTCTAAATACACACAGAAATTGTTGTGAAAAAAAAAACCAGCGCTCATAATCAGTGGATCATAACGCAACACATGTACTCGAGATTGTGGAAAATCGTCGTGCCAAAGATTGCACCAGGAGACAGGGGTGGGAACTGCACATATGTTCCCATCGATGTATGGTCACGAACTACCCAACTTAGAGCCACTCTTGCCACCCCTCATCCCTTTATCTCCCTCCCTCTCTGCATGGTAGATGGGGTTACAGGCTTTTTGAAATGGCTAGCTGCTACTGCTTCCATGCATTGCCTATGCTCACCACAGACTCCCGCCGTACCTGGTGGCAGAGTCTTCAGTCCACTGTGTCAGCAGCGAGCACATGTCTTCATGGTGCAGGTGGTCGGTCTCAGCTAAAGATGTCGAAACACACAATGGACTGAACAAAATGAGATAAATGATGGCCACCCCAAGTGGACGTCTAAAATGTAACTATGCCATCCCCCCCTACCCCCACCCACGCCGCTTCAGGTCGAACTTTACTGCCGCCTGGGGCTAAAACCCACACTGGACCCCTCTCCCACCCACAACCTCATACCGTTCTGCAATGGAGATTTCCCTCCTATAATCGAGTCTTTAGTACAAAAAAGAAAACAGAATCATGGTGATAATAATTGTCTTGGTTCCACGAAAATAGGAGCAGTCCATTTTCTTTTAGTTTTAGGAACAAAATCGGTATAGCTTTAACGTTCGACTGCAGAATACAATTCGCATTTGTCTATTTCCCCTTTACGACATCCAATGAATGAAAAAAAAACTACAACACTGGCGCCAGTTACAGATGAGCAAACTGCAGAGGTCGGCTGCACATCTCACAGATGTATTAACTTATCTCACTTCTCCTATACATTTCCACCCAATATAAAATCGAAAGAAACTTCCACTATTTTGCTACAAAAAGTACCGATCACTGCAGAATTCCCTCGTTATTTAGAAGCCATAATCAGAGTAAATATTGCATAGGATAAGTTAGTTTAAGTTACTTTAAGTGGTGTGTAAGTTTAGGGACCGATGACCTCAGCAGTTTGGTCCTTTAGGAATTCACACACATTTGCAAACTTCAGAGTAAAGATAAAGTAATAATTTAAACTCTGAAGGAAAAAAGTATTTGTTAAGCAATTTGTTTCGGCTTGATGGACAAAATTACATGGATTGACAGAGTGCCTCAGATTCAAATCAGTGTCTGTAAATGAATAATTATGGCTATGTGTATTACAGATATTTCAGACACGTGAAATTACATTACAGACGCCGGCCGATGTGACCTAGCAGGCCTAGGCGATTCAGTCTGGAACCGCGCTGCTGCACCGGTCGCAGTTTCGAATCCTGCCTCGGACATGGTTGTGTGTGATGTCCTTAGTTCTAAGTCTAGGGGACTGATGGTCTCAGATATTAAGTCCCATAGAGCTTAGAGCCATTT
This sequence comes from Schistocerca cancellata, assembly GCF_023864275.1. Taxonomy (NCBI): domain Eukaryota; kingdom Metazoa; phylum Arthropoda; class Insecta; order Orthoptera; family Acrididae; genus Schistocerca; species Schistocerca cancellata. Next base: position 37,693,005 of record NC_064633.1, on the reverse strand, counting down.
GAACACTACAGAGTACAGCCTGACACGCCATGTTGGAAAAAAAACACAACTATTTAGCGTTCGACAACAACAAGCTGTAATTCAAGAGGATGTTGTTGTTTTGTACACTATGACAAGTCCCATTTTAGGAGTGCACTGCTATATAGCACTGGTGTTAACGAAACAAATAGTGAGAGCATGTCTTGCAAAGAACCTCCTAACGCCACCTAGTAGTGAACTCTGTAAGATTCCTCAGATACATTTACCTGTGCGTAAGGTTTCTGTCATCCAGCAGACAATCATTCGCAATAGCTGCAGGTTCTTGCATTCTAGTCTGCTAAGCTTTTTTATCATCACAGAACAGCTGGCTTCAAGCAATCTACTCACAAGCGGGGAAAAACACGATCATTTTGAAACACCCCCATTTAATTCCTTCATTGGGTTTTATGTAATTTATCGAAGCCGCCAAACAGTTAATTATTATGATTATATGACTGTGTGCTTAATGGATGAAGGCTATCGGTTTTCCTGCTGTGGTTTCGGGGGTATTTCAACCGAATGCGGCTGTTCTGAGACTGAATAGTGGAATGATTGAAAGTTTGTCTATTATTAAGGACCACAAAGGTTACGATGTACAAACTGTATATTTTCTACTAACACACAAATTCTGACTCAGTGCTACCTTCGCCTTACACATCTAATTACGGTTATATCTTTTTATTGGTTGCTGATTTTTCAGTACTTCGTCACATGCAATGATGATGATTAACACTCACAACAATCCTCACTGCAATCCATGGTTGTAGCTGGCCGACGCGGCTGATGCGAAACACGTAATTCGGCACTTGTCACTTTAGGTTTCATATCACTCGCGAATCGGTATCGATGAGGGTCCACCCCACGACGATCAGGGGGACACGCTCATGTATCATACTCCGGTGAATTTACTCGACCACCATTCTTGCATGTCTCTCGAGCACCACTTCTCGCTCGACACATTCCATTACCACTACTCACTCAACACTAGGTTCACTGCCTCCTGCAGCGCTTGACAACCGACTCCTGTCTGCTATCGACCCGGGCATCAGATACTAGCATCTATGTTCGTGGGATCACGGATCCCTTACATCCCCGCCCTAAAAACCTTCTTTGTAGCCGCAGGCGAAAAAGAATAATAGGAAAAAATTATCACATAGCATATAAGTGAAAATGCGGAACATAAGTTCTGGTTCACATAGTGCAAAGTTACATAGTATCACAAATAATACCCTATTGGCTCCAGTAGCAAACTGCCCCTACAGAAGCATAATACAAAATCAAGAAAATCAATCTATCTTAATTAACATAGCATGGTAAATATTTTTGCAAACATTGTCTTACATTCAATTACCAAAAATCTTCACTTTCAAGGTTTGTATGGGCTGTTAACTACATATCTGTTACTGGTTAATCTTCTACAACTACCTTCAGCAAAGACAAGAAAACAAACTAGTTGAATGCCATCTACCCCTCTGGTATGCCGTCCTTTCAGCGGGGTTCCTGCCGTCATTACTACTATCACTCTAACTATAAGTCACTTGGCCAACACACATCAAACTTAAGGAAGGAATTCACAACTTATTCATTTGAGTCCTTAACACAAGCAAAATTGAAAATGAGAACAATATAAACCATTTATATCTTGACTTGTGCAATTATTTTACAATCCCTTATACCTCTACAGATTCAATAATATTAAATGCTCCATTATACCACTAAATATGTCTTACATAACTATTTGCATTGCCATAACTAATGTGGTCACCCAATAAAAATTTTAAATTACTGATCATTTCATTTTGCCAAACATTTACTGCCATCACTAATGCTCAGATGAAAAATATAATATTTCCTATTATACTGACATTAATCCAAATCTGCTGTATGGATATTTATTATTCATTACACAGTGCCAGAATTCTGCTTCTAAAGCTTGATGTTAAGTACAGCCATACTTGACTTTTATAGCTAATTGGGTACATGAATTACTCATTATTCATGAGTTACACTTTCTGTTTTATTCAGCATACTTCAGATAAACATGTATACCTACAAATAACTTGCAAACAGATGTTGCCCATGTGCTAAATGACATAGTTCAATACTTCAAACATCTCATACTCCTTACATTTCATTACATATAACTCCCGCAACTTAACAGCAATTTCAACTGCAAATAAATATATATCTTCAACCTGCATCAATCCTCCATATACTTCAAACATCTCATACTCAATACACTTAATTACACATAACTACCTCAACTTAACAGCAACTTCAACAGCAAATAAATATACTTCAGCCTATATCAACCGTCCATATACACTGTAATAACCTCATAAAAATACTACTCCAGGCTCCTTGGCCTCTCCGTTCATCATATTTCACATCATTTATTCGAATAACTATCTCCTCATGTATCTGTTTCTTTATATGTTCATCTACTTACAAGCTGATACATTACTTCAATTCTTTTACAATTGCTTGATCTTTTTATGCCTCATAAAACAACTCTGTAAGATTACACAAACTCTTGTTTGACCAATTAGTTTCCAACCACATTTTATAAGCATTAAATTTCTGATCTGGTTCTCCTTTTATTACTTCTGGCACTATTAATTTTGTAATGTACTGACACTAAACTATTCTTTAACTTTTGATTATCTGACATTTCACACTCTACATCAACAGTAATTACTTACCACAGGGTTTCCGGCTGTATTATTTGGACGACCACTACCTATTATAACTACTACACATCAACTTCTTAACCTAAGGATAGGGAAAGATGGTAGAGGAGTGAAACTTGAAATGAGAAATTAAGTCTCACCCAGCTGGGAGTGTACCAGTCGCCACTTGGTATACCAGCAAAAGAGTTGCCGGCTCCTTACACCTCTCTTATTTCATCAAGTTGTACCTCATGATCCCTTCGTCTATCTTCTCCCCTCTCATAATTCCCGACATTATCATCATCATCTCTCCCATAATTGTGGTGAAACAGTCGACCATTGCCATGGTTTCTATGTCCATTACCCCCACCTCTACCTCTGTAATTTGGTGGGCCATTAAAATGACTTTGATGGTAATTATTTCCATCTTGGTTCTGATCACGCATCTGATTGTTTTCCTGTGCACGAATAGTTTCTAATTGCTCCAATACTTCCATTAAAGTATCTTTATCTTTAATCAGGTTTCCAGGTAAGTTTTCTTGCATTCTACGACTTAACCTCCTTTTAACTGCTGATATCATGATGTCGTCATTCAATGGCTGCTCCAATCTTTCATTCAACTCCCATAGATGCTCAGCAAATTCTCTCAAGGTACCTCTCCAGGTATTAAGGGACTTGAGATGCAGTAAATCTTCAAGTGTTGCACACTGGTGACTTTTGGACCAGTATTTCTTTTAAAACTCTTCCTCAAATTGACTGTAGCTGGTAACTTCTTCTTTCTTCCTAACTCCCCAGGTGAAAGCTTCACCTTCCATTCTGTCTATTGCAAACTGAATTTTATCTGCATCTCGTAAGTGTGCTGGGGAAACTCCTCGTAACCACTTAGTAAATATCATTGGATGCAATGCCCCCTTGGGTTTATATTTTTGCCCCATGTGTGTCTGGGTATACCTATTATCAGCATTTACTAATGTAATGAAGTTGCCCTCCCCTACTGTTAAGGTGGCACTATTCATCTGCCTATCAATCTCTTCAGTTTTAGTTTCTAGCTATTGGACTCCCTCCTGCAGCTGTTTGATCTCATTTGTGACTATATGTTCCACAGCCTCCTCGAATTTTACTTGCCTATTCCCCTATTTACCAGTATTAACATGGCACTGCTGCTGTATTTGTATCACGTCTTTAATCTGTTGGTTCTGGTGTGCTTTCATTTCTTGCATTCTCCCTTCTAGTTCAGTTTTGACACCCTCAACATCTCCCTCAGCTTTTCCAATTATCTCTGCCTTCATATCGTGCATCTCTTCTCAGAGTTGATCTACCTTTACCTGAGGCTTATCATCTCTCTCCTCAAGAGCTATTCTCATCTATTCGTGGAATTCCTGCAGTCCTTTCCTTAAGCTTTCTTGGTTTTCTTGGGACATCTCTGCTATACGTTTTTTGATTTCTTTGTTTTTTTTTCTTGATTTCTTCATTTCCTTGGGAGATCTAACTGATTGTTGATTCCTTGGAGCATCTTAATTATTACTGACTACAATTCTCCATCCTCTAGACTCAGTTCCTTTCTAATTGGTTTTATCGGTGTCTCAGGGTAAACGGTTGAGTAATCCAATGAGCTGTCCATTGACATTCCGCTACTACCAATTCCTGACTCATCCTTGTCTTCCTGCCCTATCTCCATTTTTCTAACTACCTCCTCCACAACCTTTTCTTTCAATTCAGGATTCATTCTCAATTATTCACTATGCACTGACAAGAAAAATAATCTCCTAGTAAGCCAAACACTCACTAATTAGCTAAGAACGAAATAATCCTTCACTGTATTCAGTTAACCCAGACTGGCAAAATAGACCTCTCCGTTGACCACCATAAATTACAGAAGCCTATCCACACCAAACATCAATGACTGCATTTATACACAAAATCTCGAAGTAACATACACACAACTTAGAAAACATATAAACATGTAGTTTACAATAAATATGCAAATGAGACACTATTCTGTGCTGTACAGCATGAAAACACATGCATACGAGCATACCATGCTTCAGAGCAAATTTGCAAAGTAATGTTAAAAAATATTGTTTTTATAATTTCTGCAACTGTCAAATTTAATTTGAAGTTCCTTCCACGCTTTGAAGATAGTGCAATATTAATTAGTCTCGTGCCAGCAAATCGCCCTCACTCACCACTCGACGCTCGTCGAAGTCACGATGTTTTGACGTTTGAAGTCACACTACTATAAATAGTCGTGCTGGCGCTGGCTCCTCCTGCGTGGCAGCTGTCAGGCGAAGTGTCGTTGTAGCTGGTGTGGACGAATTGCGCTGACGCAGTCTCGTAGTCCGTAGTTGGCGACGGGATGGAACTGCTGTCACGTATTTCGTTGATCGGCGGGTAGGTGGCGCAGACGTCGTATACTTCGGGGGTTCGCCACTAGATGTCGAACTCCGCATCGTCGTTGTTTCTACTTCAACCACTTGGCTCCGCTGTAGTCACCGGTCGGTGTGGTACATCTCCACTGTTCAAATCCTTGCTGTCGCGGCGTGTGGAACTACTTCACTGCTTCAGATGCTTTGGTTAGCCGCTCACGGAGTCTGGGTGACGTCATCCAACAATTACGCCAGTCAACTCAACACTCGCAAATGCGTTAACAGTTTATGGGGTCCACATCAAATTGAGCGATTTACACCGTTCAGAAGACAATTTCGGATACAAAGTCACTTGAAAACATGTTCCTGATACTTTCGTAACTGAATTTTGGCTGGTTCACTCGCGATTTTGCACAAACGCGCCTTTTCTTATAATATGAATTCTGCAGCAATACACGCAGGTTCTCGTGTCCATACTTTAGTATATTGTTTATTAACACTGCTTTTGTTACTTGAACTCATAGAAACAAATTATTTACTGTTTCTCAGTCACTTTTGCACTTAATTGTCAAAATAATGTGCTTCTTTCCCGCGACTTCTAATTTCACCATACATGTTATATTACACTGTTTCTAGTTGGAATATTGTAATTTTAGTCACGGTAACGACAATGCCGGATTATTCTTGCACTAAAATTGTCCGATAATTGCAAAAGTCATTCCACTAAAACCAAAAATGGTGGTTGATAAATCATTGTTCGGACCCGAAGATTGCAACTATCCTTTTCACAGGAGCCAAGATGAAACACCCCCGTTTAATTCCTTCATTGGGTTTTATGTAATTTATCGAAGCCGCCAAACAGTTAATTATTATGATTATATGACCGTGTGCTTAATGGATGAAGGCTATCGGTTTTCCTGCTGTGGTTTCGGGGGTATTTCAACCGAATGCGGCTGTTCTGAGACTGAATAGTGGAATGATTGAAAGTTTGTCTATTATTAAGGACCACAAAGGTTACGATGTACAAACTGTATATTTTCTACTAACACACAAATTCTGACTCAGTGCTACCTTCGCCTTACACATCTAATTACGGTTATATCTTTTTATTGGTTGCTGATTTTTCAGTACTTCGTCACATGCAATGATGATGATTAACACTCACAACAATCCTCACTGCAATCCATGGTTGTAGCTGGCCGACGCGGCTGATGCGAAACACGTAATTCGGCACTTGTCACTTTAGGTTTCATATCACTCGCGAATCGGTATCGATGAGGGTCCACCCCACGACGATCAGGGGGACACGCTCATGTATCATACTCCGGTGAATTTACTCGACCACCATTCTTGCATGTCTCTCGAGCACCACTTCTCGCTCGACACATTCCATTACCACTACTCACTCAACACTAGGTTCACTGCCTCCTGCAGCGCTTGACAACCGACTCCTGTCTGCTATCGACCCGGGCATCAGATACTAGCATCTATGTTCGTGGGATCACGGATCCCTTACAATTTCTAAAATCCACAACAAACTACAATTCAAGTCGTGTGACTTTATAACTGGAGGTTACGAAGTATGAAATAACACAGAATTTGCGGTAACACCTATTTATAACCACGTAATCGTGACGATAAAAATAAAGACAGTCATGATTCCATGAGAATACATACAGCCGATTTCTATTAGTTTTATGAGCAACATCGGTGAAGTCTGAGAGCATTCTGCATGTTCCAATTACAATCACAAGACCATTTTATTCATTTCAGACATATGAAATACCAATACTGATAAACATCTATTCGGTTATTTCGTATGTTCCAGAGCACTCCTCGTCGTTATTTTGTAACATCCAGAGATGGTATAGAACTATGAACTATCTGCATCCAGTCTTTAACCAGTCATACCAACCCTTGTAATAGAACCTCTTATAAAATTTTACAGCATCTCTCTACTCTGATACATCAAAAAACAAATACTGTCTGCATGTTGACAATGAGAATATTAAATGTAAACGTATTGCTCCATTGGAGCAGGTGGCCAGTGGTTGAAGTCACTTGCACTGACCTGTGTAAAGTTTTGTCGCCTGTACTGGAAGAAGACGATATCCAACAGACTATCAATCACAAGAGTGGGTTCTGTGTAGTTCTTTCATAAGCAGTTTAACTTATTTCTTTCAGCTATAACACATCCAAGCAGTGTATGACTGTCTCACACCTTTCATTGGACGTCTAGCAAACAAAGTAGTGGATGTACAATGATCATGTGCTGCCATCGCGGATGTTTAAGGGTATAAAAGGAGGTGTGATAGATGCAGCTAGATGCCTTGGTTTGTTGTTATTAGTGGAGAATCTACACAATCGGTAATATAACATGCATCGAAAGTGTTATGCTCTTTAGTAGGATGAATTTAAATGTCCTTAAATCCCGCACAGAATCGTTTTTCGAAGAGTTTTTCGCTATTTGCAGGGCTGTAGCACTGTCGAAAATAACATACAAGTGGTTGAAATCGAGGCTTTGCGATTGGTAATGTGCATGCATGGTATATATATATATATATATATATATATATATATATATATATATATATATATATATATATAATGTGTGTGTGTGTGTGTGTGTGTGTGTGTAGGGCTGTCAATGGCACACGGTTGTGGTTCGAATTTGTAACTTGCTAACTGTTCATCTATGAATTATGCTGCTGGGGATTTGCACTCTGTAGATACGGAGAAGCGAAACTCTCACATTCCTTGATGGGAAGTGCAGTCGACAGACTGTCAATTAACGAATAACTTATTTCTAGAATGAAAAGGAATATGCGAAATCTACAGCTTTGAGATGTTCAGGCAGGGTTGGAAGGAGTAAACAAAAGTGGGAAAGCTCATTTGGTAAGCAATAAGAGCATATACTTACGGGAAAAGTAACAGAGCGGCAGCAGAAATCAACTCTGTACACATGTCAACTCCCTGCTGCAGATCCCTACACGGTAGAGTGGACGTCTAACAAACATGTAGAATTGTGCCAGACTTTCAATTTCCATCAAGTGTATCGCTACACGAGTCCACAGACAAGGTCTCTCATGTGGTATAGCAGTACATGCAATTGTTTCCAGAATACGAGTTTCCAGTCCACACCATTCGTTGAGCTTCATCTAGGAATGAGGTGGGTGTTACTATACTTTTCATGATCTTTCTATCCAAAATGCTTGCATAGAGATCTTCGTGAAGAGGGGAATACTTAGGACTTTTTTAGTAGGCTGATGTATAGGACATACAAATATCCTTGTATAAAATCAAACAACGCAACGGTATGGAAAAGTATCGAAAAAATATAGAAAAATGACATAAAATCGGTAAAAACCGAGGAAAACCTGGTGTAATATCTACAAATTGGTGGGGAATACGTAAAATTGAGGAAAAAAGGATAAAATATGTAAAATTGGAAAAACTTGCAATATTACCTTAATTGACTGAGAATATATGTATTAGAGACAAAGTACCATGAAATGTGGGCAATTGAGGTGGGTTGGGGGGTACCTGGTCATTCAAGACTGAGAAAAGCTTAAAAATTGTGTTCTGTCTGCAATCAATTTTAATACAACCATCTAGCTGGAAACTATATGGGTTTTCGTCACACATACTTCAACAGAGGCGATATAAGTATTACACAGAAGCGTTATATTAAAGCAGGCAAACAGTTTATTCTCCGAAGCAATGTTCTTAGTTAAATATTAAGGAGAGGAACCAATGCATTTATCAGACTTAAGGCAGTTCCCAGCGTGTTCTGTAGGAGAGTAGACTGATGCCATATATGTCAGCTTTAACAGTATGTGGAGGGTGTACTCTAGAGACATGGTGCAAGGACAAATTTGAAATATTATCTTACTTATGAGCATACCAGGAGTTCTGTGCGCAAGAGGAATGCTACGAGAGCTGTGCTGATACCACTGTAAACAGCAATAAGACTGTTACATCTTCTTCTGCTACTGATCGTGATGCTTACTTCTTCATATGAACTTGCTGCTTTTTCGTGCCGGCCGCGGTGGCCGAGCGGTTCTAGGCGCTTCAGTCCGGAACCGCGCGACAGCTACGGTCACAGGTTCGAATCCTGTCTTGGACATGGATGTGCGCGATGTCCTTAGGTTAGTTACGTTTAAGTAGTTCTAAGTTCTAGGGGACTGATGACCTCAAATGTTAAGTACCACAGTGCTCAGAGCCATTTGAACCATACTCGTGCAGCAGTGTGTGAATGATAATTCAATGTATCACCAATCGAAAATATTCATGTCGTTTTTTCCTCGCTCTATTTCGTAGTGAGGTATAGCCACATCTGCAAACCCGCTACTACCAATAATAATAATAATAAACACGACTGATGTTTGAAGTGAGATGGAGGATATATACGTTTCCGACAGAAAAGGCTTATAAATTCCATCAAGTTCCTAAGAGACAGAACAACAGTCTCCTGACGTTGTTCTAGTGGTTTACAAGCAGCTCGAGTGGCAGTTATGCACCAAGGACGTCTTCGCAGGAAGGAACAGCTCAGTCACTTCTTAGGACACCAGGGAAGTGTAGAAGGAAGTAGTTTCATCATTTGGAAGTTTTTCAGCATAGTGATTGTGGTAGGAAACTTGCAAGGGGGCTGTATGTCTAATGCTGGACAAATATATGCTACATTAGAGTATTAAGATCGTTGCATTCTGCATGACTAATACTTCGTGAACCTTATGACTTTAGCAATATATAATTTTTAGGTGCAGAACCGTGTAGCCATAGGAGTGTGTATTATGCTCTACAATCATTTCTCTCGTGCTGGAACCTTCTTTGCACTTACTGCAGACAGTAGAATAATACTCCAGAATTTATAGAACAATTGATTTATGTGAAACGTTTCAAACTCCATCCATTTAGAGCTCGATCATGTATTAGGTACATGTTTCTTCTTAACCATCTGTTATAGTACAGCAACGCTCTCATGTCTACTGTATACCTGATAAGGGGTGCTAACCTCCTTGACATGCTCGCATCTGGAGAGATCTTGTGCACTTGCGTGGGTGCTGTGGGTAAGATTGGTGTGGAACAGTCTTCGCTGAACAGCAGTTACGGACATAGCTCGCTCAGTTCCTTCAAGAGAAGTGGAATGTAGTGGGTATAATACCCTGATACTTATGGTCAGTTGCAGATTAAATTGGCGGCTATATTGCGGGGAGGATTGGTGAAGGACAATGCAGGAGGATCTGTCAATCTCCGACTTTATCCTACAAATGCGAGACTACTCTGTGACTCCCATCCATACAGGGAAGATATACTATGATTGATGTGCTAGAAATACGTAGATAAGGTAAGTGCATCGGTACAGGGCGCTGTCTGGCATTCTTTGGTGTATATGATGGAATGGACATGTTATACAGTCATCTATCTGCTTTCACAATTTAGTATATCGTACTTGCAAAGTAGTGGAGGGGCGGATTAGCATTAGCAACTGGGAAGCATTCTGCTGTGTCACTGGCTGGTATTCAAATTACAGAACAACCAATAAAATTGCTAGAATCGATCGTACTATCAATTGCAAGTGCTCCAGAATGAGATTTTCACTCTGCAGCGGAGTGTGCGCTGATATGAAACTTCCTGGCAGATTAAAACTGTGTGCCCGACCGAGACTCGAACTCGGGACCTTTGCCTTTCGCGGGCAAGTGCTCTACCATCTGAGCTACCCAAGCACGACTCACGGCCGGTACCTACAGCTTTACTTCTGCCAGTGAGTCGTGCTTGGGTAGCTCAGATGGTAGAGCACTTGCCAGCGAAAGGCAAAGGTCCCGAATTCGAGTCTCGGTCGGGCACACAGATTTAATCTGCCAGGAAGTTTCAATTGCAAGTGCTTATTACAGTACATCATTACATATCGATGGTGTCTTTCCCATCCCATCCATCCACTGGTACACTGTTGATCGCCACATGATTGACTAACACCACTTGTTTGAAATGGAGAGCGCATTTGCAGAACACTCTGCTACTTGCCACTGTGGAGCGTGGGATTAAACATAGAAGTCATCACCTTCAGAGAACTGTTCAGAAGCATTCCTCAATGCTGCAGTCTCGTCCTATTTCCATATGCTGCGATGCCCCCACATTTTTTTTTTCACCAGAAAGGCAACAGTACTTTTTTCCCTAACATGCCGCACATGTTGTGAACAGCATCTTCTGGCCATGGTCAACACAGGAACAGTAATCATGTACATGATTGCAAAATAAGGAAACAATGCTCCTCGAAAAGAAACACAGTGATATCTGCTACCCCATTACTGTGGAAGATGAGATTGACTGTGAAGCCGTTTCGAAATGCTCTGCGATAACGCAAACTCTTCACTTCCATATTTTTGTCAGTGAGAAAGATAGCCTCTGTGGTTTACTTCTACCATCCAGTGCGTTGTCAGAGCAGCAGAGTTTACACCATGCAATGTTCAGATTTCTGTGAGATCCAATGGATCAAAATACGTTATGTCGATTTAGCACCTGACATGGACCTCGAAGTCATGGCAGAAAGACAAAGTGTAAGCCGGCGTACAAAGCTGTAGTCATACACTGCTTGGATGTGTTACAGCTGAAAGAAATGTTAAACTGCTTTGAAAGAACAACACAGGAACCTTGTCTTGTGATTTTGTGATTGATAGTCTGTTGTATATGATTATCCTATCGTACTGGGGACAAAACTTTACACAGGTCTGTGCAAGCGACTTTGACCAATGACCATCTGCTCCAATGGAGCAGTAAATGTAGATGTAATATGTTCAACGACAACAGGCCAGATAATATTTGTTTTTCGGTATATCGGAGGAGGGAGATGACGTAAAATCTTACAAGAAATTATATTACAAGGGTTTTTATGACTGGTTAAAGTCTGGATGCAGATAGTTCATAGTTTTATACCTACTCTGGATGAGGAGTGCTCTCGAGTTTACTAAATGACTTTATAGATGCTGATCTGTATGAGCATTTCATACATCTGAAATGAATTACTGTAACCACTGTGTTTTTAAAAATGAGTTTTAATGCAAGTGCTGTGTTATTTCATACTTTATAAACTCTAGTTGTAAAGAAGACAACACTTGAATTATAGCTTGTTCTGGAACTTAGAAATAATAGTGTTTTCCTGACATGTGAGTCAATTGCACGAAACCAGCTGTTGATAAAAAAGCTTAGGAAACTAGAATGCAAGAATCTGCAGCTAGTGCGATTGATTGTCTGCTGGATGACAGAAACTTTACACGCAGGTCGGTAGAGGGGATGTTATGGCGCTAAAATTTCAAATGTAAGCCTGCAGATGGTATTTGTTTCCGATATATTAGGGGAATCTTATAGGGTTGTCTATTAGGTGGCACTATGAGGTTTTATTACAATACATGCTCCCACGATTTGTTTCATAAACTCCAGTGCGATACGGCATTGCATTGGTAAAACCGAACGCTCCCACGATTTGTTTCATAAACTGCAGTGCGATACAGCATTGCACTGGTAAAACCTAACCTGTCATAAAGTATAAAACAACATCCTCTTGAATTGTAGTTTGTTGCTGTCTAACGTAAAATGATTGTGTCTTTTCTGATATGTGAGCAAATGGTGTGAAAGGCTGTATTCTGTAACATTATTTCACACGTCCGAAATGTTTGTAACACACATATGTATGACAATTTATTTACATACACTGATTTGAACATAAGTTGTGCGCTCAAGCCATGTAGTTTTGTCCATTAATCTGAATGGAATTGCTTAATATAGATGTTTTTTCTTCAGAGTTTAAATTCTAGCAGTTTCATTGCTCTAATGATGGTTCCAATATAGCGAGGACATCCAGCCGCTATTGGTAGTTTTAGCAGAAACATAGTTTGTTTTTGATTTTACGCAGGATGGTCGTGGTTAGGAAATGTTACATACGCTGATACATCTGTCAGACGTGCAGCCTGACCTCTGTACTTTGCTCATCTGTAATCGGCGGTAGTGCTGTAGGTTTTTTTTTTTTTTCGCTTCGTTGGAAGTCGCAAAATAATGGGAGGTGGGAAAGAGTGAGAGACGGATTGTATCCTGCAGTCAAACGCAAGAACTAGACCGATTTTACTGATAAAACTAAAAGAAAATGTCGACATAAAAGTTTTCTGGGTTTGGTACCGCGTCATAATGTAAAAACTACTGCTGCTATAGAAAAGCCAACGTTTCGGCCACGATTGCAGCGGCCTCCTTCTGGGTCTAATGGTGCGTTCCAGCTATGCAGTATCCTTTATATTTTGTTGTTAGTGTTCACTGCGCATGCCATTACGTCATAATTTTAAAAAGGTTGTTAGTTTATTGGTCACTTAAGGAAGAAGGAGAGGGAACTTTATTTTAATAGGTTATTGCGGTGGAGGGAGAACGTGACCTCTGTTGTCCATTGGGTCTTGTGTTATGTGCCATGATTGGTGGCCACCGTCGAATGAGAAGTTTGCTGCTGTTTACCAACTGCTGGACGTAGGCCGCGGGGCGGCAGTTACTCGCCGGTAGTGCTCGTGCCTCGTGTTGACAGTGCTGTCTGTTGGGCTCTGATTGCTGGCAGCCAAGATGGGGCAAGCCTGAGTCCATTCTCCCTACTCATGTTGTTAGGTTGTTTAAGTATTTCGATGGCCTCTCTGACTTTGCGTTTCGTCATAATTGGCTGCTTGGCCAACACACAGGCTTAGCTGAATTTTATTTCTTTTCCGCAGTCATGGTGATGTTCTGCCACCACGGATTTGTTGTGTTGCCCTAGACGTATATAACGCTCGTGCTCCCGAATGCGCGTTGCTATTGGCCTACCAGTCTCACCGATGTATGCCTCTCCACATTCGCATTCCACCTTGTAAACGCCTGCAGTGTGTAATGCATACACCTTGTCCTTGGTGAAGCCTAGCACGTCCTGGATCCTACGACCACTATAGAAGACAGGCTGCACCCCAACACGGCGAAAGTGTTTGTCTATTCGGTCAGTGACGTTTTTCACATAGGGTAAGCCTACTGTTGGCTGCAGTTTGTCTATTTCCTGCTTATCTTTCTTGCTTGTGTTCGTTGACAAGGCTGTGTTTATCGACTTATGGCTGTAGCCATTGGCTAAAAACGTTGTGCGTAACCTTTTAAGCTCAGGTGTGATGTTTTGAGCACGGATTGCCAAAGAGCGGATGACAGAGTTCTTCTGCGCTGGGTGGTGGTAGGATTGGGCGTGCAGATACCTGTCAGTATGTGTAGGCTTACGATATACTCTGTGCCCCAGTGTGCCCTCCGTTCTCCTGTACACTTCGACGTCTAGAAATTGGATAGTACCATTCTTTTCTACTTCCAGCGTGAACTGTATCTTCCCGTGAATACTGATCAAATATTCAAATGGTTCAAATGGCTCTGAGCACTATGCGACTTAACTTCTGAGGTCATCAGTCGCCTAGAACTTAGAACTAATTGAACCTAACTAACCTAAGGACACCACACACATCCATGCCCGAGGCAGGATTCGAACCTGCGGCCGTAGCGGTCGTTCGGCTCCAGACTGTAGCGCCTAGAACCGCACGGCCACTCCGGCCGGCGATCAAATATTCGTAGAACTTGTGTAGCTCCGTTTCACCATGACGCCATATAGCGAACGTGTCGTCCACGTATCTAAACCAGCAACGTGGTCGTAAAGGAGCTGAACCGAGGGCCGTTGCTTCAAAGGCTTCCATGAATATGAATATATCCTTTCTTTCAGGAGTGCTAATGCTGCAAGGTTCGCAGGAGAGCTTCTGTAAAGTTTGGAAGGTAGGAGACGAGGTACTGGCAGAAATAAAGCTATGAGGACGGGGCGTGAGTCGTGCTTGGGTAGCTCAGTTGGTAGAGCACTTGCCCGCGAAAGGCAAAGGTCCCGAGTTCGAGTCTCGGTTCGGCACACAGTTTTAATCTGACAGGAAGTTTCATATCAGCGCAAGCTCTGCTGCAGAGTGAAAATCTCATTCTGGAAACATCCCTCGGGCTGTGGCTAAGCCATGTCCCCGCAATATCCCTTCTTTCAGGAGTGCTAGTTCTGCAAGGTTCGCAGGAGATCTTCTGTAAAGTTTGGAAGGTAGGAGACGAGGTACTGGCAGAAGTAAAGCTGTGATGACGGGGCGTGAGTCGTGCTTGGGTAGCTCAGTTGGTAGAGCATTTGCCCACGAAAGGCAAAGGTCCCGAGTTCGAGTCTCAGTTCGGCACACAGTTTTAATCTGCCTGGAAGTTTCATCATGCTGATTTGATGGCCAGTTATTTGAAAATCACAGCCATCACTCCCACGGACCTCAAATTTATCGAAACCGGCTCTCCCACTTTCCCCCTTTCTTGTTGTTCTCATGGCACTGTCTTTGGGAACTGCTTCCCGCAACGAACTGACGGAACAGTTTTTTCGTTCTGCGTTTACCAGTGACAGGGCTCTTACTAGGGCTAGGAATCACTCTCATGAGAAACCCAGATATCAGAGGCCCAACGCCAGTCAGTGGCAGAAGGAACAGCGACCTGCCCACTTTCCATCTGTTGTCATTGCAAAAATGCCAGCCACTGAAAACTGAAGCAGAGAAGAAGAATAATCTGGACAAGACTACTCTGGTGAACCTGGGAGTAACAAATCCTCCCATGCCGTTGTATTCTGAGCCAATGCTCATTGATGTGGTGCCAGCCGCACTGGTGACTGACAGTGATCTTGGGGCATTAGCAGCCCTCCTGACCCTTCACACCATAAGTGGACAACCATAATGTGATTATTTAGTGGTACTGTACCTGCCGGAAATATTTTCTCATCTGCAATTTGCACTGCTTTACAAGAAATGCACTTCACTGATGATAATTTCCCAGTGATCCATGGTTATTGTGCATTCTGTCGGAACGATGGTGGTCCTGAGAGGGCATCTAGAGAAGTCTGAACATTGGTTCACACAGATGAGGTCAGAGAGTGGGTTCCCCTTTCTGCATCATTGGAAGCATTAGCAGTATGAGTGCAAGCGACTTCAGCGATTACCATTTTCAATGTTTACATATCTCCAGGCAGGCCACTTACTTACCTTGAGTCGACCACTATAATCCAGCAAGTCCCCACCCTCCTTTTTTCCCACTTCGGGATTTCACTGTGCAACACTATTTGTGGGGGAGTAACAGTTTGTCTGTTTGTACTTGATCAGTTTCTTATCAACTATTATCTGTGTCTGCTCAATGACCTTGTAATCCTATCTGTGGACAAAGGCTCCACCACTGTAGTTCTGAACCACCAGTATTACCTGGCAGAAGGACTCCGCCAGTTGTCAGATACACCTACAAATCTTGCCACAGTGACCCCCTTCCAGAAATCCAGAAGCTCTCCAGTCACTCCTCAAATCCTCAGACCCATCCGGAAACCTCTCCCCAGAGTCCATCTCTCTGCTCACCGCTACCACTCCCTGCACCTCCTACCTTCTACATGCTTCCTAAAGTCCTTAAATCCAGCCACCCAGGACACCCCATTGTGGCTTGTTACTGTGCCCCCATTGAGAGAATCTCTGCATGTAGTGCTGGCCGGTGCGGCTGGGCGGTTCTAGGCGCTTCAGTCTGGAACCAGCCGACCGCTATGGTCGCATGTTCGAATCCTGCCTCGGGCATGGATGTGTGTGATGTCCTTCGGTTGGTTAGGTTTAAGTAGTTCTAAGTTCTAGGGGACTGATGACCTTAGCAGTTAAGTCCCACTGTGCTCAGAGTCATTTGAACCATTTTTTTGGTGCACGTAGTGTCAGTGAGATTGATGTTCGTTTGTAGAATGGGGAAGGCGCTCGATCTATCTGAGTTCGATCGAGAGCAGATTGTGGTGGCCCAGAGGCTGGGCACGAGCATTTCGGAAACTGCATGACCAGTAGTGTGTTCGAGGAGTGCTGTAGTGAGCGTCTTCAACACATGGTATCAAGCTGAACGATATCGAACCGCCGTTGGAGACTGGGCAGACTGGTAAAACAGGACAGGTGGCGAACTGAAGCGGAACTAACATCATCCTTTAATCCAGAATGAGATTTTCACTCTGCAGCGGAGTGTGCGCTGATATGAAACTTCCTGGCAAATTAAAACTGTGTGCCGGACCGAGACTCGAACTCGGGACCTTTGCCTTTCGCGGGCAAGTGCACTTTCCCGCGAGAGGCAAAGGTCCCGAGTTCGAGTCTCGGTCCGGCACACCGTTTTAATCTGCCAGGAAGTTTCATCAGACTTCAATGTTAGGCAGCGTACAAGTGTGTCTGAACACACAGTGCACTGAACACACTGAACTCCTCTAACGACGGGCCTCTGCAGCCGTCGACCAGTGCAAATACCAATGTTACCACTATCACATCAGCAACAACGACTTAAATGGGCACATGACTATCGATACTAGACGTGGCGCAGTGGCAGAGTGTTGCACGGTCCGATGCATCCCGATACCCTCTTCGCCGATGGGAGGGCGCGAATCCGCCATCTTCCAGGGGAACATCTCCTTGACACCTGTATTGCGGGACAGAAAGAAGCTGGTGGCGGGCTGGCGGCTCCATTAGGCTCTGGGGAACATTCACGTAGGCGTCCATGGGTCCACTGGAGCTCTTGAAAGACACTGTGACGGGCAAGGACTATCGTACATTGCTTGCAGACTGTGTACACCCCTTCATGACGATCATGTTTCCCGACGGAGGTGGTATTTTCCAACAAGATAAAGCGCCATATCACAGGGCCAGAAGCGTGATCGAGTGCTTCAAGGTACGCAGTGGCGAGTTCCATTTGGTGTGCTGGCCCCCTAACTCGCCAGATCTGACCCTTATCGAACTCATCTGTCATGTGATTGAACGTGGCGTCAGAGTTCATTATCCCCTGCCCGGACTTTATGGGAACTAGGTGATTCGTGTGTGTGTGTAGATGTGGATCCAACTCCCTCCAGCGACCTACCAAGACCTCACTGCTTCCATGCCACGCCGCGCCGCCGCTGGTATTCGTGCCAAAGGTGAATGAATATACATGCTATTAAGTAGCTGGTCATAATGTTCTGGTTGATCAGTGTATCTATTCGATTCCCCTTAATAAAATATTTCTTTAGGTACCGAGTTGGCAACCTACTGACAGATAACTTTGAGCAGGAGAATGGCGTTCCTCAGGGAAGTGTTTTACGTGTCATCCTCTTTGCCGTAGCCATTAACAATTTAACATCTATGATAAGGAGTCCTGTCTAACGCTTCTTATTTGGGGACGACTTTGTAGTTCTATCTTCTTCTTCCAACATTGCAACGGCGATTCGACAGCTGTAAGTACGGTGAAGATGTTCGGATAGTGGGCTGCAAAGGAAGGTTTTACATTTTTTGGAGGTAATTGTGCGTTTGTTAGTTAATTTTAATTTAAATCATTGTCACCGTAGTTTACATTTACCTCACTTACGTGCGAGGGACACCATTTTCCATTTAAAGGAGTCGGTGAGATTTCTGGGCCACTTTTTTTTTATTGCAGATAGTCGTGGTTACCACACCTATGGGATCTGATGGCAAGAAATCAGACAGCACAGAATATCGTAAAAAGCCTTAGCCACAGGACCTGGGCAGCACGTGAAGATGTTTGATGATATCCATAATGAGGGTATCAGTGCTTATAGTATTAGCGCCACACCCAGTCTCTGTGCAGAGGCTAGGGAACTACCTCTCACCATCTGGTGATAATTCCTCTTTATGCATCAGGCATAAAAGGTTTACGCTGGTCCCATTTCGCCAGCATACATACTGTTGTTCGTCAAGGAATGGAAGACCTTTTCTTCAATCGACGGTGAGCAACAAGGCCGTTTTGTAACAGCGCGAGGCATGTGCTGTAGTCTCTTGGTAACAGGCAAGTACAAACCCCGATCAAAGGCTGGAATCACAGTCCACCCTTGTTGCTGCAGAGGCCAGAGAAATTTTAGATTTGGTGCAGTACAAGAGAGGTTGCACTCCTGCATATGGTTGTCGTACAATATTTTAGAACATTTTAACCGAGCACCATAGCTATGTAGCTGCTGTATTC
The DNA here is from genome assembly GCF_023864275.1 of Schistocerca cancellata. NCBI lineage: Eukaryota > Metazoa > Arthropoda > Insecta > Orthoptera > Acrididae > Schistocerca > Schistocerca cancellata. The sequence goes on along the minus strand of NC_064633.1, from coordinate 37,673,921 downwards.
GCGGATTGGTCTAAACAGAAGGTCTCCGTTGGCTCGGCTGTTGCTATCGCTGATACTATTCTCAGGATCTGGTTACTTCAAGAATTCGCTGTGTTCTATATCGAATCGTGTGTGATCTTGAGAGAACTGGCGTAGAAGACATGTAACTCCTAAATTTCTCGTCTGCGTGGATTCTCTGACTTTCTTCACTCTCTCAGATGCTTGTGCCCAGCAGATAAAATATTCCAGAATATCCAGGACTCTCGTCGCATCTACAAAGACGGGGAAGGAGTTTCTTTTATGCTGAGTAACAGGGCACAGGGACATTAAGGGCAACGAAATGGCAGATGTAGCAGCCAAGGAGACGAGTCGCGATAGTCAGACAGTTGTGTGTGCCATGCCCCTACATGGTATGACAATAACTGTTGAGCTAATGAGTCATGGCTAGGTGAGAAGGCGAGTGACTGGAAGTGAGAGACAATAATATGCGTCTAGTTAAGTCGATACGGCGGCCGTAGCGTACCTCTGTCCAGGGACTCTGACGGGATGAGGTCCTTCTCACACGTACATGCATGCGACGCAGCTCTCTGACGCATGGCTAGGGAGAGGACTCTTAATATGTGGCGCAGGTATCACAGTGAGATACATTTTAGTAGGCTGCTTTTTATTTTCAAACAGTCGGACAACAGCTAGTTTACGGACAGATTTGCCCTCTACTTTAGCTGACAATCAAACGAGTATGGCACGTATTTGAAGATGTTGTGTAATGTTCAACAAAAAAAAAATGGCTCTAAGCACTATGGGACTCAACATCTTAGGTCATAAGTCCCCTAGAACTTAGAACTACTTAAACCTAACTAACCTAAGGACATCACACACACCCATGCCCGAGGCAGGATTCGAACCTGCGACCGTAGCAGTCCCGCGGTTCCGGACTGCAGCGCCAGATAATGTCCAACATGTTCCCTGAAATCATAGAGAGAAATTCTCAATGTGTTATCAGGGTGGCTGGCTCATATGAGTTTTTTTTATCAGTGTTCACTCAGCCATATATACCTGTGTGTCTATTTTAGTTTTCCTCTCGCTTATTTGTGTTTTACTTGCCACTTTTAGAACATCTGACCCGTTTAATGCCATCTTACAAGGCGAGAATTAGTGTGTAGTCCATTATGGGTGAGATTGGGGAAAGTGTATGCAATATTATGTCAGACTAATGAACCGGGCAATGCTTCACAGTTGCTGATTGTACATGGAAATTTCCCTCTACTCTGAGGTGACAAGAGTCATGGGATAGAGATATTCACATGCGTTGGCGGAGCTATCACTTGTTCTCAGGTGATTCATGTGAGAAAGTCGCCATCGATATTATGGCAGGACGACAGGCTTTGAATGCGGGAAGCGAGTAGGAGCTAGAGGGATGAAACATACTGTAGCGTCGCAGCGATTACGCGACTGCAGATTTTTGCAGCAAGTTTTGTTACGTTACGGCAAGCTGTTTTGGAAGCCTGCAGTGTAGTAGCATTCGCCAACGGCCGACTTGTGGCCTGCCGTATGCACCATAGCCATAGCCATAGCTATAGCTAAAGCGGACCGTGAGAATGCTGAATGTGGCGTCTACTAAAATCACTTATTCACCCCACCTAAGAAACTAAGTAACATGTTAAATACTATCTGTTTTATTCCAAATTTGGTACATGACCTTTTGTTATTCACACGAACTTTTTGTCAAAATTTGATTCCGCTACCTATAATACTTTCAGAGATATAAGAAACCCATTAAAAAGAACTTAAGAAAGTAAATTCAGATAGGAACAATAACAGTTTATCTTTCTTTTGTTATTTGAAAACAGTAATAGCACTCTCAGTGTGCCGATTTTTTTCATCAGGATTTTCAATTCTAAACTTTCGATAATTTTTCTTTCGTAATGAAAAGTAAAGTAAATATTTATGTCTTGTATTAGGCTGAGAGTAAATGAGATTGAATGTGAGTGTGTATGTGGGTCATACATCAAATTTAAATTCAATATTCTATTACACCTTACGTAACTAGCAAGTGTTACGCCACCAAGGTGTCCTGAAAACTGTAAATCCCCCTAACTGGCGGTTGACGTTTGTCTACGAGTGTTTGATTTTCTAATAAGGCTGCCAGAATGGTCATAAGAGGATAATCAGTTCTAAAGTATGTTTCAAGCATAGTTTTTGTGGTGTCACCGCCAGACACCACACTTGCTAGGTGGTAGCTTTTAAATCGGCCGCGGTCCGCTAGTATACGACGGACCCGCGTGTCGCCACTGTCAGTAATTGCAGACCGAGCGCCGCCACACGGCAGATCTAGAGAGACATACTAGCACTCGCCCCAGTTGTACAGCCGACGTTGCTAGCCATGGTTCACTGAGAATTACGCTCTCATTTGCCGAGACGATAGTTAGCATAGCCTTCAGCTACATTTGCTACGACCTAGCAAGGCACCATTACCAGTATAGATATTGAGATTCTATTAATGTATCATCAGGAGCGATGTCCTACAAATGTGGATTAAAGTTAGGTATTCCAGAAGCTACGTACTTTTCTTTATAGCATTCATTACGTATCCTGTTTCAGACCTCACGCCAGCCTGCGTGAGTTTAAGCGCGTGCCTTTCGGCTTCCTCGCATTGTGCCTAGGCTGTCTTGTCTAGACACAACAGTTTTCTCTTAGTTTTGGTTCCCTTTGGTTTGGTGGAAAATTTTGTTAATATTTGCAGCATGAAATGACGTAAATGCATCTGCGAATGTTGTTTGGAGTAAACAGTTTAAGTGCGAACATGATCTTGAATGGTGGATCTGATTGGCTGTTCGTTTTGATCAACCAATCAGAGTAAAGTCTTTCCCGCACATTGCAATTAGTTATATGCCCTGAAAGCAACGTCATTCAGTCAGTCGTGGACTAACTGCCGCACGAGAAGGTCATGTTAGACGTGACCGAAAAACTTATTTGTAAAATGAAGAAGTGACTGTTATTTCGCGTCCGCAGCTCGTGGTCGTGCGGTAGCGTTCTCGCTTCCCACGCCCTGGTTCCCGGGTTCGATTCCCGGCGGGGTCAGGGATTTTCTCTGCCTCGTGATGACTGGGTGTTGTGTGACGTAGTTAGGTTTAAGTAGTTCTAAGTTCTAGGGGACTGATGACCATAGATGTTAAGTCCCATAGTGCTCAGAGCCATTTGAACCATTTTGTTATTTCGCGTTCGGTTTACATCGCCGCGCAATCAGATGTATTGGCGGACAGTTCTGTGAAGTTTGGGAGATTTTGGAGTGTTTATTGTAGAGAAAATCGCGTGTGAAAATATCGGCCTCTGTGAAGAATTCTGCGTGCCGTGTTCAGTATGCATTTACTGGACATTTTTTGGCGAGCATCTTCCTTTGAAGAATCCACTGAAAAGGACTGAGTGTGAAACTCGTTTCGTAGCAGAGTTTTGACTGTATTAATCTCATAATATTTCGAGTTGGACTTAGTACATTTCTGGCTGTCTTGCGTGTGATATAAGCTGCATGAACTAGTACTAGATGTGCTATCGACGTAAATGTGGGCTTGTTGACACCATAACTAAAAGACAATAAAAAACATTAGTATGGAGAAGCGGAAATTTTCAGTGAAGGAAGGAAGCATCCAATTTTGCCCGTTACTACTAGAGATTTACTATTTTGTTACCTCAGTTACGCGGACTTTGCAATCGTAAGTATGGACGATGGTTTTCTTCAACGCTGCTTTTAACATCGTCTACTTAGTACCTACGATTGCAGAGCAAAGGATGGTGAACAAACGCAGTACTGAGGTAGGTGTACATTAATTTGCAGCTTGCTTCACTCAGTGCTAGCGAACTTTTCAAACCGCTCTGCCGCAATTGGTGCAGTGCCTGGGAATAGTACAATATAGAGTCCCGAAGAGTAGGAACTGTGTATGAAAAAGCAGCAGTGTTAATTGGAATCGCAAAGTGTTCACACACGTGTGAAAAGAGGAACTGGAATGTAGGTCCAAAGACACGTGTGATAATGGACGTATATCAAGAATCGGAAGCCAGTGTAACGAGGTGGCAGATTACGTCGGCGGCCGCTAGACAACGAGCGGCGGCATTCCCACCGCAGCAACCAGCATCAGGGGCGGCTGGCGGCCGTGTACGTAGCGGTGGCCCCGGAAACTGTACTCGGTGGAAATAGAGCGTGGCAGACGGATACGCAGTTTCACCTCGGCGTGCAGTCGACTGGACGAGGCAGAAGATAAGTAGTGTTCTTCTTTGTTGTGAGTGTGCATGTGCGAAGAAACTTTACAACATGGCAGAAAGTAATCAGAAAATAGTAGATGCAAAACTAAAAGGTAGATGTAGGCAATGTACACTACGTAGATGATCCGTGATAGGTAACTACAGTTTTGATGTATCACAAGCAAATGACAGTGGTTTGCCTGAGTCAACGCCTTCTAAATATAGTCTAGAAAATGAATTGAACATGGTGGAAGCCGATGTTAAATATCTACATGTTGCTATTCCTAAAACAAAACAGGAATCAATGTCAGTTACTGAAAAACCATAAAACAGTGTTTCAGATATGTTTGCGAATATTCTCCAGCATATTGTGAGCTCATTTGTCAGTCGCTGTCATAGAAGACCGCAAACCGTATTTCCTTCCCGCCTGGGCAAGCTGTGCAGTGACTAGCGTACATGTAAAGCTTACTCGGACAGGGTAAATGTCAGCTACAATGAAGTCAATAATTCGATTGTAATATTGGCATTTTAATTTGATATCCTCCACAACTGACAAAATTTTAAAAAAATGTTAATTTCTTTGTCCACCCACACACTCCTGAGAATGGCACATTAACAACTTCCAATTACGAGCCCCTATTACCGGCAGCTGCGTTGATAAATACTCGGCACCTCGCAAGGATAACTAGCAGATCAAGAATATTAGGTAAGTTGTTGGAAGTGGTTAAGCGTTGGTGAAAATCTCGCTTATGAGCACCCAAAGAGTTCTAACCGCAGAACTCTCCACGGAACACGCGTTGGTGCAGTGCTGCGATACCGACCGTATATCTCCCTTCGAAGACGATGGCCAAGGCGCCGTCTCCGAGTCCGTACCGCTCGATGGCTGAGGGCGAAGTCCTCATTCTCCACAATTCTCCCGTCTCCCACGCGTACGAAAACGCGGCGGAAGAATACTGTGTTTCGGCCAATGTCGAACGCTGTATCATCGCCGAAATCTCTTCAACAACATTTCTGAGATCTACCCAATGATCGAGTAAGTCATAACGCCCCTAGGCAAACGAAATACCCGTCATCGCCGCGTGTTGCCCAGCACAGGTGGCTCCGGATGCCGGGCTACCCCCAAAAGCGCCGTATTGTCCCGCGTTTCCGGTGACCGCTACCTGCCGCCCACAGCTGCCCAGCGAGCTGCGGCCATTTGCAGACTTTACTTTCCACAATTCTCAACTTCCGACGCTTTTCACCAACGCTTTAAGATAGTGGCTGAGTCCTGCAGACATGCAGGGAGTACTGCTCGAGAGTGCCTCATATTTATCATAATTCAATATAGTCATGACCTAATTCCCTTGTCATTCCCTTTATTATTAATACTAATGTTGGTAAGCTAACGTGTAAGTGCCTATGTTCTGGCACCTTACAATACGAAAGAAATGGGATCAGATTTGAATAGTAAAATGGATAGATTGGGAGTTGAGATGGATTACAAAACGACCAAAATGGGGTCTGTGGTGTCACCGCCAGACACCACACTTGCTAGGTGGTAGCTTTAAATCGGCCGCGGTCCATTAGTACATGTCGGACCCGCGTGTCGCCACTGTCAGTATTTGCAGACCGAGCGCCACCACACGGCAGGTCTAGAGAGACGTACGAGCACTCGCCCCAGTTGTACGACGACATTGCTAGCGACTACACTGACGAAGCCTTTCTCTCATTTGCCGAGAGACAGTTAGAATAGCCTTCAGCTAAGTCCATGGCTACGACCTAGCAAGGCGCCATTAACCATTTCTGGAGAGAGTCTCACTTGTATAACCAAGAGCGATGTACCACAATGATGGAATAAAGTTAAGTATTAACGCAGCTACGTACTTTTCTTTATAGCATTCATCACGTATCCTGTTTCAGACCTCACGCCAGCCGGCGTGAATGACGCGTGCCCTTTCGGTTACCTCGCCTTGTGTCTAGACTGTCTTGTCTAGATACAACAGGGTCAGACATAAAAACTTCACTAAGCTGCAAAAATAACTGAATTACACAGTGAAGTTGTTGATATGGAATCCAAAATGGAAAATAAAATTTCGAATTTGAGGGATTTGTGGAGAAATGACCTGACTTTGTTTGGTAATAATATTAAAAGTGACATTAATTAGGTCAGACAAGAATGTAATGTTACTATTGTAGCAGTGAAAAAGGAATTAAATTCGCGAATTGAGCAAGTTGGCCGGCCGCGATCGCCGAGCGGTTCTAGGCGCTACAGTCTGCAACCGCGCGACCGCCACGGTCGCAGGTTCGAACCCTGCATCGGGCATGGATGTGTCTGATGTCCTTAGGTTCGTCAGGTACTTAAGTAGTTCTAACTTCTAGGGGACTGATGACCTCAGAAGTTAAGTCCCAATGTGCTCAGAGCCATTTGAACCATTTTTTGAGCAAGTTGCTGACGATAAAGTTCAGCTAGAAGAAAGGGTAAATTCTGAGTTAGACAAAGTAAATGAACAGGTTCACAGAGAAGAAAGACACTGTGACGATAAAGGAAGGAAGTGTGTGCAAAGTTTAGTGCGCAAGTTGCTAATAAAATTACTAACATTGAAACTAACATTCAGCAGTTTAGTACAGAGATGATGAGCAGCTGTATAACCATGAAACAGACTAACGAAAATTGAACAGAAAGCTAACAACAATAATATTTGTGTAGTGTCTAATGGTGTTGTGGAATCTTCTGAAATTGCCTATGTTATGCATCACCAATACATAAAATTTTATCCAAATAAGAATGTTCATTCAAAAGAATTTTGGATTGACTTTAAGACGTTTTACCTAAAATGTGGATGACAAACAGAATATTGGATTCATAACCTCGAATCTAATGGGTGAAGCTAGAATCTAGGGTAATTTAGCTTCAGAAAAATACGATAGACTAGTAGATTTCAAACAGGCCTTTTTCGAAGAATTCTGGGGAAAGAGGAAGCAGATGGACGTTTTGAACAAATTTTGGTCAGGGGAAAAATATGACCCAAAGAAAGATAACATTAGGAGATTTGTACAAAAGTGGATTACCACTTTGTCACATTTAAATGCAAAAGTAGAAACAGAGCAGATCATTATGAGGATTGCGAACAAGCTGTCCTTATACTGACGAAATAAAATCACTTCTCCTCCCAGGGATGACATTGACCGTTTTGTTCATTATTTCGAAAGAGTTGAGAACGTTTTGAAAGTAGAAGAGAGCGCTAGGAAAGAATATAGGCCTCCCGCTAGATCCAGTGAAAACCGAGCGGACGTCAATATAAACATGGGTTCAGTGCCGCGGGCGAACAGTTATAAAAGAAGGGGAAGAAGGAGAAGTGCCGGTAGGGGTAGGTTCATTAACCCGGACCAGCATGCAAACTGCAGTCAGCTGAGAGACAATGACGTAATGGATACGTGACATCTGTCAGGGGGTAGCTATGTCGGAGGCAGTAATATCACACGTCAAGGAAACGCTTAGTGGTGTGCAAGGAGGCCAACGTTTACAGACTGCAACCGTATAGACTAAACTCGCTAGCAACGCCCTTTGTAAAGAAGGCATCTACTAAACAGTATTTTGAAAATAATACTAACGAAAATAGGAGGGCTAAGGGAAGTGACAGTGCTAAACAATTCGTTTCTTTAGAAGAGAAAGTAGCATTTTGTGAGAGTGAAGGTTCAGACAGATATCAGCAGTGCCATTTTAAAGAGGAACTTATTTCAGAAAGTGAATATGTAGATCTGGAGGTGGGGGTGGATAAGCACCGCAGAACAGATAGGCTACCTGGACACTGTGGAATTAATATTATGGAATCGCAGGAGGAAGAGGATGACAGTGTTGAGGAGTTTTTGAATAAAGAAAGTGAAGTTCTTTCAGAAAGTGAAGACGAGGAACCAGTAGAGGAAGAAGAAGGGGGTAACATAGATGATTATGTCAACACCTTGGAAAGGGTCGCAGAAAAAGAATATGTTCCAGATGGAGAGGAGGGAAAAGAGATGGTTTTTTCATTATGAGTAATTTAGTGAAACAGGCTAGTAGTTGTAGAAATAAGGTGAAAGAGGATCCTGTAACTGTACAGGTAATTTCCACAGGAGGGGTAGGTTTCGACAGACGAGATGTGGTGCATGATTTACTAGACGAACCTGAAACTCAATGTCTAAAAATTAATCCTAGAAAACCTATTATTGTAGCCATTGTATTTAATAATAAAGTTACTTGTTTACAGTGATTCTGATATTTGTGCAGTGTCACAGGAATTTGTGGAAGCTCTTCCAGAAAGTAGAGCAGTAAGTGGATGCCAGTAAGTGAATTAAACATTATTGTGGCCACTGGTAGAAGCAAAAAAGTAGTGAAGCAAGAATTAATGATACTCATTATCATAGGTGGGGTTCAGTTGGAACACAACTTTTTGATTATTAAAGGACTCAGTGTTGAGATGCTGGTCGGTGCTGACTTTTTATAGAAATACAAAGGAAGATTAGATTTTGGAGACACTGAGGCGGTAATAAATGTATGAGGGGAAACTATATCCATTCCTTTTGTTGGAGAAAAAGGGTCCGTTGCCAAAGACTTGGCCATGCACTTTTGCGGAACACACAGTAAACACTGAAGACATTGATGAAGACAGAGAAGGGGAAGAAGTTGGTCCCATTGAAATACAATCATTTAAGCTATTGGGAATCAAAAACATACTTGATTTAAAGAAATATTTAATGGAGCAGCAAATAAATAGCAGTAACTAAGAAGCCTCAAGGGACACACATTCTTTGCGTTATCAGGTGGTTGACGATCACCAGGCACCCGAGTTGTTGACAATACTATTTTCCCTTTATTTTCATGTTGTCAACCTTCTTCTTCTTCATTCAGAACGTTAGCTATCTTCTTTCCTTCTTCCCTATCAGTAAATAGTGTACTAGAGTACTACAAAGTATACAAAGAGTTGGGTCCCAGTAGAAACTAAAAGGAATAAACGGAGTGAGGCATGAAAAATATGGTTTAATGTGACGATACGGTAATATGGCAAGAGCTTTTTAGAAGCCTTTGTGACGTGTAAAGCTGTTGTAAGAGTAATGTGTGAGAGGCAAGAGAGGATTGCCTACCTAACGAGAGAAAGGAAATTTGTGCTTGATGTCTTTTGAGAACCAGAGTGGTGGACTTAAGCGTATTTAATGTTTTTAGTGATGTGTGTTTTTCTTGAATGTAGTGTATGATATGTGTTTAAGAGCCACAGAAGTTGGCTGGAGTTAGTTGCAGTAATGAGTAATGAAGAGCCACAGTAATCGGCTAGGAGGTTCAGTAACGTTCCATATGGAACTTTGTATTTTTTTCTGGAATATTGTGTATGAGATGTACAGAGCCACAGAGGTGGCGTGAGTTATGTTAAAATTTTTCTACAAGGACTTTTGGTATTCTGAATGCCAATAATGATGAGTATTCCTTATGTAATATGTGTCTAATGTAGGGTTTTGCTTAAGCCACAGGAGCTGCCAAGGATAATTTGCAGTAATTTTATGAGGACTTTTCTGTAGAATGGGTATTCTTTGTATTCTTTGTATATAGTAGTATGTAAGATGTGCCTGAAAAGCTACTGAAGCCGACATAAGTAATTTTAGTGTTTTCTCAAATTGTTTTCTCTTTTTGTATGACTGTAGAAGGTGTTGAGGTACAGCAGGTGGTGGACTGAATGGTTTTCAGTGCTTAATGATTTTGTGCCTGTTTGTGTAATGTGCAATGATGTTTCTCAGAGATATAGACGGTGGCAAAAGTAGTTTTTCAGTATATTTAATGATGTTGTATTTTTTCTTTGTGTACAATAGTTTAATAGTGTAAAGTCACGTAGTAAATTTTGTATTCTGAAAGAAAGTTAGGAAAGAGTAAAATTTAGAATTAGCAATATTTGTAACAGTAACTTGCTTAATTGCACACAGATTTTGAAAATAAGATTTGAGTAGTAGTGCCAATTTTGGGTGCACTGTTAAAGTTTTTAAAAGCAGTTAATTCATTTTTCACTGAATTAATTAATACTAAATGTAAAGAAATGTTGGATTGAAAATGAATATGAATTTGCCTGAAAAAGAATTTTGATAACATTAAAAAAATTCTAAGAAATGTTTTGCTTATCACTTTTGAATTTGAGAGGCTAGCTTTGAGAAATATTATCTATTAGGATTATCTGTTAGGATTAGGATGTAGAGATTAAGAATGGACGCTGAGACATACTGTATATTACAGGTGCTGAGAGACAGCGCGAGGTTGAGACAGAGCTGGATGCTAAATACCAGTGATGAGCCATTCTGTGATTCAAGTGTAAGTGCTTATGACCCATACTCATTTTACTTTGTTAGTGAAAACATTTGAATACCCCCCTCCAAAAGTGTCAAAAGCTAGTATGAGAGTTATAGATGACATAATGCTTCAACTAGATTTTCAATAAGTTTTTGACATCATTAAGAGACGAAACAGTTAGAGTTTCTTTTAAAAAATAAAAGAAATGGACTTGAAAAAGAGTTTTTGTTTCTAAAACTTCTGTAAAAACAAATCGTCTTCATGAATGTTTTGAAAATTTAAATAATTTTGAAAAAAATATTGAATACGTAAATTTTGAACAAGAAAGTATTAAATTGTAAAGAACCCTGTAAGAGCATTAAAAGTGTCATTTCTTTTCAGCTGATGAAAAATTATTTTTTTAATGAAATTAATTGCTTGTACATCAGAAAGCCTTTAACAGTTAATGTAAATAGATATGTTGTGATGTTATGTAATTTAAATAATTTGATCAAATAATTTTTTTTTGGTAAAAACAGTATAATGATAAGTGTCGGTGTTGTTAAGGAAAAACATTATAGCAAAAATTGTAAGAACATAGAAATATGATCAGGAAAATTTTTATTTTCTTAGGGGGTGAGTAGCGTCGCAGATATTATGTGAATGCAGATTTTTGCAGGAAGTTTTGTTACGTTACGGCAAGCTGTTTTGGAAGCCTGCAGTGTAGTAGCATTCGCCAACGGCCGACTTGTGGCCTGCCGTATGCACCATAGACACGCCTGTCGCTAAAGCGGACCGTGAGAATGCTCAATGTGGCGTCTACTAAAACACTTATTCACCTCACCTAAGAAACTAAATAACTATGTTAAATACTATCTGTTTTATTACAAATTTGGTACATGACCTTTTGTTATTCAGACGAACTTTTTGTTAAAATTTGATTCTGCTACCTATAATACTTCCTGAGATATAAAAAAACCCATTAATAAAGAACTTAACCGATACTTAAGAAAGTAAATTCAGATAGGAACAATAACACTTTATCTTTCTTTTGTTATTTGAAAACAGTAATAGCACTCTCAGTGTGCCGATTTTTGTCATCAGAATTTTCAATTCTAAACTTTCGATAATTTTTCTTTCGTAATGAAAATAACATTTTAAAACTAAATATTTATGTTTTGTATTAGGGTGAGAGTAAATGAGAGTGAATGTGAGTGTGTATGTGGGTCATACGTCAAATTTAAATTCAGTATTGTATTACACCTTACGTAACTAGCAAGTGTTACACTACCAGTATGTAATGAAAACAGTAAATCCCCCTAATAGGCGGATGACGTATGTCTACGAGTGTCTGCTTTTGTAATAAGGCAGCCAGAAAAGTCATAAGAGGATAATCAGTTCTAAAGTATATTCCAAGCATAGTTTTCTCTTAGTTATCGTTTAATTTGGTTCAAATGGCTCTGAGCACTATGCGACTTAACTTCTGAGGTCATCAGTCGCCTAGAACTTAGAACTAATTAAACCTAACTAACCTAAGGACATCACACACATCCATGCCCGAGGCAGGATTCGAACCTTCGACCGTAGCGGTCGCTCGGTTCCAGACTGGAGCGCCTAGAACCGCACGGCCACTACGACCGGCGTTTACTTTGGTTTGGTGGAAAATTTTGTTAATATTTGCAGCATTAAATGACGTAAATGCATCTGCGAATGTTGATTGGAATAAAACAGTTAAAGCGCGAACATGATCTTGAAAGATTGATCTGATTGGCTCTTCGATTTGATCAACCTGTCAGAGTGAAGTCTTACCCGCGCATTGGAATGAGTTATATGCCCTGAAAGCAACGGCATTCAGTCAGTCGTGGACTAGCAGCCGGACGAGAAGGTCATGTTAGACGTGTCCGAAAAACGTATTTGTAAAATGATGAAGTGACTGTCATTTCGTGTTCGCCATGCAATGAGATGCATTTACGGACAGTTCTGTAAAGTTTGGGATATTTTGGAGTGTTTGTTGTAGAGAAAACCGCGTGTGAAACTATTGGCTTTTGTGAAGAATTCTGTGTGGGGTGTTCAGTATGCATTTACAGGACATTTTTTGGTGAGCATTTCCTTTGAAGAATCCACTGAAAAGGACCGAGTGTGAAACTCATTTCGTAGAAGAGTATTGACTATATTAATCTCGTAATATTTCGGGTTGGACTTAGTACATTTCTGGCTGTCTTGAGTGTGGTATAAGCTGCATGAACTAGTATTAGATATGCTATCGACTTAAATGTGGGCTTGTTGACACCATAACTAAAAGACAATAAAGAAAACATTAGTATCGAGAAGTGGACATTTTCAATAAACGAAGGAAGCATCCACTTTTACCCGCTATTACTAGAGATTTACAGGTTTATTTTGTTACCTGAGTTACGCGGACTTTGCAATCTAAGAATGGACGATGGTTTTCTTTAACGCTGCTTTTAGCATCGTCTACATAGTACCTACGAATGCAGAGCTACGGATGGTGAATGAACTCTGTACTGAGGTAGGTGTTCATTAATTTGCAGCTTGCTTCACTCAGAGCTAGGGACCTTTTTAACACCGCTCCGTCGCAATACCGTTTCGGAAATCGTTAGGGAATTCAGTATTCCGAGATCCGCAGTATCAAGTGCAGCGGGAACACCATATAACAGACATTACCTCTCACGATGGACAGTGCAGTGGCCGACGACCTTCACTGAACGGCCGGCGATAGTATCCGAGCGGTTCTAGGCGCTACAGTCTGGAACCGCGCGACCGCTACGGTCGCAGGTTCGAATCCTGCTTCGGGCATGGATGTGTGTGATGTCCTTAGGTTAGTTAGGTTTAAGTAGTTCTAAGTTCTTGGGGACTGATGACCTCAGCAGTTAAGTCCCATAGTGCTCAGAGCCTTTTGAACAATTTTTCACTGAACGACTGAGATGAGCGGCGTTTCAGTAGAGTTGTGAGTACTAATAGAGAAGCAACACTGGCTGAAACAACCGCAGACATCAATGTGGGTCGTACGACGAACGTATCCGTTTGCATAGCAGTTGGATTTGTCTTTAATTGGCTGTTCATGCACTTCAAGTCCCCAAACAACAATTGAATTTTTATGGATGGCATGCGCCTTGTAATTGGGCCACATTTGTCCGCGACTGATTTGCAGAACATTCTGTACAATACGAGCGAATGATTTGGCCATCCAGGCCGCTCGACTTGAATCCCATTGGACATTTGCGGGACATAATCTAGAGGTCAATTCCTGTACAAAATCCTGCAACGGCAACGCTTTCGCAATTATGAATGTCTGTAGAGACAGCAGGGCTCAGTATTTCTGCAAGGGATTTCCAACTACTTGTTGAGTCCATGCTACATCAAGTTGCCGCATCGTGCTGGGTGAAAGGTCCGACGCGATATTAGGAGCTGTGACATAATTTTTGTTACCTCAGTGCATTTCAGTTAACATTCAGTGACCTTTGTTCAGCATGTACTTGAAAGACAAACATAAATTTTAGAATAAGGTACTTTGAACGCCTGAAGAACTGAAAAGTGGAAACACGTGAGTCACTTTTGCCAAACTACCTCATATAGCAAAACTGTCCCCGTACTAGCATACAGATGTCAGTAGGCCTTAAGCAGCTGACACCCACGTGCCACAGTCCACAGAAGGTTGCCTATGGTAACTTTGAGCATCAGAAGTGACGTACGTCACCTTTCTTACTTGATCATATTAGTTTTTCAGGTTATAAAACTAGGCCCTAAAATTTCCGATATATGTTTTGCCTGTATTACAGACGGCATGCTGGATTACGTATAGACATGAGGCTGAAAGGGCCAGACAGCCACAGAACATGCAAAACGTAATACAGGGTAACGTTCAATTACTTATTATTAAATTTTTAAATTGTTCGAAACTTGTGGTCTCAAATTAAGTAGCGATATTAGAACATAGATTCCGAGACGTGTCCCTGTTATGATATTTCTCATCACCGAGACTCCATAAAGTTTACTTTTCCGGACTAAACTTGTAAGTTCCTCAAAATCCACATTTAGTGTGTGTGAACATCACCAGATGCCACCGAAGAAAACAAACTGATCTGGATTCTGGCGATTGTTGTCCGAAGTCCGTAGGTTCTGTCATTGAGATTGGTTGCACTGATCTCGCTAAGTAAAGGTGTTCTAATCTCGAAAGATCGGCGGTCTTCGGTCAATATTGATTGTTGTCGGAATGCCTCGATGTCGGTTCCGCTGCGACCGCAGTCGTAGGAAGATCCGACTAATGTCTGAAGTAGTGCTGGAGGGAACTGACACCATGAATCTTGCAAGTTTGTGTATAAATCCGTAAGAGTACGAGGGGATGTAGATCTCTTCGGAACAGCACGTTGCAGGACATCCCAGATGTACTCAATAATGTTCATGTCTAGGTAGTTTGGTGGGAAGCGGAAGTGTTTAAACTCAGAAGAGTTTTTGTGGAGCCACTCTGTAGCAATTCTGGGCGTGTGGGGTGTAGCATTGTCGTGCTGGAATTGCCAAAGTCCGTCGGAAGGCACAATGGACATGAATGGATGCAGGTGATGCTCAGGTACGTGTCACCTGGCAGAGTCGTATCTACACATATCAGTGGTCCCATATAATGTCAACAGCAGACGCCCTACACAATTGCAGAGCCTTCAGCAGCTTGAACAGTCCCCTGCTATCATGCAGGATCCATGGATTCATGAGTTTGTCTCCATACTCGTACATGTCCATCCGCTCGATACAATTTGAAACGAGACTCGTCCGAACAGACAACATGTTTCCAGTCATTAACAGTTTACGTGAGACGTAAAGCTTTGTGTCGTGCAGTCATCAAGGGTACACGAGTGGACCTTCGAAATCCCATATCGATGATGTTTCGTTGAATGGTTCACATTCTGACACTTGTTGACGAGTATTCAAGTATAAACAACAGCCATCACAAACAGATATTTGCCGGCCGGAGTGGCCGAGCGGTTCTAGGCGCTACACTCTAGAACCGCGCGACCGCTACGGTCGCAAATTCGAAGCCTGCCTCGGGTATGGATGTGTGTCATGTGCTTAGGTTAGTTAGGTTTAAGTGATTCTACGATCTAGGGGACAGATGACCTCAGAAGCCAGGTCCCACAGTGCTCAGAGCCATTTGGACCATTTTTGAACAGATATTTGAAGGCGTTAGCAAAATGGATTCAGACCATAACATGTAAACTCGTCAGTGAAAGTTTACAACATTCGGCATTCTGGATTCGGAATTTCTGTTGCACGTAAAGGTAGCAGCGGTGATGGTTACGGACTCGGCTGTTTCGCGCAATTCCACACAGACTCAAACTACTTATTGTTTGACAGGTATCAGCGGTAGTTCTGTTTTCGTCAGGAGTTTTTGATAGATCTGGATATAAAAAATGTTCATTAGTTATTGTATTTCTGGGCACGCCAGCAATATCAAAAATACAAAGACGACGATAATTTTTTCAAAATCTACTCCCGTCTGCTGAATGTGTGGGATTAAGTCATCCAAGTTAATAGTAATAGGATGTGTAGGATACAAGCAGATTTCGTTTTCTAAGAGGATGGAGAATTATTTAATAAAAATGGAAAAGAATGCTATAAGCCAAACTTTTGGAATATCTGTTTGGGTTCTGTACAATTGTAGGAACATTTGAGGCTACTATGACCCTTCGACTTATTTTAGAAGAAGAATGAAGGAAGGCAAACGCTTCGTTCAGAAAATTACTCGATTTAGACAAAGTCTCTTGTTTCATGAAGTTACGATGGGTGGCGGCGTGTGCGTAGCCTTCAAAATGGCGTCTGTAATGGAGGTGTGATCTAAGCAGACAGCTGTCATTGAGTTTCTTTTGGCGGAAACCCGGAGCACAGCAGATATTCACAGGCGTTTTCATAATGCCTACGGAGACCTGGCAGTGAGTTCAAATGGTTTAAATGGCTCTAAGCACTATGGGACTTAACATCTGAGGTCATCAGTCCCCTAGAATTAGTACTACATAAACCTAACTAACCTAAGGACATCACACACATCCATGCCCGAGGCAGCATTCGAACCTGCGGCTGTAGCAGCACCGCGATTCCGGACTGAAGCGCCTAGAACCGTTCGGTTGCAGCGGCCGGCTGGCAGTGAGTAAAAGCGCGTTGAGTCGTTGGGCGAGGCGTCTGTCATCGTCGAAACAAGGACGTGCACAAATGTTCGATTTCCCGCGGGCCCGCCAGCTGCACACAGCTGTGACTCCTGCAATGTTGGAACGTGCGGACACTCTCACTAGTGGTGATCCACGGATCCCAGCCGAAAACCTCGCTGCACAACTGGGTGTCTCTGCTGGTAGTGCTGACTCATCCATACACCAGTTTGGGTACTGAAAGATGTGTACCCCATGTGTGTTCAAAAAATAGTTCAAATGGCTCTGAGCGCTATGGGACTTGACATCTGAGGTCATCTTGTTGTTGTTGTTGTTCTGGTCTTCAGTCCTGAGACTGGTTTGATGCAGCTCTCCATGCTACTCTATCCTGTGCAAGCTTCTTCATCTCCCAGTACCTACTGCAACCTACATCCTTCAGAATCTGCTTAGTGTATTCATCTCTTAGTCTCCCCCTACGATTTTTACCCTCCACGCTGCCCTCCAATACTAAATTGGTGATCCCTTGATGCCTCATAACATGTCCTACCAACCGATCCCTTCTTCTAGTCAAGTTGTGCCATAAACTCCTCTTCTCCCCAATTCTATTCAATACCTCCTCATTAGTTATGTGACCTACCCATCTAATCTTCAGCATTCTTCTGTAGCACCACATTTCGAAAACTTCTATTCTCTTCTTGTCCAAACTATTTACCGTCGATGTTTCACTCTGCCCTCCAGTACCAAATTGGTGATCCCTTGATGCCTCAGAACATGTCCTACCAACCGATCCCTTCTTCTGGTCAAGTTGTGCCACAAACTTCTCTTCTCCCCAATCCTATTCAATACTTCTCCATTAGTTACGTGATCTACCCACCTAATCTTCAGCATTCTTCTGTAGCACCAAATTTCAAAAGCTTCTATTCTCTTCTTGTCCAAACTATTTACCGTCGATGTTTCACTTCCATACATGGCTACACTCCATACAAATACTTTCAGAAATGACTTCCTGACACTTAAATCTATACTCGATGTTAACAAATTTCTCTTCTTCAGAAACGCTTTCCTTGCCATTGCCAGTCTACATTTTATATCCTCTCTACTTCCACCATCACCAGTTATTTTGCTCCCCAAATAGCAAAACTCCTTTACTACTTTAAGTGTCTCATTTCCTAATCTAATTCCCTCAGCATCAGCCGACTTAATTCGACTACATTCCATTATCCTCGTTTTCCTTTTGTTGATGTTCATCTTATATCCTCCCTTCAAGACACCATCCATTCCGTTCAACTGCTCTTCCAAGTCCTTTGCTGTCTCTGACAGAATTACAATGTCATCGGCGAACCTCAAAGTTTTTATTTCTTCTCCATGGATTTTAATACCTACTCCAAATTTTTCTTTTGTTTCCTTTACTGCTTGCAGAATATACAGATTGAATAACATCGGGGAGAGGCTACAACCCTGTCTTACTCCCTTCCCAACCACTGCTTCCCTTTCATGTCCCTCGACTCTTATAACTGCCATCTGGTTTCTGTACAAATTGTATATAGCCTTTCGCTCCCTGTATTTTACCCCTGCCACCTAAGGTCATCTTAGAACAACTTAAACGTAACTAACCTAAGGACATCACACACCCCCATGCCCGAGGCAGGATTCGAAGCTGCGACTGTAGCGGTAGCGCAGTTCCAGACTGTAGCGCCTAGAACCGCTCGGCCACCCCGGCCAGCCCATGTGTGTTCTTCACCGCCGAACAGAAGGACATAAAAAGAGACGAACGACCATCTGACCGGAATTGCTTGCACGTCACGAAGCTCATCACATAAGGTTTTGTCTAACATCATCACAGCCGATGAAACAAGGTCCATCAGAATTGGAAACAAAACGGAAATCAGTGGCGTGGCGCCAAACCACGTGGCTCCGAATATAAAGCTCATAGCCACCCTCTGAGCCTCTTAAGTCATGGTGACGGTCTTTTGTGACTCTGAAGGAGTCATTCTGTTTGATGTCCTTCCTCACGGAGCATCAGTCAATTCTGCAGTGTATTGTGCTACCGTTAGGAAATTGAAGAAACAACTTCAGTGCATCTTCGTACCCGTCAGACTTCACAGGTCTTCGTACCCGAGAAGAGCTCACAAAACTTCATTGGACTTTTTTCCCTCGTCCACCCTACAGCGCGGATCTCGCACCTGTCGTCTTCCACCTGTTCGCCCAATGCAGCATGCACTCGGCAGGAAGCTGTACGTGGATGATGGGGAGGTTGCTGACACAGCAACGTGTTTGTCCCGACCTCGACCAGTGGAGTGGTACCATGCAGGCATGCGAGCCCTTCCAGTAAGATAGTATAAGGCCTTCGCACTGAACGTAGATTATGTTGAAAAATACAGTTTTGTAGCCAAAAGAGTGACGAATTGTAGTGGACTGACAAGACAGCCAGTCCACAGTGACGGGTAACCGAAAGGCACGCTTTTACACACGCCGGCTGGCGTTAGGTCTGAAACAGGATACGTAATGAATGCTATAAAGAAAAGTACGTAGCTTCTGGAATACTTAACTTTAATCCATCATTTGTATACAGCATTCTTGATGATACAAGTGAGACTCTCTCTAGAAATGGTTAATGGCGCCTTGCTAGGTCGTAGCCATGGACTTAGCTGAAGGCTATTCTAACAATCTCTCGGCAAATGAGAGAAAGGCTTCGTCAGTGTAGTCGCTAGCAAAGTCGTCGTACAACTGGGGCGAGTGCTAGTACGCCTCTCAAGACCTGCCGTGCGGTGGCGCTCGGTCTGCGATTACTGACAGTGGCGACACGCGGGTCCGACATGTACTAATGGACCGCGGAAGATTTAAAGCTACCACCTAGCAAGTGTGGTGTCTGGCGGTGACACCACACGAATAATACAGTGTGCTGGAATCCTAAATAAAATCAACGTGCTTCCAGGAAAAAATATGTTGGATTACTTGTTGAATGTCCTTCGTAGATACATGCACATTTATAATATGTATAAATTTTCCAGGTCTCGAAATTTTTTGGGCTAACAGGGCAGATATTGGACAATAGAGAAATGCGTGTAGCTATTGCTTTTCCTTCCAATTAGAGTGTCGATGCTGGAAGATGACAAAGTTGTTGCAAAACAATAAATCAATTATCAACATTTAGCAAAATAAGAAGAACTTTGACTATAGCCAAATGATTTTATTAATATTGAAAAATTCGTTCCAACTTTAAGCTTGCATTTTAGGTAGTTTTCAGTTTGCATATTATTCACAAAATTTTGATTGGCTCTTGTGTTAGTGATGTTGCTGTGGTGGTGTACCGGGAAACAATCTGTAGATATATGAATTTGAATGATCACATAGGCTCCAATGAAGGTAAGGGAGATGGTAGCCTTGGGATCATCGGCAGCATACTGGAAAAATGCAGTCGTCCTGCAAAGGAGACTGCTTAAAAATCACTTGTGTGTTCCACCTTACAATAATTCTCAAAGGCGTATCATCTATACAAAAAAAGTAATAGTTATTGAACGTATACTGAGAAGGACTGCACGAATGGTCACAGGTGTGTTTGACTTACAGGTGAGGACACGGAAATGCTGAAAAACCTGAGTTTCCAGAGGACTGAAATAGAAGCCGATTATACAGCGAAAGCCTATTTAGTAAGTTTCAAGATGCATTATTAACTGAAGAATCAAAAGATATTCTTCATCCTCTTATGTATCGCTTCTGTAGGGACCCCAAAGGCAAGATTAAATTAATTAAAACACACCCAGGGGTGTTTACGCTCTCCACAGGAAGGGAATAAGTGGTACCATACTAAGATCCCTGCGCCACGCGTGCACTTCACTGGTATGCAGAGCATGGAGGTGGCTGTTGTTGTATCTGGGATTCCTGCCTACTCGGTTCGCTAGACAAACAATCAAACAAATTGTATTGATGAGTTTTATTACGGTCAGACATTTACAAATCCGGCAGAACACCCGACAACCCAAGATGTCATTAGATCGCCGGGAAAGCCTGAAGAGTTACATCAAAAGTCTCTACGGGGAGGAGATGTATCAGAATATCAAGAAGCTGGACAAGCTACGGCAGAAGAAAGGGAAGATGTTGAATTCTCTCAGTTTTTTGCTGAGGTGTCGAGATGGAGAAGTGGTACCAGTATTTGCCAGAATTAAACATCACATCAACTCCAGAGCGGCGAACAAGATAAAACGCAGAGCCAGCATGGCACTGGTGAGAGAGAGGATTCGAGATATGCGCCACAGGTTAGATGTTGTGGCCAGGGAGCTGTTACACATTCATCTGTACATGGCAGCCTCCTTAACAAGAGAAGATTGGGATTGGGTAGACCGTGCCTCCTGGTCTTTAGCTCAGTGTGCTAGAAGGAATGCCTCATCTAGCCAATCTGCAAAGTTTGACCGCATGAGTAAGAAAGCACAGCAGATGGAAGAGACACGCACTGTGACGAATCTGAGTGGCATACAGTTTGATGATACAACCTTAAAGGTACTCAGCAAGGGGCTCAACTTTGCTACGACCCCTAGAAACGTACCCATTTCAGGTTTCGTCAGTGCAGTAGAGCAAGTTGCAGCCACACTTCCACCTAATGTGGCAGAGGAAGTCCGCCGAGAGACCTGCAGGGCCCTCACCAAGGCCAGGCCGCCGAAATCGAACATCACAACCGAGGAGAGGCTTGCACTCAAGAAACTACGGGAAGACAACAGCATTGTGGTACTGCCAGCAGGCAAAGGGAACTCCACTGTCATCTTGCAGCGGCTGGATTATGATGAGAAAGTACGCCAACTTCTGGAGGACCCTGCATACAGAATTCTGGAGTGTGACCCCACGCACAAGGTAGCCAAGAAGACTAGTGCTCTCTTGAAGGAAACAGGGATGCCCGATAAGATCATCAGACAACTACGGGGAAAAGCGCCAGTGCCACCTAGACTGTATGGTCTGCCTAAAATACACAAGGAGGGCGTGCCCCTAAGTCCTATTGTCAGTAATATTGGGGCACCTACGTACACAACAGTCAAGTACTTGAAAGGTCTCCTGTCTCCATATGTGGGGAAATGTATTCACCACATCCGCAACTCAGAAGATTTCCTGCAACGCCTCAAGCAACTGCACATCACAGATTCGGACATCATGGTTAGTTTTGATGTGGTATCGCTGTTCACCAGGGTCCCACTGAAGGACTCACTAGAACTGATTGCAGAGAAATTTGACGGTGCTCTGTTGGACCTGTTCAGTCATACACTGACATCCATGTATTTCCTGTGCAGAAACCAATATTACGAGCAAACTGAAGGTGTAGCTATGGGCAGCCCACTGTCCCCTGTGGTTGCCAACATGTTTATGGAGAGTTTTGAGGAGAGGGCATTGGAGACAGCCACATTTAAACCCACATGCTTCTTTAGGTATGTGGATGACACCTTCGTGATCTGGCCACATGGGATGGACAGGCTCAATGAGTTTCTTGAACATCTTAACTCATGCCACCCTAATATCAAGTTCACCATGGAACTGGAGAAGAATGGCCAGCTGCCATTTCTGGATGTACTAGTCCAGAGGAAAGCAGATGGATCAATTGGCCACAGTGTGTACCGAAAACCAACACACACTGATTTATATCTGCAGGCCAGCAGCTGTCACCACCCTGCACAAAAGAATGGGGTTCTGAAGACTTTGGTCCACAGAGCATGTGCCCTGTCAGACCAAGAGAATCTAGAGATAGAACGTCTCCAAACAGTTTTCTCCAAGAATGGATACGCGGACAGACAAATTGAGAGGGCACTCCAACCAGCCACTATACCACAGGTTCCTGAAGAAGACCAAGATGAAGCAAAGAAGGTGGCATATCTGCCCTATGCTGGCTCTATTTCTGCCAGAATCAGTAGGATCCTCCGTAAACACAATATCAAGTGTTTTCTGTCCGTCCAACAAGATCTGGGGACTGCTGGGGAGTGTCAAAGACGACCTGGGGTTACGAAAACCAGGGATTTACAATATACCTTGTCAATGTGGCTGCCCTACATTGGCCAGACGACAAGAACTGTGGAGATCAGGTGCAAAGAACATCAGAGGCACACTAGATTAAGACAGGTGACTAAGTCAGCTATTGCTGAACACTGTCTAGAACTAGATCATGCCATGAAGTATGAGGATACCAAGATTCTAGCACAAACATCCAGATTTTGGGACAGTGTTATAAGAGAATCGATAGAAATTAAAATGGCTGACGATCTTATGAACCGTGACACAGGGTACCAGCTAAGCAGAGCCTGGGATCCGGCTCTGGAATTGTTAAAGGAGCAACGAGGCCAGCTGGAACACTACACAAACAGAAGAACCAGAGACATGGAGATGGAAAACGAGCCCCTGACGGACTGCCAGGCGCACCAGACTGAAGATGGAACACCCAGAAGTGGGACTGGTGGGCGCGGACCGCAGAGGGAACATCCAGAGCGGCAGCGGACGAAAAACGGAGCGGCAACGCTCCAACAGGTCGTGGTGAGCGGGCGCGGACCGCAGGGGGAACTCCTGGTACCCCAGACCGTAGATGAAACCCCCAGGAGCGGGTTTGGTGGGCGCGGACCGCAGAGGGAACACCTAGAACCGCAGCGGACTGAAAACGGAGCAGCAACGCTCCAGCAGGTCGCAGGGAATGGGAGCGGACCACAGAGGAAGCGCCTGCAGCCGTTGGTGGAAGGGGAAGGCCATAGGCATAAATACTGGACCAGGTCCACTCGAGGAGCAGTCTCAGGTCGCACCTAATGAAGGTCACGAGCTACGTGACCGAAATATCGTGCAAGTACGACGCTGATATCCGGCAGAACACCCGACAACCCAAGATGTAATTTTACAAATACTTGTATTTGGCAACCACACAGATGTGTCGCAAGCAAAGGGCGACATACGAAATAATCAGTGTTTGCAGTGACTGCTGATCTCTGGCTGATGAAAGTGTTTCCTGAACTGCTATCGAAGTGGCTAACGTTGGCGCTGCTATCCAAGTCTCTAACATAGAAGCTGCTATCCAGGTGGGCTCCACCAGTCGCGCGCGCCGCTTATGTCCTCTCCACACAGGGGCCGCTGTTGTCGCGTTGTCGTCCTGGAGAGGTGTCGGTCAGCATACGATTGGCTGACTTCTTCTCACAACCATCTCTTCCCTGTCGTTCCCGACTGGCGAACCGGAGCTCATCTTTACACCGGAACAGCTGTTGAGGTAGAAATCTTGTAGTTACCTAAAGTGCGTGAGAGTCTCACTAAACATGTTGCAATTACAGCAACACTGCTATTGTATCTTACACACACTGCGAACTTTCAGCACGTCATGACATAATGTGGCTGCAAATAAAATATAATATTAGAACTACCTGGAGATGACAGTTAATGTGGAGAAATCTGCAGTACTCTATTAATTATATCATTTGCCCATTGTTACAGAGATCAGTGTGTTTTCGATGTTATCACCACTGTAGAGGTAACATAAAAATATCGGCCTTCAGAAACGGGAAGTTTAGTCTGAACTGCACAGAGTTTCGTTAGGCATGTTAGAAATGGGTTTGGTACTCCCCTCCCTTCCTCCATTTTATAGAAGTGGTTCACCTCTCTGTAGAAGGGACTCCAGACTTTAGTATGGAGTCCGAGTGTGTCGCATCTTTTTACGTAACCTTTATAAAACTGTGCAGTAGTGAAAGTTATGTTAACCGCCAGACGTAATCCTAGGGCGAAACCAATGTCAACACCTGAGCGTTTGGATACGTAATCTAAATTTTGTCCTCAGAATCGTCATAAAATATTGGTAGCTACTTGCTTGGCTTGTCGCTTAATATGCTTGTGTTGAGATCCGAATATTACATTGAAGTCGATCCATTGTCTGTTCTATAAACACATGGATCCGCCAAATGTAAAGCAAGAAGGCTGTACGAAAATTCCTGGGACTCTACCTATAAGGATGTCTTGAAATGTTAGCACACTAATACTCATTTTCATCATTAACGTCTTCAAACAAGTCTTGACGAAAAGTGAAAACTCAATAAATAAGCAACTACGCCACGACTAAGAGCTTATTTACTACTACTAACCGCACCCAAGATTCCTTAAAGAATCGATGTCACATGTATAAAACAACTCCATCCTACTGAATACTTTAAAAATCAAATATGTGTTAATTATATGATGTTAAGCACGTAAAACCTTTATTGTTGTAAAACAGTAGATCTGGTGTTTTTATTAGTTTTGGTTTATCCTCGTATAAGCTAATGAAAAAATCACCACAAAAAATATTATCATTATCAAACTCTGGGTAAATTGAATTCCGTTGTTAAGAAAAACTACTTATCAACCCATCTCAATGTTTATGATACCGTACCTCCCGAACTATGTGTCGAAAAACGTATAATTTTGTGAGTACGTTCAATGGTATATGTGGATAATATCTGCAAAATGTTCTGCGGTTGGAGTTATGGTTAGTTAGTCGTAAAGAAGTAATCAATTAAAACCCCTGCCTGATTTTGTAATTTTACTACACGAGCAGCGAAAGTGAGGGGTAACACCGAGAAAGGGTAAGCCATGGGTAAAATTTTTTGGATGTCGCTATGTGCTCACATTCTCAGACACGCTGGGTAATTTGCGAGCCATGAGGTACTCTGACTTATGACATATAAATCGTGTTTATAATGATACTTCCCCTACTTGAGAGGGCCAATATGAAAAATAAGTGATTCGAACCGATTACTTACCAGTCGAGAGCCGTGGGTTATCGACCTCGGATACAGAGGCATTTTGATACTATTGTCTCGAAACATAGCATTCAAATTTTGATGAAAACAGTGTGTTAGTGCAAGTATATTCTAAAAATTTCTAATTGTAGAATATTATTGGATGATGGAGGTAGGGTGACTATTAAGCTTTCAAAACGGCTCCAATCTTTACATTAGCCTGGGGGCCTATACGATCCCATTTAGAAACCACAGACAAGTTAAAACTAACGTTTAACATACTATAGGCTTAATGACTGTTTTACTGTTTGAAATCATAACTCATATATCATCATGTAATCAGTAATTTAAACTACATGATCACTCGTAACTTCATCAGATCATTCTAATTTTGAATATAGTAGCGTATAATGAAAGTTTAACGCTTCCTATTAAAATTACCCGCTGTTTAAACTCATTTTTCCTCTCACAAGATATGCCAAGTTTAACACTGATACGACGGCTTCAAAAGCAATTGTTCAGAATGTAGTCTGCAACTTTAGTCACATATCCACGCACAGGGATGCCAAGTGTAGCGCTATCACAGCAGATAGCGGAATTAATGTTCGAAATATCGTGTGCCACCATATATACACAGGGACGCACAACGATGCTAAGTGTGATTTGCAGATGAAAGCGTAATGTGTTCGCCCTCTACTTCTCGAAACCAACTTGTAGACAGCTTGCGTACCTCGCGTTTCGTCGATGTCGCTTAAATTAGTTTCTTTTCCAACGTTCGCGAGCTGTAACGCTTATGCCATAAACCGTACACAATAATACGACAAGTGGGTAGCTTTAAATGCTAAGCACGAATCATAAAATGTTAGGATGCCAACTAATTTTGTTTTATTTCACCAACTGTAAAATTAGTAAAACGATTGCTAGAGCCAGTCTATAGTTAATATTCATTAGTTCCCGAGCGGCGCAGAAGTCACAAAAATGCTTCATACGATCTTAGAATCAACATGAGGCCACACAAATGTTTTCCGATGATGATGATGATTATGATGTTTGGTTTGTTGGGCGCTCAAATGCGCGGTTATCAGCGCCCTTACCAATTCCCAACCTTTGCTCAGTCAAATTTCGCCACTTTCATGAATGATGATGAAATGATGAGGACAACTCAAGCACCGTCATCTCAAGGCAGGTGAAAATCCCCGACCCCGCCGGGAATCGACCACGGGACCCCGTTATCGGGAAGCGAGAACGCAACCGGAATGTTTTCCGAGGCAACTTTAACGATTAATTCCGTCTTTACATGGAGTTTCACATCACACGCCAGGTCGCAAATTGCCACTTCTAAAACCGATCGTAGATTGGCCTCGATTAACACAACATCCCATACGTACGCCATTCTAGGCAATTTTTCAACAAACTTTTCCGTCGTTCCGTGAGACCAGATTTCACATACATATTGATGTATTATCTCCTCGGAAAGCGACAGTAGACGAGTACTGAGCTATCATAGCAGCTTGGTGCCTACCCTTACAGGCGTACTTGTGATTCGTCCGTCCTTTTCATCAATACGCACTGCGGGTAACTAAAATTTGTAATTACCGTTTCCTGATGAATTGAGTGATATTGGAATTGTTATTAACAAGTTCTCCGTGCAAGTAATGTCATCAACATGCTTGGAGATGTATATTAAGATTTAAATAGTAAATACAAATAATAAAAGATTCGCAACTTGGCGCGCAGCGTTGTGGGTGAATCCCCACTCTCTCTCTCTCTCTCTCTCTCTCTCTCTCTTTTTCTGTTCGAGTAAGGTACAGCTCTTGCTCTCCCCGCCCTTCTCACGCTATGTGACCATCTGGCGCATCGTACGATGAGTCTGCCTTGTGATCCTATCCACTTGCTAGTTTCCCGTCACCAAATCCTTCTATACTGTGCATTAACCCTTAACGCGAAACAGAAGTCCCTCAGACACATCGTTCATTTTAAATATAGAGTGTTGTAGCACTACAGGAAACAACAGTCTCTCTTTCTCAATATCTAATCCACTGAAGAGCGAAAGAAACTGGTACACCTTCCTAACATCGTGAAGCGCCCCCGCCAGCACGAAATGCCACAACACGACATGGCAAGGACTCGACTAATGTCTGAGGTAGTGCTGGAGGGAATTGACACCATGAATCCTGCAAGGTTGTCCACAAATCCGTAAGAGCACGAGGGGTTAGAGAGATCTCTTCTGAACAGCACGTTGCAAGACATCCCAGATGTGCTCAATAATATTCATGTCTAGGTAGTTTGGTGGTCAGCGGAAGTGCTTAAACTCAGAAGAGTTTTCCTGCATCCACTCTGTAGTAATTCTGAACACGTGGGGTGTAGCATTGTCGTGTTGGAGTTGCCAAAGTCCGTCGGAATGCACAATGGACATGAATGGATACAGGTGATGCTCAGGTACGTGTCAGCTGGCAGAGTCGTATCTAGACGTATCAGGGGTTCCATATCATTCCAATAGCACACGCCCCACACCATTACAGAGCTTCCATCAGCTTGAACAGTCCCCTGCTGACATGCAGGGTCCATCGATTCACGAGGTTGTCTCCATACCCATACACGTCCATCCGCTAGAGACAATTTGAAACGAGACACTTACGACCAGGCAAAATGTTTCTAGTCATCAACAGTCCAATGTTGGTGCTGACAGTCGCAGGCGAGGAGTAAAGCCTTGTGTCGTACAGTCATCAAGCTTACACGAGTGGGCATTCTGCACCGAAAGCCCCCATCGAAGATGTTTCGTTGAATAGTTATCACACTGACGCTTGTTGATGGCCTAGCACTGAAATCTGCAGCAATTTGCAGGAGGGTTACACTTCTGTCACATTGAACGATTCTCTTCAGTCGTCGTTGGTCACGTCCTTCCAGGATCTTATTCCGGCAGCAGTGATGTCGGAGATTTTATGTTTTACCGGATTCCTGAAATTCATGGTAGACCTACACTCGTGAAACGGTCGTACAGGGAAATCCCCACTTCATCGCTACCTCGGAGACGCTGTGTCCCATCGCTCGTGCGCCGACTATAACACCAAGTGCAGACTCACTTAATTCTTGATAACCTGCCATTGTAGCAGCAGTAAGTGATCTAACAACTGCACCAGACACTTGTTGTCTTATATAGGCGCTGCCGACGCAGCGCAGTTTTCTGCGTGTTTACATACCACTGTATTTGAATACGCTTCAATGTACATGCCGCTTGTAAAGCAGCATTCAGAAATCAGATTGACATTGTCAGTCTAGCGACAAAGTACGTTACTTAGAAGTGAGCGCGGAATTGGACATCTGCCTGTCTGGATATTTCGCATTACTTGTAATAATTAGGTAAGTCCAATACACTACATGATTCCAATTGCTACATATTTTGCTTCTAACTGCTCTTTCGGATTTTCTTGTTTCATATGATTTTGTTATGTGATTAAATTTATGTTATTTTTAACTATAGCATGTAGCGACTTTCTGAGAGGAATAAAATGTCTGCAGTTGATCCAAATTTTGAAGCTTGGATGCAAGAGCAGTTATGTGATACAGGAGAAGAGGAAAATCGGAACGGTGACAACATTTCTGATAATTTTGATGCTGATCCTGATTTCGTGGCAGCTGCTGAAACGGAAAGTGAATAAAATGCTTTATTGGAAGGACCTGTACCACAGATAATTTCTCACAGCAAACACCCCCTAATTTCAAGTGGGAACGTTCAGAGTCTATTAGGGCAATATAAACACCGCAGCATAATATTTTGAAAGGAGGACTGCTTCGGCTAAAAGAAAAATTCGAATTTTGGTCAAATGCCTACTAAATCTCAAATACAGGAGAATTTATTTCATAATGACATGTTTGAGGCCTGCAGACTGATAGAATGGAAAAGAGGATGACGTATTCGAAGTATCTTTCATAAAAAAGAGGGAAAATAGCATATGAGTGCACCAAATGTTCTTCGAATTAATATTTTCATTTTGAGTTGATTGTTAGTTTCGTTTACACATGCTGCAATCTTCCATTTATACTCATGTATGTCGAAGTACTTATCAGTTCTGAATAGTATTGCATCTACTTACATTATGAAATAGTTGAGTAGCCGGCCGGTGTGGCCGAGCGGTTCTAGGCGCTTCAGTCTGGAACCGCGCGACCGCTACGGCCGCAGGTTCGAATCCTGCCTCGGGCATGGATGTGTGTGATGTCCTTAGGTTAGTTAGGTTTAAGTAGTTCTAAGTTCTAGGGGACTGATGACCTCAGATGTTAAGTCCCATAGTGCTCAGAGCCATTTGAACCATAGTTTAGTATCCACTTAATTGTTGGAGCTAATGTGGAGGTAAATGATAAAAATATTGCGAGGCGTAGGAGATCCCATGTTTCTAACTACGCTCTTTGAAGTAACTACGCTCTTTGAAGATATTTTTGGGAGGGATGGATGAAACATAGAAAAAATGTAATAAATGTGGTCATGAAAGTGGCATAAACGCCACAGTAGCGGTAGTAATAGTAATTCCAGTACTAATAGATCATAATAGTTTTATTCATCTGTGGATCACTATTTCAAGGATGTTGGATGTGTCAGGAAAATACAGTTTCACAACACACAAAAAATAATTAATATAGGCATTTTCATACTGACAGTTTTAGTTTCCGACAGGATGGGACAAGTAGTCGGCCGCGACCTTATAGTAAGAACTAGCAGCTCGCCCCAGCTTCACACGGATGGCACTAAGGAACTGCGGCAGGCGTAGCGGTAATAAATTGTATAGATAAGCCTTGCTCCTGAATGTTTATATCTGTTAGTGAAAACCGCATCAGAATCCCTACAGTAATTACTGAGAGTAGCCTTCACGTACATACAGAAAAACACGACGAGGGAGTTTAACACACCATAGTTTAGCCAATTAGTACAAAATATTTATAAGCTGCACACGCAAACCTTTCTCGTGAATCAGTCTATCTGTCAATGAAAACTGTGTCAAAATTCTGAGAGTGACTGGTAAGGACTGGGATTGATAAGCAAGGCACATGGGCTGCTGGAGTGCAATCCTGACCCCATTTGAGGATACAAAAAATTATTTTCACCACCTTAATTAAAACAGAGCACTGATAACAGCACATTGATTACTTAGTATCTGGATTATTCAGAATATTCAACGAGAATAATTCAAAAAATTTTAAAAGAAAAACAGCCTTATGGCCTCAACTTTAGATTAATAAAGAAATTACTTTACACAAATATAACCTTAACATAACTACAGATCTGAGCTCAGTAGTCAATTATCAGGTTTTGTGTATATGAAATATAACAATTTGTAAAAGCTATTACGTTTCAAAGCCGGCCTAGGTGGCCGTACGGTTCTAGGCGCTGCAGTCCGGAACCGCAGGACTGCTACGGTCGCAGGTTCGAATCCTGCCTCGGGCATGGATGTGTGTGATGTCCTTAGGTTAGTTAGGTTTAAGTAGTTCTAAGTTCTAGGGGACTCATGACCTTAGATGTTAAGTCCCATAGTGCTCAGAGCCTATTAGGTTTAAAAAGAATACTCGGATAGCAAGATCTCATAAATACGTGAACTAACTATTATGGAAAAGCATTCGGCAATATGATGTTATGATAGCCTGAAAGATCGACACAGCAATCATCACACTCTCGACGTTTGGCGATCACATCGGCCGCGCGTCCGAATTCAGTGCTCGAGAGCTCGAGTGACAACAACAGGCTGGAGGGACTGCGCACATCAATAAAGGCTTCTAGAAGACACAAACACAGTATTAATACACAGTTCACTAAAATACTAAAACCAACAGTCAAGCACTGGGTAGCGCCAAATGAAGTAAGATATGTTAAATGTTATAGTGTGACATCCGCAGTGACAATTAAAGCAGTATTTCATTACACAATCTCCAATGACGCGAAATTTCACTTGATAGATTTATAAACCACAACTAGTTCAAGGTGATAATGACCAGACAATCCGCACACAACCTTAAATACCAAAACATCGTTTGACGGCGCACAATTGTTACTGTTATAGTTGCCAACCAAAAGGAAGTTGGCAATTCCTACTTAGATTGGTGTCTGAAGTTTTATACAGAGAATAAACTTTGATTGATACAATTGACCACTTAACATATTAACAGTAATAATAAAAAAAGGAATAGCCGAATATCGGCTACACTTGTAATGCAACAGAACCAGGGCACGCCGCAGTTGCGTGGACTTGCAATACCAAGTATCGCGGACCCACATCCAAGTGATTTAAGGAATGACTAACGAAAATCAGAGCGGCTACTCGGAGCAATGACATCCAAAAATTCCGAGACAAAATGGCTCACCATTTAAAGTTAGTCCGGGAGCTCGCCGTTAGCATGCACACCAGGGTAAACTCCCTCGCTGTCCTCAGGATTCGAGAAAGACACGACTCTTAAAAAACAGAGCCTATGCTGACCGGTGACTGCTTGCGCACTCCAGTTCCGCTCGCCACAAACCCAGGCGCCGGAATGCCAACACGGTACGCCCTCGCAGTACACCAAGCGGCGACTGGCTACTCGCGATGCTCCGCGCGCTGTCCTCCCTGTGTCGCTGCCGTCAACCGAGTCTCGGCCACTGGCCCGACCGAGTCCCCTCTCACAAACGGACAGGAAAACGTGGCGGGAGTAGAGATCATCATGGTGGTGCTGTAAGTAATTTAGGGAAGCCACGGAAAACACAGATCAGGGTGGCCAAAATGGAGGCTAGAGCCTTAGTCCTCACGAATACAAGGCCAGTTGGTTTAGAAACAGCGCAACCGCATTCTGTTCATCACTAATGTGCAATTCGTTTCGTTATAAATTCAGGTTACAAATTAATTTTTAATGCAAAAAGCTAGTGCAAAATTATTGATTTCTCAACACCAGTCGTCGTCCATATTACACACGTTATACAAAAGTCATGGGATAACTCCTAACATCGAGTCGGACCTTCTTTTTCCTGGCGTAATGGAGGAAATGGACGAGGCATGGGCACGAAAAGTCGTTGGAACCCAGCTCCAGGAGTTCTGACCCACGCGGCCTCTGTAACCGTCCATACTTGCGAATGTGTTATCGGTGCGGGTTTTGTACACGAACTGATTTCCTGATTATGTCTCATAAATATTCGATGGGATTCATGTTGGGCGATCTGGGTTCCAACAATTCGCTCGAACTGTCCATTACGCTCTTCAAATCAGTAGCGAATCATTGCGACTCGGTGATATGGTGCATCCTTGTTCGGGAACATGAAGTCCATGAATGGCTGCAAATGGTCTCCAAGTAGTCGAACATAAGCATTTCCAGTCAATGATGGGTTCAGTTGGACCGGAGGACCCAATCCATTATGAAGCCATCACAGGCTTGCACAGTGCCTTGCTGACAAATTGGATCTACATCTACATCTACATATACATGATTACTCTGCAATTCACATTTAAGTGCTTGGCAGAGGGTTCATCGAACCACAATCATACTATCTCCCTGCCATCCCACACCCGAACAGCGCGCGGGAAAAACTAATATCTAAACCTTTCTGTTCGAGCTCTGATTTCTCTTATTTTATTTTGATGATCATTTCTACCTATGTAGGTTGGGCTCAACAAAATATTTTCGCATTCGGAAGAGAAAGTTGGTGACTGAAATTTCGTAAATAGATCTCGCCGCGACGAAAAACGTCTTTGCTTTAATGATTTCCATCCCAACTCGCGCAACATATCTGCCACACTCTCTCCCCTATTACGTAATAATACAAAACAAGCTGCCCTTTTTTTGCACCCTTTCGACGTCCTCCGTCAATCCCACCTGGTAAGGATCCCACGCCGCGCAGCAATATTCTAACAGAGGACGAACGAGCGTAGTGTAGGCTGTCTCTTTAGTGGACTTGTTGCATCTTCTAAGTGTCCTGCCAATGAAACGCAACATTTGGCTCGCCTTCCCCACAATACTACCTATGTGGTCTTTCCAACTCAAGTTGTTCGTAATTTTTACACCCAGGTACTTAGTTGAATTGACAGTCTTGAGAATTGTACTATTTATCAAGTAATCGAATTCCAACGGATTTCTTTTGAAACTCATGTGGATCACCTCACACTTTTCGTTATTTAGCGCCAACTGACGCCTGCCACACCATACAGCAATCTTTTCTAAATCACTTTGCAACTGATACTGGTCTTCGGATGACCTTACTAGACGGTAAAATACAGCAACATCTGCGAACAACCTAAGAGAACTGCTCAGATTGTCACCCAGGTCATTTATATAGATCAGGAACAGCAGGGGTCCCAGGACGCTTCCCTGGGTAACACCTGATATTACTTCAGTTTTACTTGATGATTTGCCGTCTATTACTACGAACTGCGACCTTCCACACAGGAAATCACGAATCCAGTCGCACAACTGAGACGATACTCCATAGGCCCGCAGCTTGATTAGAAGTCGCTTGTGAAGAACGGTGTCAAAAGCATTCCGGAAATCTAGAAATACGGAATCAACTTGAGATCCCCTGTCGATAGCGGCCATTGCTTCGTGCGAATAAAGATCTAGCTGCGCTGCACAAGAACGATGTTTTCTGAAACCATGCTGATTATGTATCAATAGATCGCTCCCTTCGAGGTAATTCATAATGTTTGAATACAGTATATGCTCCAAAAGCCTACTACAAACCGATGTCAATGATATAGGTCTGTAGTTCGATGGATTACTGCTACTACCCTTCTTAAACACTGGTGCGACCTGCGCAATTTTCCAATCTGTAGGTACAGATCTATCGGTGAGCGAGCGGTTGTATATGATTGCTAAGTAGGGAGCTATTGTATCAGCGTAATCTGAAAGGAACCTAATCGGTATACAATCTGGACCTGAAGACTTGCCCGTATCAAGCGATTTGAGTTGCTTCGCAACCCCTAAGGTATCTACTTCTAAGAAACTCATGCTAGCAGCTGTTCGTATTTCAAATTCTGGAATATTCCATTCGTCTTCCCTGGTGAAGGAATTTCGGAAAACTGCGTTCAATAACTCGGCTTTAGCGGCACAGTCGTCGGTAACAGTACCATCGGCACTGCGCAGCGAAGGTATTGACTGCGTCTTGCCGCTTGTGTACTTTACATACGACCAGAATTTCTTCGGATTTTCTACCAAATTTCGAGACAATGTTTCGGTGTGTAACCTATTAAAGGCATCTCGCATTGAAGTCCGTGCCAAATTTCGCGCATCTGTAAATTGTATCCAATCTTCGGGATTTCGCGTTCTTCTGAACTTCGCATGCTTTTTCCGTTGCCTCTGCAACAGCGTTCGGATCTGTTTCGTGTACCATGGGGGATCAGTTCCATCTCTTGGCAATTTATGAGGTATGAATCTCTCAATTGCTGTTGCTACTATATCTTTGAATTTGAGCCACATCTCGTCTACATTTGCATAGTCAGTTCGGAAGGAATGGAGATTGTCTCTTAGGAAGGCTTCTAGTGACACTTTATCCGGTTTTTTAAATAAAATTATTTTGCGTTTGTTTCTGGTGGATTTGGAAGAAACGGTATTGAGCCTAGCTACAACGACCTTGTAATCACTAATCCCTGTATCAGTCATGCTGCTCTCTATTAGCTCTGGATTGTTTGTGGCTAAGAAGTCAAGTGCGTTTTCGCAACCATTTACAATCCATGCTTCTTGTCGTCTCCGCCACACTGGCTCTACCATCAGCTCTCACCAACTGAAACCGGGACCCATGTGACCAGACCACGGTTTTGCAGTCGTCTAGAGTCCAACCGATATGGTCACGAGTCCAGAAGAGTCGCTGCCGGAACTGTTGTGTTCTTAGCAAAGGCACTTAAGTCGGTCGTCTGATGCCATGGTCATTAACTAGAATTTTGCAGCACTGTCCTAACGGATAAGTCCGTCGTACGTCCCACATCGATTTCTGCGGTTATTTCACCTACTCTTGCTTGTATGTTAGCACTGACAACTCTCCGCAAACGCCGCTGCTCTCGGTGGTTAAATGAAGGCCATGGTGAGAGATAACGCCAGAAACCTGGTATTCCTGGCACACTGTCGGCACTGTGGTCTCGGAGTACTGAATTCCCTTCAAATTTCCGGAATGGAACGTCCTTTGCATCTAGCTCCAACTACCATTCCGTGTTCAAAGTCTGCTAATTCCTACTGTGCGGCCATAGTCGCGCCGGACACCTTTTCACGTGATGTGCAAATGACAGCTCACCAATGCACTGGTATTTTGTGGTGTAGGTAATAATACTGCCTCTGTATATGTGCATATTGGTGTGTTGGCAGAAGAGCCAACACCGTGTTGCTAGAAGAGGCCGAAATGCACGCGTTAAGCTCACGCAGACTGGCGTGAGGTCTGGAACAGTTAAGGTTTTTTTTATAGTAGCAAATAAAGTACGTAGTTGATGTAATACTTAACTTTAATCCATATTTGGTGAACATAGGTCTGACGGTACAGGCTTTATTAGATAACCAGCAAAAGATAAATGGCGCCTTGCTAGGTCGTAGCAAATGACGTAGCTGAAGGCTATGCTAACTATCGTCTCGGCAAATGAGAGCGTATTTGTCAGTGTAGCATCGCTAGCAAAATCGGCTGTACAACTGGGGCGAGTGCTAGGAAGTGTCTCTAGACCTGCCGTGTGGCGGCGCTCGGTCTGCAATCACTGACAGTGGCGATACGCGGGTCCGTCGTATACTAACGGACCGCGGGCGATTTAAAGGCTGCCACCTATCAAGTGTGGTGTCTGGCGGTGACACCACACATATCCCATGAATTTTGTCACCTCACTGTATAATAATGAACAAAACTGGTGCTACACTGTTCAACCATTTCCAACACTAATCGCTGCACACTCCCCACACGCTGCGCTCTATGTACTCAGTCAGGTGCCAGCAGGGTCATGACTTGACCTCTGGTTTCAATTTCGTGTACCGAAACATAATCGTTTGCTTGCCTCAAAAACTGAAAATCCATCCATAACGCGTGAGCTCAGAACAATTGATAAGGCGGCGGAAAGAAATGGTTACAACGTTGTTTCGGGATTCGTACCTAGTGTTGCTCCTACGAAAATGGACACTGCAGTAAATGTCCGGCAGCACAGAGGCATAAATCGCTCCACAAGCGACGGAATTACAGACCTGACTACGTGATATTTGCCAGACGCTCGGGAAACACGAGATGTACGCTGCGGCACTGCTCGTTCACATCCGACGGCTCGCCACCAAATATTAGGTAGCTGCGTCAGCCTGCGATGTCACAGGACGGTTCAACATGCCAACCACACTCATTAGCAAAGTGTAATGGATATGGAGAGAGCAGTAATGATTAGAAATGCGGTGAGCAGCAGGCGACCGTGACTGCGTTATGCGATGACGTCCACGTTATTACGTCATATAGGTGGTGTAACATTCACAGCGGAGAGCAGATGAAATATATGCTCTCTGCAGTCTGCATTGACGAAACGCCATCACCATTGTTGTTGCTGTTGTAGTAGCTCGATTCTGTTTCTTTCCGCAGTATCTGTGATGAGTCTTCATATGTTTGGAGAAATAATGGTTAAGTAAATCTTCTGCTTGCTGAGGCACTTGTTCGCTAATCGTTTCTGCTCCTGTCCAGCTTTCCTACGACGGCACTTTCCGCATCACTCTGTAGCCCACCTCTCCTTACTGTTGTTGCGCAAAATTGTGCACAGCATTATGTGTACAACCTTGTAAACAAAGGCTGTCTTTGAATACGGCGCTGTGCACAGCAGAGTCGTTATGTAGATGTGAAGGAAAGTGCACCAGATGGGTTCCAGAGAAATGTAGGAACACGAGAAGCAATAATGACCCTTCGACATCTCGAGGACATAGGTTAACGAAAGGAAAACATGTTATTCAAAAATGGTTCAAATGGCTCTGAGCACTATGGGACTTAACATCTGAGGTCATCAGTACCCTAGAACTTAGAACTACTCAAACCCAAGTAACCTAAGGACATCGCACACATCCATGCCCGAGGCAGGGTTCGAACCTGCGACCGTAGCGGTCGCGGGGTTACAGACAAGCGCCTAGCCGGCCGGAGTGGCCGAGCGGTTAAAGGCGCTACAGTCTGGAACCGCACGACCGCTACGGTCGCAGGTTCGAATCCTGCCTCGGGCATGGATGTGTGTGATGTCCTTAGGTTAGTTAGGTTTAAGTAGTTCTAAGTTCTAGGGGGCTTATGACCACAGTAGTTGAGTCCCATAGTGCTCAGAGCCATTTGAACCATTTTTTTAAGCGCCTAGAACCGCTCGGCCACAGCGGCCGGTAAAACCTGTTATTCAATCTGTATATTGAGCAAGCAATAAAGGAAGCAAAAGAAGCGTTTGGAGTAGGAATTAAGGTCCAGGGAGAAGAAATAAAAACTTTTAGGTTTGCCGATGACATTGCAATTTTGGCAGAGGCAGCAAAAAACTCGGAAGAGCAGTAGAATGGAATGGACAGTATCTTGAAAGAAGAGAAATTTATTAACATCGAGTATAGATTTAACCGTCATGAAGTCCTTTCTGAAAGTATTTGTATGGAATGTAGCCATGAATGGAAGTTAAACATGGACGATAAATAGTTTTGAGAAGAAGAGAATAGAAGCTTTTGAAATATGGTTTACGTAAGAATGCTGAAGATTAGATGGGTCAATCACATAACTAATGAAGAGGTACTGAACAGAAATGGGGAGAAGAGGGATTTGTGGTACAAACTGACTAGAAGAAGAAATCGGTTGGTAGGACACATTGTAATGTATCAAGGGATCACCAGTTTAGTACTGTAGGGAAGCGTGGAGGGTATGAATACAGTAAGGGGATTCAGAGGGATGTAGGTTGCAATAGTTACTCAGAGATGAAGAGGCTTGCACAGCATAGAGTAGCATGGAGCGCTGCATCAAACAAGTATTCTTACTGAGACCACAACAACAACAACAACACTAGTTTCAAATTAATTTGCAGTAATATTCTTTTCATAAAGTTAAACGGATGTAGATTGAGAACTACACTCCTGGAAATGGAAAAAAGAACACATTGACACCGGTGTGTCAGACCCACCATACTTGCTCCGGACACTGCGAGAGGGCTGTACAAGCAATGATCACACGCACGGCACAGCGGCCACACCAGGAACCGTGGTGTTGGCCGTCGAATGGCGCTAGCTGCGCAGCATTTGTGCACCGCCGCCGTCAGTGTCAGCCAGTTTGCCGTGGCATACGGAGCTCCATCGCAGTCTTTAACACTGGTAGCATGCCGCGACAGCGTGGACGTGAACCGTATGTGCAGTTGACGGACTTTGAGCGAGGGCGTATAGTGGGCATGCGGGAGGCCGGGTGGATGTACCGCCGAATTGCTCAACACGTGGGGCGTGAGATCTCCACAGTACATCGATGTTGTCGCCAGTGGTCGGCGGAAGGTGCACGTGCCCGTCGACCTGGGACCGGACCGCAGCGACGCACGGATGCACGCCAAGACCGTAGGATCCTACGCAGTGCCGTAGGGGACCGCACCGCCACTTCCCAGCAAATTAGGGACACTGTTGCTCCTGGGGTATCGGCGAGGACCATTCGCAACCGTCTCCATGAAGCTGGGCTACGGTCCCGCACACCGTTAGGCCGTCTTCCGCTCACGCCCCAACATCGTGCAGCCCGCCTCCAGTGGTGTCGCGACAGGCGTGAATGGAGGGACGAATGGAGACGTGTCGTCTTCAGCGATGAGAGTCGCTTCTGCCTTGGTGCCAATGATGGTCGTATGCGTGTTTGGCGCCGTGCAGGTGAGCGCCACAATCAGGACTGCATACGACCGAGGCACACAGGGCCAACACCCGGCATCATGGTGTGGGGAGCGATCTCCTACACTGGCCGTACACCACTGGTGATCGTCGAGGGGACACTGAATAGTGCACGGTACATCCAAACCGTCATCGAACCCATCGTTCTACCATTCCTAGACCAGCAAGGGAACTTGCTGTTCCAACAGGACAATGCACGTCCGCATGTATCCCGTGCCATCCAACGTGCTCTAGAAGGTGTAAGTCAACTACCCTGGCCAGCAAGATCTCCGGATCTGTCCCCCATTGAGCATGTTTGGGACTGGATGAAGCGTCGTCTCACGCGGTCTGCACGTCCAGCACGAACGCTGGTCCAACTGAGGCGCCAGGTGGAAATGGCATGGCAAGCCGTTCCACAGGACTACATCCAGCATCTCTACGATCGTCTCCATGGGAGCATAGCAGCCTGCATTGCTGCGAAAGGTGGATATACACTGTACTAGTGCCGACATTGTGCATGCTCTGTTGCCTGTGTCTATGTGCCTGTGGTTCTGTCAGTGTGATCATGTGATGTATCTGACCCCAGGAATGTGTCAATAAAGTTTCCCCTTCCTGGGACAATGAATTCACGGTGTTCTTATTTCAATTTCCAGGGGTGTATATCGATATCTAGAGATTTACTGCTTATTTTCGTAGCAAAGAACAAGTAGCGGTCACGTTATCCAGATCCATATGATTATTTGTAGAACAGCATTTTAAGTCACCAAAATTCAGGAGAATACAAAAACAGCAAATTATCTTTCGTAATAAGGGAAAGAAAGTTGCACTGCCGTAATACGGACTCAGTACTGCAATCTTAACTCCACCTAAAATACTGGATAAAACTTGTGAAACTCTTCCCTAGCTAAGTCAGGCATGTTGGCATCTCTGTATTTCAACTCTGAGTAGTCCCAGAGCACTGGATACTTTCGCACTTAATCAGTTAACGCAGACATATTGCACAATAAATACACAAATTCACAGTAGGAGAGCTGTTCAACATAGAGTACGTGGTTTGTGGTGCAGTGTAGTGCGCATACGCGAGGCGAGATACGCGGCGAAGCAGTGTGTGCAGGTATAGCTGGAGATACACGCGGCTGGACGCAACGCCTGCTGCGTCAGTCTGAAATGCCCCATTCGATTACATTACGAGATACGTCTGCGGCGACTTCCGTAGACGCAGCTCGAGACACTCTACGCCTGCGTGAAATGACCTCTATCACGTGAGCAAACGCCCATATGCACCCCGCGGCCGTTATGCTTTCGATACTGCGTACTCGGTTAGATCAGCACTATCAGTTGGGTAAGGACTCGGTTAGTTATCAGCACGCGTATTGCTGGAATTTAGAGGTGGACACGAAATTGATGGGCCCGTGAGGGAGGCGGACAGTGATCTGGCTACTGAAAAACATCCTATTAGCGGATTTTCACTGATTGATTGTATAACCATACACAGTTAGGGTCATTTAATTAGTAAAATCCAGTTACAGTTCGAATAAAATCCTCATGCGTACTAGGTCGCGTAATTTTGAAACTAAAACAATCTCTGACAACCAGTGTTCTGACCGTTTTCGCAGTGGACATCTTCAGAGCGACTCATCTGCTGCTTTTTGGGTAGTCTTTCCTGAATATAGCTCTATTCCAACGTCATTATACTGGAAAGTCATGGTACAGATCAAAATCAAGATTCCTGTGTGAGCCGTGGTAATAATTGCTGTTTTGAAGAGCGCGCCGCAGCTGGTGGTGTGAAACAGTCGCCCTCTGTTTCTGGGAGGGCACCGCTATGGCAATCGCAGCTTTGGTGTCTCCCTCTGGTGGGAAAGGGGAAAGCTTGCCTGTTCACGTGCATTTAAGGGGCGCTATGAGCTCGCCAGTCAGTCAGTCTGGGTCAGTCTCTCGTCCCCAGCTTCCTAGTCTGTCTCTCTCCACATTTATTAGGCAGTTAGAGTCTGTCTGTCGTTCGGATCAACCTTTAAAGCCGGCAAAATGAGAGTCTTTTCAGTCCGCCAGTAAGAGAAAGCGAGTGGTCGCCCGGTCGGGGCTTAGTTCATGCTTGTGCGCGTTAGGCCGCCAGTCTGCTCGAGATTGCTCAGGCAATGGTCACTGGCGGTTGGATCGATCGGTTGGTCGGTCGAGCACTGAGACACAAGATGACTTGTCGAGTCTTGAGCGTCGCGCATGTGAGGTCGCCACGTGAGTCCAGTGGGCCGCGGCGTATAGCGAGGGGTAGTGACTTCGCGCTCGACACGAGAGCAACAGGAGTCAACCCACGACATCAGTCTGGCTAGTGCGATCTGCAACATCGTGAGACGGGAGATCGGCGCGCCTTCCTGCGTCCGTTGAAGCGGCTGGCAGCGGACGGTTCGGGAGAGCGATTTGGGGGTGCTGCGCCAGGTCTTCTCCTCGAGAAGTCGCAGTTTATTAGAAGGTAAATGATTGGTAATATGTTGTTTGCTTTACTATAGTTAAATTCTACTTTTCTTGGTGAGGTCACCAGCCGTTTTGCTTTGGGGTCGTCCCACCATTCTTCTCCGTTTGCCCACCCTCGGGAAGGTGGTTGTTTATAAATTAGGTGGTCCGTTTTTCTCTTGTGGAGTAGGGGCGGGTTAGAGCAACATGCGGTTCGGATAGTTCGGTAATCTCCCGATCAATCTACCGTACGTTAGTAGCTGCCTCTGTCATGTTTATCGTATTTGGTGTGTTAACGAATTTATTGCTTGGAGTGTAACGGCCTAATACCTGGAATATGTTTTGATCTTTGGAGACTTTGATATTATTGCCTATGATCATGAGAGGCGGTATCTGTGTACTGTAGAACATCTTAACTATTGTTTGGCCAACCTTGTAGAATTTTACATAAGATTGCATTTCATGGGCTTTTATTTAAATGATCATTTTAGTATATAAAGCTGCCACCCTTTCACCGTAAGACTTTTCTTAGAAGTTAAAATCAATTTGCACCTTCGGTGGCAAGGTTAATATTTTAATTGTTAGTGTTTTGTACCATTTCCATCCCTCCTACGGGGGGTGCATAGTTTGTGTGCTTGATTAAATTGTTAATACTCTTAGTTTAATGTTATCGGCTGTGTTGCAGATTTGCACCAGTGTAGTCTTTCAGAGGCTGTTGTGAGAGGTCGTAACTACAGCCGAGTCAAAAGGGAGTGGCAAGGGTCTCTGCCCGAAAGCTCATGCGGTCAAAACTTGTTTCTTTCTGCCGCTGAATAAATTGTAACTTTGATATTTAGAGGGTTCTTTCTGATTATAATTTTAAATCTGTTTCTTAAAAAAATGCTTTTAGGAACTATTAAAGAGAATAAAATTCCCATTTGTTAAAAGGAATTTGGTTATGATTTCATCAGTTACTTCCTGGCAACTACTTCCATGCTTACATAATGTGATCAAATGTGTTAATGTTCTTGATAAATCGCTAATAAATAAAACAAATTCTTAAGAATATTCTTTGAAAGTAAAGCACGGTTGACTGTGGAGGAGGGGATTTACAAAGGTTGTATAGAGAATCCCTTCCACTCTTAATGACAAATGCCACCAAAAAGGTTTTCTGCCTTCAGCAAAGAACTTGACTTCTACCTCTGGACTATCAGTTCTACATTTCATTCGCTACGGAAATATTTTATATATATATATATATATATATATATATATATAAGCTTAAAAAGAAACTTGTAGAATCAGTAATACTACATGTACT
The DNA here is from genome assembly GCF_023864275.1 of Schistocerca cancellata. Classification (NCBI taxonomy): domain Eukaryota; kingdom Metazoa; phylum Arthropoda; class Insecta; order Orthoptera; family Acrididae; genus Schistocerca; species Schistocerca cancellata. The sequence goes on along the minus strand of NC_064633.1, from coordinate 37,631,042 downwards.
TGATTATGGTGATCGTATTCTTCAGGTTCTTTCGTATGAGAACTCACGCGGACTAGAAGTACCGCTGGATGATTATGCGGAATACATTTGTAAAGTTTGCAATTTCGGCCATATAGCTCTTGCGTGTAAATAATTATCGTGGCTACCTCTCGATGTGTGGTGGAGACTAACGCAACCTGTGTTTGCTCTGTCGGCTTGTCAATCATTTCACTGTGTCTTGTTTACCTTCAACTATCACACTACTGTCTGAACAGCACAGCGCAAAAAATCACGGTCAACATAATAAAAACCACAGACATCTTCTCAAAATCATTTTCTATATCAGGAACCCGACTTCGCACTGACCTTACACAACTTACCGATGAAATTAAACAGACTTCTAACTTCAAAAGACAGCTAATGACTGACCTTCAGTCACATTAACTATCTGTTTTATACACAGGGTGGTTATGATTAAAATTTCGCTACTTGAGCCAGTGTAGACGGAAAACTATTCACTGCCTGGTTACCCATCCCTACTAGGAGGATGTTCAGCCTGTGCACTGCGGGACTTTAGTTGTCAGTAGCGCTTATGTCTCGCCTCGCCGTTAGGCGCTGGTACTACTACCATGACTTAGGGTGAATCGCAAGCATCAGCGTGGGTGTCGGCGAGGTAGGCAGGGCTTTACTCGTAAAACTGTTTTATCGAAACAAGAGCTACAGTGCTACTGCTCTTCTCGAGTGTCGACGGATCAAAGGAATATGGGAAGTCCCCTTTCCGCACTGAACTACGCGAAAGAACTTGCCTCGCTTCTAACAGCCGTGTACCCCTAGTCTCTAGAGGAACGGAAGGTTCCAAATGATTGGAAAAGAGCACAGGTAGTCCCAGTCTTCAAGAAGGGTCGTCGAGCAGATGCGCAAAACTATAGGCCTATATGACATCTATCTGTTGCAGAATTTTAGAACATATTTTTTGATCGCGTATCGTGTCATTTCTGGAAACACGGAATCTACTCTGTAGGATTCAACATTGATTCCGGAAACAGCGATCGTGTGAGACCCAACTCGCTTTATTTGATCATGAGACCCAGAAAATATTAGATACAGGCTCCCAGGTAGATGCGATTTTCCTTGACTTCCGGAAGGCGTTCGATACAGTTCCGCGCTGTCGCCTGATAAACAAAGCAGATCAGCTGTGTGGCTGGATTGAAGAGTTTTTAACAAACAGAACACAGCATGCTGTTCTCAATGGAGACACGTCTACATACGTTAAAGTAACCTGTGGCGTGCCACACGGGAGTGTTATGGGATCAGTGCTTTTCACAATATATATAAATGACGTAGTAGATAGTGTCGGAAGTTCCATGCGGCTTTTCGCGGATGATGCTGTAGTATACAGAGAAGTTGCAGCATTAGAAAATTGCAGCGAAATGCAGGAAGATCTGCAGCGGATAGGCACTTGGTGCAGGGAGTGGCAACTGACCCTTAACATAGACCAATGTAATGTATTGCGAATACATAGAAAGAAGGATCCTTTATTGTATGATTATATGATAGCGGAACAAACACTGGTAGCACTTACTTCTGTAAAATATCTGGGAGTATGCGTACGGAACTATTTGAAGTGGAATGATCATATAAAATTAATTATTGGTAAGGCGGGTGCATGGTTGAGATTCATTGGGAGAGTCCTTAGAAAATGTAGTCTATCAACAAAGGAGGTGGCTTACAACTCGTTCGACCTATACTTGAATATTGCTCATCAGTGTGGGATCCTTACCAGGTCGGGTTTACGGAGGAGATAGAGAAGATCCAAAGAAGAGCGGCGCGTTTCGTCACAGGGTTATTTGGTAAACTTGATAGCGTTACGGAGATGTTTAGCAAATTCAAGTGGCAGACTCTGCAAGAGAGGCGCTCTGCATCGCGGTTTAGCTTGCTGTCCAGGTTTCGAGATGGTGCGTTTCTGGATTAGGTATCGAATACATTGCTTCTCCCTACTTCCACCTCCGGAGGAGATCACGAATGTAAAATTAGGGAGATTCGAGGGCGCACGGAGGCTTTCCGGCAGTCGATCTTCCCGCGAACAATACGCGACTGGAACAGGAAAGGGCGGTATTGACAGTGGCACGTAAAGTGCCCTCCGCCACACACCGTTGAGTGCCTTGCGGAGTATAAATGTGGATGTAGATGTAGATGAAGTTGAAGAACACGATTCAGAAATTCGAATTAACTGGCGCTTTGGGAAGTGTGTCCAGTATACGCCGACGGCCAACTGCGTCACAAAATGCTGAACAACTTGCTGTGGCCATGGCTGAAAAAGCTGGACGCAACGTGCGGTATTGAAGTAGCGGACGAGCTGCGTGAGGACAGCTCAGTAGTGCGTGGTCCACAGTTCTGCGAGCGATTCTGAAGTGGTATCTCTAGTACGATTCCAGGCTGCCGTCGATTTAGACGGCCGTCACACTGACGTCTGTAACCTAGAGCGTAAACATGGTACGCAATTAATCAATGTTTGTCGGCCGGAGTGGCCGAGCGGTTCTAGGCACTACAGCCTGGAACCGCGGGACCGCTACGGTCTCAGGTTCGAATCCTGCCTCGGGCATGGATGTGTGTGATGTCCTTAGGTTAGATAGGTTTAAGTAGTTGTAAGTTCTAGAGAACTGATGACCTCAGCAGTTAAGTTCCATAGTGCTCAGAGCCATTTGAACCATTTGAACAAATGTTACCCTCTCATGTGAAAAGTAAAATGTGTTTCTTCCGCATGTCCTTACAAATGTTCCACAAATTTAACTGTCCTTTGATTACTCATGTAGTGAAAGTTTAATAGTAAGCATCCTGTACTTGATCGCACCTCATTCTTGTACACATCCCATTACCCTGCACTTTTCCGTCGCCTCTGTCAGTCCTCTATCGAAAGTCTTCCTTCGTAACATCTGATGTTAATGTCATTTTATGTGTTCTCCGGTTTCTGTTGATACTAAACACATCTTCAAACGTGCTAAGCTAATAAACATTGTTGTTATTCCCGTTGAATTTATTATTATTACTTTTACTATTATTAACACCAGTTATTATAGCTATATATGTCCGCCCCGGTAGCTGAGTGCTCAGAGCGACAGCATGCCAATCACAAGGGCCCGGGTTCGATTCCCAGCTGGTTCGGAGATTTTCTCCACTCAGGGACTGGATGTTGTGTTGTTCTAATCATCATCATTTCATCCCCATCGACGCGCAAGTCGCCGAAGTAGTGTCAATTCGAAACACTTTCACCCAGCGAACAGACTAACCGACGGGAGGCCATACTCACACGACGTTTACATTTATTGCTGTATATTATTGTCCGTGTATATGCTTCTGTTGGTATGTGTTATTCCTAATCCAATGTGAGAGAGTTTCTAAGGCCGTAATGCAGTAAGGCTAAGTGAACCATGTTGTTGTTGTTGTTGTGGTCTTCAGTCCAGAGACTGGTTTGATGCAGCTCTCCATGCTACTCTATCCTGTGCAGGCGTCTTCATCTCCCAGCACCTACTCCAACCTACATCCTTCTGAATCTGCTTAGTGTATTCATCTCTTAGGCTCCCTCTACGATTTTTACCCACCACGCTGCCCTCGAATACTAAATTGGTGATCCCTTGTTGCCTCAGAATATGCCCTACCAACCTATACCTTCTTCTAGTCAAGTTGTGCCACAGATTTCTCTTCAATTCTATTCAGTACCTCCTCATTACTTATGTGATCTACCTATTTAATCTTCAGCATTCTTCTGTAGCACCACATCTCAAAAGCTTCTATTCTCTTCCTGTCTAAACTATACATCGTCCACGTTTCACTTCCATACATGGCTACACTCCATACAAATACTTTCAGAAACGACTTCCTGACACTTAAATCTATACTCGATGTTAGCAAATTTCTCTTCTTCAGAAACGCTTTCCTTGCCATTGCCAGTCTACATTTTATATCCTCTCTACTTCGACCATCATCAGTTATTTTGCTCCTCAAATAGCAAAACTCATTTACTACTTTAGGCGTCTCATTTCTAATCTAATTCCTGCAGCATGACCAGATTTAATTCGACTACATTCCATTATCCTCGTTTTGCTTTTGTTGATGGTCATCTTAAATCCTTCTTTCAAGACACTTTCCATTCAGTTCAGCTGCTCTTACAGGTCCTTTGCTGTCTGTGACAGAATTACAATGTCATCGGCGAACCTCAAAGTTTTTATTTCTTCTCCATGGATTTTAATTCCTACTCCGAATTTTTCTTTTGTTTCCTTTACTGTTTGCTCAATATACTGATTGAATAACATCGGGGAGAGGCTGTCTCGGGGAGAGGCTGTCTCACTCACTTCCCAACCACTGTTTCCTTTTCATCCCCCTCGACTCTTATAAATGCCATCTGGTTTCTGAACAAATCGTAAATAGCTTTCCGCTCTATGTCTTTTACTCCTGCCACCTCCAGAATTTGAAATAGAGTATTCCAGTCAACATTGTCAAAAGCTTTCTCTAAGTCTACAAATGCTAGATACGTAGGTTTGCCTTTCCATAAGCTATTTCCTAAGATACGTCGTAGGGTCAGTACTGCCTCACGTGTTCCAACATTTCTACGGGATCCAAACTGATCTTTCCCGAGGTCGGCTTCTACCAGTTTTCCATTAGTATGTAAAGAAGTAGTATTTTGTAGCCGTGGCTTATTAAACCGATAGTTCAGTAATTTTCACATCTGTCAACATCTCCTTTCTTTCGGATTGGGATTATTATATTGCCGGCCGCGGTGGTCTAGCGGTTCTAGGCGCTCAGTCCGGAACCGCGCGACTTCTACGGTCGCAGGTTCGAATCCTGCCTCGGGCATGGATGTGTGTGATGTCCTTAGGTTAGTTAGGTTTAAGTAGTTCTAAGTTCTAGGGGACTGATGACCACAGATGTTAAGTCCCATAGTGCTCAGAGCCATTAGAACCATTTTTTGATTATTATATTTTTCTTGAAGTCTGAGGGTATTTCGCCTGTCTCATACATCTTGCTCACGAGATGGTAGAGTGTTGTTAGGCCTCGCTCTCCCAAGGCTGTCGGTAGTTGTAATGGAATGTTGTCTATTCCCGGGGCCTTGTTTCGACTCAGGTCTTCCAGTGCCCTGTCAAACTGTTCACGCAGTGTCATATCTCCTATTTCATCGTCGTCTACATTCTGTTCCATTTCTATAATATTGTCCTCAAGAACATCGTCCTTGTATAGACCCTCTATATACTCCTTCCACTTTTCTGCTTTTCCTTCTTTGCTTAGAACTGGGCTTCCATCTGAGCTCTTGATATTCATGCAAGAGGTTCTCTTTTTTTTCCAAAGGTCTCTTTAATTTTCCTGTAGGCAGTATCTATCTTACCCCTAGTGAGATAAGCCTCTACATCCTTACATTTGTCCTCTAGCCATCCCTGCTTAGCCATTTTGCGCTTCCTGTCGATCTCATGTTTGAGGCGTTTGTATTCCTTTTTGCCTGCTTCATTTACTGCATTTTTACATTCAAGTGAACCATACATAAATAAAACGGTTATAAGGGTGTTTGCGTTCTAATGTGGCATAAGTTTGACAGGCGGCAGTGAAGCGGCAGCTCGTACTCAGGGTGTGGTTTTTCCTGTACTAAGATGGCCGCTTGCTCATGCTCTAGAATCTGGATCATGTGGAGCTGCATCCTGGAACACTGATGTGGCCCGTTGAACTCGGATTATTGGTGGTCGGGCCATCGGCAGCTTGCTGCCGTCCCCTCTGTATTTGTTGTTGGTGCATTTAAATATTTCCGTAACCTCTTATTTTCCACTGCTGCATCCGTGGCTGCCGGGCAATCACAACAGCTTCTTTCGGACTGGTGGTCCGGCCATAGCACAGGAGTTACTCATCCATAGCCGATTTTCTGTGTTGTCCCAGTCACACTTAAAGCTTACGTGTGTTACTGTTTGAATCGAACGTAATAGCACACAATTTTCGATAAACCACGATACAGTTCACGTTCTGTAACGAGTATGCAAGACCGATGGCTTTTGAAATCGAACGTTTCTTGAGGGACGAAGTGCATCTTAATTACACGGAGTTTATTGGAATTCACTTATCAATTGTGAGCAGCACTCTTTACTTAAAGATGACTGACGACGCAACATGCAATAGAATCAATGAAACCGCCAAACGAGGATTCCATATTGGGGCGAAGTTTTAGTAGGTCATTCGGGCCTGAGCGTGCGTACTATTCGAATCTTCGAGCTGCCTTTCGAGGTACCCGAATCATTGGTCACTGAATCATTCCAGGCATACGGCTGAGTTATTAGTCGTATAGCCGAACGTTAGGCAAGTTTTAGCACGTATCCAGTGCTCAATGGTGCCCGACAGGTGCGAATTGCCGTTACGAAACATGTGCCATCGTACGTAAACATCGGCGGCTGTAGAGCTATTGTCATCTATGTTGGACAGCTCCGGAAATGCTCCGGGTATGATGGTGAAGGACATCTTCGATCTGCGTGTATGCAGAGGAGACTCGTGCAACTTCCCAGCGGAGATTTCCATAACCAGGCTACACCAACGTCACTGCCGCTGGCTTACGTGACGGCGCTTCACGGGGAGGTGATTCCGAGGTCGAAGCTTGCTATCGAACCGACTCCGCCGTTGATTGAGGCGCCTTCGGGCCACACTGAAGAAGGAATGGCTCCGACCAACCTCCAATCCCAGACACTGCAGGTGGTGAGAAGAGAGGATGACGGCATCACGCAAAGCATGGACGCTGAAGTGGAACGGCCCCAGGGCGTTGTGGCGGTGGCGACACAGCAGGAGATACAACATTCGACAACACCAAAGGCCGAGTTTAGGACCCGCAAACAACGCTCGCCGAAGCGCCGACTAAACTCTGCGGAGACGCTCCCATCTCTTCTTGGGAAACCCAATGACTCTAACACTATAGACCTATCTGACTTGGAACCACAAGCTTCGGATGTCGCTGACCACATGAATTCGGACACTGAAAAGATGTGGCGTTCAGACGACGCATCCGCTCAGGAGCCCGACACCCATTCTGCGACGGAGTCAGATCACAGATGCCACATACCAGTGCAGCACAGGTCAGTTTGGAGCACCCCAGTAATATCGGCTGGGATGCGCAGGACGAAGAAATCACCGATGCGGACCCTTCCATTGGTGGGACTCGCATCCGTCCGCATCTCAAGAAACCTAATGCCGCAGGAAGACGTCCGTCGGGCGACGCTCTGCGTATGTGCAAAGGGACTGTCGATACGGTGAATTTTTGTCATTTCAACATTATGCGGAGATGACAGCTACTCGAACCCAAGCATACAGAATAGGGACAGTGAACGTAAATACCATTAGATCGCCCGTGAAACGGAAATTGTTTAGGGCATGACACAGGCGTCGGATGTGGATATACTGATGGTGCAGGAAATCTACATCCCTGAGTTCCAGGAAGTACAGGGATACGTCTCCTACACCTCGCCTCATTCAGAAAACGAAAGTGGAACGGCGATATTGGTCCGGGACGAGATTCCGGTTCGCGACCGGGCTTATCTGCCTTCGGCACGGGGACTGGCGATAACCGTTCATGGAATTCGTATTCTCAATGGTTATGTCCCTTCCGGCACAGACAACAGACGGGCGCATGCGAGATATTATTCGGAAGAGATTGTGCCATTATTTACCGGCAGATTCGATCATTTCATTATAGGTGGTGACTTCAATTGTGTTCTAGCCAAAAAAGACCAGACTTCACATTCCAATACCTGTCGTGAACTGCAAGTGCTACGCCGGGACCTGGAGGTATGCGACACATGGGACAGGATTCATAGGAACCGTGAGGGATATAATTTTTTTTCCAGTCACTCAAGCAGACTTGATCGAATATATGTTTCGGTTGGCCTGCATGGGCAACTGTACGTGTACACGCCATCCAAGGAATGTTTGGCTCAATGCCCAGGCTTATCAAGGCTGTTATTACGGCCAGATGTGGTTGTTCTAGTTACTGATTTCTCAGGATCTATGCATCCAAATTGCGTGAAAATGTAATCACGCGGAACGATGGGCTGCGGTATTTGCTGATCATCTGGCTTACATTTGTACCATATCACTCCCTCGGCAGTGGAGAAGCCGCAGGACATGGAAGCTCAATTCGTCACTTCTGGCGGACCCCGTATGTCGTCAGAGAGTCGAGGAGGCATGGACCACATGTCAACGCCGTCTACCAGCATATGCCTCAGTGCTTCAGTGATGGCTTGAGTGTACCAAGCCAGCAATAAGAGGAGCTCTCATACAGGTTGGGATAAGACGAGATGGCAAAGAGACACTCTTGATCCTTATTACACCATGCTTCGTGAGCTGTCATTCCAGTGCCGTCTGTAGAACATGATACAGAAGTTCATCCTGTCAAGGCACAAAACCTATCGATCACGTCACGACGACTGGGTGGCATCCCGATACGGGCAAGATGTCTCGACACCATCTCTGGGGAACATATCTCGATGCACCATGTGTCGGGGGAACACAAACGTTACCGCCTGGCATTGGTCACGGTGCTCCACGGTTTAGATGGCCATCAACTGACAACACAACAGGACATTGTAAATGGATTTTATGAGCATTTCCGCCACCTATATGCCGGAACACTGACGAACCGTCGAGTGGGGGAAGACATATTGAAACATCTGCAAACGACACTGACAGAGACGGATAAGGCAGCACTTATGGAGCCACTCACAGAAGACGATATAAAGGTGGTACTCAAAAAAGGAGCGGCCCATAAATCACCAGGATCAGATGGGATTACGTTAGAGTTTTTGCGAGAATTCGCGGACGTGATGCCACAGTGGGTGTCGATGTACAATGAGGCGATGCGTCATGACATGCCTCTACCGTCGGATTTTGTGACGGGCTTTCTTCTTCCCATTCCGAAGATGGCGCGGAGTCGAAGTGTTCATCAATATCGGCCTCTTACTATGTTAAATACCGACTTTAAAATCTTTGCACGACTACTAGCGTTTCGTCTCAAAATGGCGATATCCAGGACAATATCCCCTGATCAGTCTTGCCTGGGGGTGCGAAGCAACATCTCCTCGGCGTTAAGTGAATACCGTGAAGTTATCGCCCTTGCGGAAACGTGTAATATGCGAGCAGCGATGATATCTGTGGACTTCGATCGTCCGTTCGACAGAATAAACCATGACTTCTTGGCGTCAGTCATGAGTCGAATGGCGGTTCCATCTGTTTTAATCTCCATAGTTATGAGGCTAATACGAGGGGCTACATGGAAGGTAATTGTAAACGGTCGGGAAGCTGGCTCGATTCCCATTAACAACTCGGTTCGCCAAGGGTGTCCACTCTCCTTGATGCTATTTGCGATAGCACTCGAGCCGCTGATGTGTGTTATGAGGCGCTAACTTACTGAGATAGCGCTTAACAAGACCTCTTTCGTTTGTCGCGCATATGCGGACGACCTGATCCTTGTCAGATCAGGACATGAAGTGCGTCAGGCTGTCGAACATCTAGACTCTTACGGAACTGCGGCAGGCAGTGTCGTTAACATGACGAAATCCAAAATTATGCACATTCGACAAGGCCTGGAAAACGTACCGGGACCGTTTCAGATGGTGGAATCGCTGAGATGTCAGGGGATCACATTTACCCGTTCACTACGGCGCTCAGCGGCGGCTAGTTCTCGGCTGCTTCTGCAGAATACGCAACAACTCACTGAGAGCCATTGACATGATCCAACGTGTGGCAACACTAACACTCACATAGAGCCACGACTGCCCCATTTAGTGCAGATCCCACCAATACCGAAGGGTATTGCGGACCGCCTCATGGCTGCCTTTGGTTACTATGTTAGTACTGAGATGTTATTTAAGATTAAATATGACATGTTAACGCTACAGTTCCGGAACGGTGGCCTCAACCTCACAAACGTGCGAAACAAAGCTTTGGCGCTTTACGTGCAAGCGATTATACGAAATTCGCAGCAACCAAAGCATACCATAACATCAGCTCTGATATAGGGATTAAGGGATCTGACATTCAACGCTCAGACCCGTAGAACGCCAGTTTTCTTTCTCCTGATAACGATGTCCTCGTGAGTAGTCCCCGCCGGAGGTCCGAATGGAGGACTATTTTACCTCCTGAATATTTTACCCAAGGGGACGCCATCATCATTTAACCATACAGTAAAGCTGCATGCCATCGGGAAAAATTTCGGCTGTAGTTTCCCCTTGCTGTCAGCCGTTCGCAGTACCAGAACAGCAAGGCCGTTTTGGTTAGTGTTACAAGGCCAGATCAATCAATCATCCAGACTGTTGCCCCTGCAACTACTGAGAAGGCTGCTGCCCCTCTTCAGGAACCACATGTTTGTCTGGCCTCTCAACAGATACCACTCCGTTCTGGTGCACCTACGGTACGGCGCTATCTGTATCGCTGAGGCACGCAAGCCTCCCCACCAACGGCAAGGTCCATGGTTCATGGGGGGAGGAATATGTTATTATCCTTTAAAATAGTATGCAGATAGATATACTAACTACAATATGAAGTGACATACACTACTGGCCATTAAAAGTACTACACCAAGAAGAAATGCAGACGATAAACGGGTATTCATTGGACAAATATATTATACTAGAACTGACATGTGATTACATTTTCACGCAATTTGGATGCATAGATCCTGAGAAATCAGTAACTAGAACAACCACATCTGGCCGTAATAACAGCCTTGATAAGCCTGGGCATTGAGCCAAACATTCCTTGGATGGCGTGTACACGTACAGTTGCCCATGCAGATTCAACACGATACCATAGTTCATCAGGAGTAGTGACTGGCGTATTGTGACGAGCCAGTTGCTCGGCCACCATTGACCAGTCGTTTTTAATTGGTGAGAGATCTGGAGAATGTGCTGGCCAGGGCAGCACTCGAACATTTTCTGTATCCAGAAAGGCCCGTACAGGACCTGCAACATGCGGTCATGCATTATCCTACTGAAATGTAGGGTTTCGCAGGGATCGAATGAAGGGTAGATTCACGGGTCGTAACACATCTGAAATGTAACGTCCACTGTTCAAAGCGCCGTCAGTGCGAACATGAGTTGACCGAGACGTGTAAACAATGGCACCTCATACCATCACGCCAGGTGATACTCCAGTATGGCGATGAGGAGAACACGCTTACAATGTTCGTTCACCGCGATGTCGCCAAACACGGATGCGACCATCATGATGCTGTAAACAGAACCTGGATTCATAAAAGAAAGGAGTTTTGCCATTCGTGCACCCAGGTTCGTCGTTGAGTACACCATCGCAGGCGCTCCTGTCTATGATGCAGCGTCAAGGGTAACCGCAGCCATGGTGTTCGAGCTGGTAGTCCGTGCTGCTGCAAACGTCGTCGAACTGTTCGTGCAGATGGTTGTTGTCTTGCAAACGTCCCCATCTGTTACTCAGGTATCTAGACGTGGCTGCGCCATCCGTTACAGCTATGCGGATAAGATGCCTGTCATCTCGACTGCTAGTGATAAGCGGCCGTTGGGACCCAGCGCGGCGTTCCGTTTTACCCACCTGAACCCACCGATTCCATATTCTGGTAACAGTCATTGGATCTCGACCAACGCGAGCAGCAATATCGCGATACGATAAACCGCAATCGCGGTAGGCTGCAATCCGACCTTTATCAAAGTCGGAAACGTGATGGTACGCATTTCTCCTCCTTACACGAGGCATCACAACAACGTTTCACCAGGCAACGCCGGTCAACTGCTGTTTTTGTATGAGAAATCAGTTGGAAACTTTCCTCATGTCAGCACGTTGTAGGTGTCGCCACCGGCGCCAACGTTGTGTGAATGCTCTGAAAAGCTAATCATTTGCATATCATAGCATCTTCTTCCTGTCGGTTAAATTTCGCGTCTGTAGCACGTCATCTTCGTGGTGTAGCAATTTTAATAACCAGTAGTGTATATAGTCTCAAGCCGAAAGGAGGCACAAACTGTTGATGCGTTTGTATATTTTTCAAATAAGGGCATTCCGTTGTTCATTTGGGAAATAATCGTGGCAACGTAACTAATTATTTATGGTAAATATGAAGGGAAGGGTAGAGGCTGTATGGATGTGGTTATGTCTATGTATTTCAAATTTAATAATGTAGGCTGCTGTTGTCATTTTTGTCGCTCAGGACGGACTCAGTCTTCTTTGGTGTTTGTATGCTTGAAGTGTTTCAAAGCTGTCTAGTTTTTTATCATTAGGTTGTGTATGTGGGATGCTGATACTGGTGTTGTTAGTATAGAGTTTTGTTTCACGCAAGTGGCCGACTATTGCGGATGTGTGGTAATCTTTGTTTTTTAGTTCTGCGATTTCTTCTGCGAATCAGATCTGAAATGATCTGACTGTGTGACCTGCGTATACGTCTTGAGGAAGCATAACTTACGGCACCCAAATCTTCCAGACTGTACATATCCAGTGTTTGAGAAGGAGAGGACTTAGCTAATTTCAACATAATTTCAAATCTTTTGTGAAATTGTTTCTTGCTGATGTCTTCAAAAAATAATCAAAGGAGAAATGTTACTATTTGCAAGCCATTTATGCAGTAAGCATCGGGAACTGAAGTTCTAATTAATTACTTCTGCGCTATTAATTCTATTTGCAAACCATTTTTCAGTCGTTATCCACATGTACCACTGACTGTACATGCAATGTTATATCATTGTACATAGTTCAGAAGGCGTGACTTCATGAACATTGTGATAAGTGGAGAATCAGATATCTTATGAACGGAGTTGTTTTATACATTGGACTTCGATTGTGCAAACAGTCGTGCATGGCATGTTACTGGTTGCCAAACACACGAACGTTGCAGACGTAACGCACACAAGCGTTCATTGTTAGTTCAAACTGTCTTAGAGTATTCACTACTCCAGTCATGTTGGATTTTACCCCAATAGTAGTGTTTTTACAGAAATAGTGACTGCACAAGTTTGCGTTTCACATGCTCTGGAGATACATCCCGAAACTTCTGTAAGTCTTAAAGACACGTGGAAGTCGTCCCGCATGTGGTGTCAGTATTTTGTGCCCAGCTGATGTGCTATTCCAAAGTTACGTCGAGGTTCTTCTCCGCTTTATGATAAGACGTCGGGATATTGTAGAGAAGACCAGGAATTTCTCACATAACTCATAACTGACTCATCTTTGATGGGATTCTACAATTAATTCCTTATGCCTTCCTCGTATGTAGTTTAACTCCTAGGTTAGACAGACAGACAGACCTTCATTCATCTGATGGAACTGTTGACGTCTTTACGTGCAGCACGTAAATAAAGCTGCACGTGGCAAAGCTTACTCCGCTGCGTCTTTTCGACTCTTTCGTTTGGTTTGCCTTCCAGACGTGTACTGCACGTCCGCAGTACGCTGACGGCAGTTCGTTCGACGCAGAGCGGTGGCTGTCCGTTAAAATGGGTCAGCGGTCAGCAGCTGTGCCGAACGCGTTGCCGTAACCGGCCTGCAGCGTAAAGGGCTGACAAAGGGCTCAGTCGCCCAGAAGGAAACGGCTCGCCCTCTTTCCACCCCTTCCTGCCCGTACCGTAAAGATTTCCCTCTCCCCACGTCTAACAGACTGAGCGGCCACTCACAGGTTGCAGAGGCCGCATTCTATACTCCTCTGAAGGGCCTACGGTAAGCGGAGCTCACTTGTGACATGGCCCTAACACCTGATACTTCCTGTTTGCATTATATGGTAGTAAATTATTTGATTTGATCGTCGTGAACTTTGTTTACAGGAGGACGTCTGTATGTCGTATTCTTCCTCTTGAATTTTCTGAAATCGGTTTCACCACATTTACACTTCAAACGACTTCTTAACTCTTTCTCCGTTTCCTCTCCGTCAGTGGGGCATATTTCATTTTCTTCGACGATTCAATTTTTAATTTTAGCGCACTGTTGGAGGCAGCTTATTGTCTTACTGCTATAATGCGAGGGATGGCGCTGTGGTTAGAGCCACATAGTGGATCAGTAAGATTCAAAGCTTTATCGATTATCGATATTCACGTTTCCCTAGGGTTTCCGCTAAAAACGACTGCGTGTGTGGATCATTTTAAACAGGACACAGTGCATCTGATGCCTCATCCTTGTCTACGTTAAACTATAATCTTGCTCCTCCTCATCTCAAATACCGCCATGATCACATCAAGTTTATGATGAAGGTAGAAAAAGTCGAAGTTTTGCCCTTCGTTTACGTCATTGAAAGCCGAAGACGCAATGAAAGTCATACCCACTAGCAAACAAATCAACCACTTGTACCAGTCCGGGACCACCTGTAAGTGATCAGCAAGGGCACCGTTCTATAGACCTTAGTTCATCGAGCGAAAACTCTGGAGCGGAAAACTTTCCACAGGAACTGAAACATCTAAGAGAAGTTTTCGCTGAGAATAACTTTAATAACCATGAAATGTTGCAAGAAATTTCTGGAGATATCCGCACGTTGACTACCGCCGAGAAGAACAGTAAAAAACTTACATTTTGGTGTTTTGTGGTTCAGTCACAGGGACGATTAACTGGTTTCTATTAAGCCAATTTTCACGCCTCCAGCTAAAATCTAATTCATGATGAGTGTGAGAGATAATGTAGATCTCAGAACTCAGTGAGTTACGAAAATATCCTGTGGCTGCTAACAGTATGGTGAGGGGGCGAATTTTTTTATATAAAGACGTGCCCATACTACTTGGTGCCCGCGTAACCTCTGAAAAAGACCTAATTAATACTGAGACTGTGGTGTCACCGCCAGACACCACACTTGCTAGGTGGTAGCCTTTAAATCGGCCGCGGTCCGTTAGCATACGTCGGACCCGCGTGTCGCCACTATCAGTGATTGCAGACCGAGCGCCGCCACACGGCAGGTCTAGAGAGACGTCCTAGCACTCGCCCCAGTTGTACAGCCGACTTTGCTTGCGATGGTTCACTGACAAATTACGCTCTCATTTGCCGAGACGATAGTTAGCATAGCCTTCAGCTACGTCATTTGCTACGACCTAGCAAGGCGCCATTTTCATTTGCTATTTATCTTGTGATGCATGTACCGTCAGACCGATGTTCACCAATTATGGGTTAAAGTTAAGTATTCCAGCAGCTACGTATTATTTTTACTAGACTCAACTCATTTCACTGTTCCAGACCTCACGCCAGCCTGCGTGAGCTTAAACGCGTGCCTTTCGGCTACCGGTCATAGTGGCTTGGCTGTCTTGCCAAGTCACAACAGAGAAATCACAGGATGGTGTTCTGCGATATTGTCCGTACGTCTGGATGTGATGGCTCATTAGTATCATCCTGTGTAGGAGATAACCGACAGAAAGTGGTTGAAAAAGAACCGTTAAAAACTGAGGGAAAAGAGTGCCACAGAAAATACCGTGGGAAAAAAGATAATGGTGGAGGTCTGCATGAGCGGCCGACAGTTGGTGGACAATGAAGAGGACTTTCGAGGCACTGTGCATATCCCCCCCCCCCCTCCAGAGTTACGCTGCGAATCCAGTTTCCACAAGACAGCTGCCGACTGCAGTCCTTAAGATCCCAGGTTCGACCCAACCGGACCGTCCATGGAATCCTGGTGAACGCGGAGAGCCGTTGCCAAGACGCCACCAGGTGCGCCAATTGCAGCTACTCTGGCCCGCGCTGGCTGCAGCTGGTTGGCGTCGCCGCCGAACATCTTCAGCGTGGTGCCCCAGCAACGTACGTGGCCTTCAGGCCCGTCCGTCTCCCTTGCAAGGGGTACAAAGACGACCATGATCGACGCCAGATCGCGTCCACCATACACGTTCGCCTGCTCAAGCTTGATGTAACAAGAAAGTGTTCTGATTCACTCGTTTTATTTGTGCACAACTTGTTACTTGTCTGTTTTAGACGCGCTGCTATTCTTTGGTGGCCTGTCGCATTTCTGAGCGATGCACGTGTGACGTGTCTTGCGCGGCTCAGGCACGAGCTAGTTAGGCGAGTTTCCACGAATTTTCGGTTGCTTCGTAGTATTGCGCTAGGCAGAAGGTACTCTGTGACTGAACCTTGTTCTCTTTGGGCATGGATGCCACTTGTTGCAGTTTAACATGCTGCTTCATACCTGATGGGTGAGATCGCAACTTGCTATTAGTTTAAACATTACTCTGTTGTGTATCTGGCTGCATTCCTACACGACATGTTTGTTCATCAAAGTCATGGTTAGACAGGGAAAATTTTTCAGGTTTCCTAGACCTTCGAATTGAAACTAGGGCCGGCCGGTGTGGCCGAACGGTTCTAGGCGCTACAGTCTGGAACCGCGCGAGAGCTACGGTCTCAGGTTCGACTCCAGTCTCCGACATGGATGTGTCTGATGTCCTTAGGTTAGTTAGGTTTAAGTAGTTCTAAGTTCTAGCGGACTGACCACCTCAGCAGTTAAGTCCCATAGTGCTCAGAGCCATTTGAATCATTTTTGAAACTAGGCTTAATTTTTCTTTGCCTTCAGTTCTGAATCACGTATTCACGTGTACTTTATACATCTCTGTCGGTTTTGAATACCTCTCTCTTTCAGTAATACTTGAGCAGCTTCCTTTGACAATATTATTTTGTGAATACTCTAAAATTCGTTGCATATCATGAGCCCTTGTGTAATACCTGAGATTTTTTGTGGGCGCCTATACATGAGAGTCTGTTCTGTATCTGGAAACGTGACTGTTAGATTACCGTTGCAACCAGATCCCGCATTTTTGTAGTCATGACACTTATTTATCTATAATTTTCGCAGGATAAAAGCAGAGGTAGTACCTTCGTTGACTCAACACTTGTCCTCACGTTTCCAGAGTTGCCCTTAGGATATATCCAAGATCTTTACTACTGGTGCTACATCCGTGTGTGGCAAAAACTACAAGCTACAGGAGGTGGCTTTGATGGAAAAAAACACGGGGGATCTAGATATAGCTGTCGGTAAAAAGCTCAGGTAGAATACGCTTGTGAACGGTGGAGAGGGTGAGTGTTCTAGGAGAAGGAGCTCCAAAATCAAAGCATATCCTTCCAGTACTGCCAGTGATGTGTTGCTAGGAGTGCTGGTGTCCGTGCAGCGTAAATCAAATTTCACTCAGCCACTTCAAAGTACACAGTCAGAAAATAGTAGAGGAATTCGACCTGGACTCTGTCCGACTGTATAATTTATATCCACTATTACAGGAAGGGGACTAACCACCCATACAATAGACAGAATTTGACAAACCATCACTCGGCCTGTCATAAACTATTGATCTGGTGTGTGGAGTATGGGAGCAGATACCACCCTCATCAGGATCGAGTGTCTACCAAACAGAGCCCCATGTCTGATGCCATATGTGGCCCAATCTACCACCCACTCCGAAAATCGAGCATACGTCTTCAACCATTTGGCATCCCATCAACATTAAATCAGCGAACTTCTGTAAATCCTCTTACAACACACCATGTTAACTCATCAATTCACTTGGTCGAGAAGACGAACCACAATTGAGAACAGCTAAAATTGCCATCACATGTCACTTTGGTATTCTGACCATTATAGCAGAACAATAGACGAAGTTCCCCTCATGAACCATGGACCTTGGCGTTGGTGGGGAGGCTTGCGTGCCTCAGCGATACAGATAGCCGTACCGTAGGTGCAACCACAACCGACGGGTATCTGTTGAGAGGCCAGACAAACGTGTGGTTCCTGAAGAGGGGCAGCAGCCTTTTCAGTAGTTTCAGGGGCAACAGTCTGGATGATTGATTGATCTGGCCTTGTAACACTTTCTGTGCTGGTACTGCGAACAGCTGGCAGCAAGAGCAAACTACAGCCGTAATTTTTCCCGAGGGAATGCAGCTTTATGGCAAGGAAAACGTTTCTGAAGAAGAGAAATTTGTTAACATCGAGTATAGATTTAAGTGTCAGGAAGTCGTTTCTGAAAGTATTTGTATGCTATGTATGGAAGTGAAACATGGACGATAAATAGTTTAGACAAGAATAGAATAGAAGCTTTCGAAATGTGGTGCTACAGAAGAATGCTGAAGATTAGATGGGTAGATCACACAACTAATGAGGAGGTATTGAATAGAATTGGGGAGACGAGGAGTTTGTGGCACAGCTTGACTAGAAGAAGGGATCGGTTGGTAGGACATGTTCTGAGGCATCAAGGGATCACCAATTTAGTATTGGAGGGCAGCGTGGAGGGTAAAAATTGTAGAGGGAGACCAAGAGATGAATACACCAAGCAGATTCAAAAGGATGTAGGTTGCAGTAGGTACTGGGAGATGAAGAAGCTTGCGCAGGATAGAGTAGCACGGAGAGCTGCATCAGTCTCAGGACTGAAGACCACAACAACAACAACAACAACAACAACAACAATAGACGAAGTGTCACTGGACGCTGGTTTTTGTTTTGTATCAGCGGTTAGCATAGCTAAATCCAGCAGGAACAGGAGAATTGGGTACGGTGGAGGGGCTTCTCCCGCAGACGTGTAGTCCAAAACCTTTAGCAGAGAAGATAGCGTCGCGCACCGGACTACAGGAGGAATCAGTGAGATTAGCAGTCATGCACCAGCCACGACAGGCGACACGTGTAGGTAACTGCGCGTTGCTGTACGACAAGCACCGCTTCTAGTTGACACTGCCTGCCACCAAGTGCCTGGGAAACCGATCACAAGCCTTACATGAGAGCCATAGCCACAGTCACAAGTGACGTGTGTCAGCGCTGATGGTTCTGACACTCAATGAAGAACTTGGCGCTGTCACATACACTAGACCAGGGGCGGGCAGGAATCCTGCACATGTGCGGCGCACTTGCACGCGTGCAGTTAACAGGTGTTCCGCGTGCACACAGGGGCAAGCTAGCCACCCGCTTATCTCCCATCCCCACCATACCTTCTGTCCGCTCCTTCCTCTGTAATGCGTTTTGTTTCCTAGCTAGCTTTATTGAGTGAAAGAATAAGGTTAGTAGGAGTGCTTGAAAGAAATCATGGTTTGAAAGAGTACCTATTACCTACGATACGTTTTATTTAATTATCACGGGTGGAGTTTACAATACGTTTAATATAAGGAACAAAATTTATACATACAGACAAACACAAACAGTTACGTAAATTTTCATCACTGATGTTTGCTCTTAACCGAGACTTATTAATTCAGCAAATGGTTTTCCAGCCCTCGCTAAATTAAGTGCAGTCTTATAACTTGCACATACCGCTGGGCTATTATTGTTGTCGTCCTGAAAACTTGTAAACAGTGCTCCATAAAATGTTAAATCAGTTACATGAGAGACATGACGGGAGAAAGTCGCAGATCTCTCGTGACAACAGCAACTACGACAAATTCAAATGGCTCTAAGCACTATGGGACTTAACTGCTGTGGTCATCAGTCCCCTAGAACTTAGAACTACTTAAACCTAACTAACCTAAGAACATCACACACATCCATGCCCGAGGCAGGATTCGAACCTGCGACCATAGCTGTCGCGCGGTTCCAGACTTTAGTGCCTAGAACCGCTCGGCCACTTCGGCCGGCCAACTACGACAGATTCATCTGGTATCGTCAGATCACTCTTCTTAAGCTCAGTCAATTCCCCATCCGCTCAGAATCCGACAATAAATTGTACTCGTCCTTGTGAAATTTATTATAATGGCCTTCAATACTAAACTTCTGTAGACCAGCGAGAATACTGCCACATATTAAACATTTCGAATTTTCACGTTTTTGCACAAAGAAAAAATGATTCTCCTATTACTTTTTAAAAGACAGCAAATCTCCACTTCTCCGTTTCTTGAAATACAACGTTCACTACATAGTGCTCGCTTCGCATCAACGTCCGCAGCTTAGCCTGACACTACACTGCCACAACCTGCCGGCTGTCGCCACAGCCCCGGTCGACGCCTGCACGCGAGCAGCACACGTGCAGCGCTGTGCGCTCATGAGCCGCGTGCAACGTTTGCCCGCCCCTGCACTAGACTGACAGTCTTCCTGATGAACACGACCTATGAGGTCATCCGTTACTAAAACAAAAATCGTACCCCTGCATGAACTGTCACAGATGGCATTTGTAACGATCAGTGGCTGAGAGATGGAAAAGAGTTCCTTCTTTCCGTCAGGATGGCGTAGTTGCTCTGCCACCCATGCATTGTGAGCTAGATTGGGAGACAAGGGAGGGAGTAAACAGTCGACGATGATGGTGGCTCGAGGAAGACAGATAGAATCTAGTAAAAGTTAAAAGCCAAACGCAACTTTAAATTTTAATTTAAATATCTTCATCCAAAATATGAAACGTCTTATAACTTTTTAGGCAAGCCCTTGTGACAACGCACCTGATTCAAAATTACTCAGTGACAACGAATAACTTCCGCAAGCTCAACGAAAAATTTCTCGTCGGTGCTTCGCAGAACATGATAATAATATTAAAAAGGAAAAACACTTGATAATGTTCTGGAAAATTATATTTATTTGATCACAAACTGGCTTTCGGCTCTACTGGAAATAATGCAAATCAACAAATACTTTGACATGGAACGCGAGCCTAGTGTTAAGTGAACAGACAAAATTGCCGTTTTCTCCATTATTAAATAAGTTTTCGTTACAAATACTAGATTCAAACTGTAAATTCATAGTACTTCGTATCATTTGTTATACGTATATCTAAATAAAAAATTATTTACTCTCCCTTTTTAGTTAAAATATTTATTGTAATATTTTCCTACGTAAACACATTTTCATTTTTGTATCTTCTGTATAGATAATACCTGTGTAAATCGCTCATCATATTTATCTGTGTTTGCGACATATCCGCACTATACATCGAATGTAGTTCACTTGGTGAACACGTCACTGGACTGTCCAAACATCGCATCTTTCAGATTATTACTTTGTGAATTATTCGTCCGTGACAAGAAATTTAACACCAGCGCTGTGCACTGAAAACAGTCCGCTTGCTGAACTTGTCTCTTTAGTGCCCAAACATTGTAGCTTTCACAGTATTCTGGTTTGATATAATACTTATAACGAGAATCGCTTTGATCTATACGTCCATTAAGCTCACAGTCGTTGCTATGCATCGAAAACGGACCACTCAGCAAATATGTTACTCTACTGTTCGCACTTCGAACTTCTCTAAATCACTTTGCGAGATGACAGCCCGCGACTGGAAGTAATTTAATATGTGTATTTCAACTTCACAGTTCGCGATCCGCATCGAAAACCGTTCGCGTTATACACCGAAAACACAATCTAAGGCTGCTGCTAGAAACACGCCATTCCCTCGCTCGCGCTCGATAGTAATAATCGTTCTCTGCTATTTTACTGACACTCTTTGTTACCTCTTCACCTAGTGACCTCTCGATACATTTCAAAGTTCTTCTCTAGTAGAATATTAAACAGATTACAATATTTGAAACTTTTAAGCAAAATTACAATTTTATGCACGTAGAAGTACACTCCTGGAAATGGAAAAAAGAACACATTGACACCGGTGTGTCAGACCCACCATACTTGCTCCGGACACTGCGAGAGGGCTGTACAAGCAATGATCACACGCACGGCACAGCGGACACACCAGGAACCGCGGTGTTGGCCGTCGAATGGCGCTAGCTGCGCAGCATTTGTGCACCGCCGCCGTCAGTGTCAGCCAGTTTGCCGTGGCATACGGAGCTCCATCGCAGTCTTTAACACTGGTAGCATGCCGCGACAGCGTGGACGTGAACCGTATGTGCAGTTGACGGACTTTGAGCGAGGGCATATAGTGGGCATGCGGGAGGCCGGGTGGACGTACCGCCGAATTGCTCAACACGTGGGGCGTGAGGTCTCCACAGTACATCGATGTTGTCGCCAGTGGTCGGCGGAAGGTGCACGTGCCCGTCGACCTGGGACCGGACCGCAGCGACGCACGGATGCACGCCAAGACCGTAGGATCCTACGCAGTGCCGTAGGGGACCGCACCGCCACTTCCCAGCAAATTAGGGACACTGTTGCTCCTGGGGTATCGGCGAGGACCATTCGCAACCGTCTCCATGAAGCTGGGCTACGGTCCCGCGCACCGTTAGGCCGTCTTCCGCT
This sequence comes from Schistocerca cancellata, assembly GCF_023864275.1. Taxonomy (NCBI): domain Eukaryota; kingdom Metazoa; phylum Arthropoda; class Insecta; order Orthoptera; family Acrididae; genus Schistocerca; species Schistocerca cancellata. The sequence continues at coordinate 37,609,009 of NC_064633.1, read as the reverse complement.
CACGCCCCAACATCGTGCAGCCCGCCTCCAGTGGTGTCGCGACAGGCGTGAATGGAGGGACGAATGGAGACGTGTCGTCTTCAGCGATGAGAGTCGCTTCTGCCTTGGTGCCAATGATGGTCGTATGCGTGTTTGGCGCCGTGCAGGTGAGCGCCATAATCAGGACTGCACACGACCGAGGCACACAGGGCCAACACCCGGCATCATGGTGTGGGGAGCGATCTCCTACACTGGCCGTACACCACTGGTGATCGTCGAGGGGACACTGAATAGTGCACGGTACATTCAAACCGTCATCGAACCCATCGTTCTACCACTCCTACACCGGCAAGGGAACTTGCTGTTCCAACAGGACAATGCACGTCCGCATGTATCCCGTGCCACCCAACGTGCTCTAGAAGGTGTAAGTCAACTACCCTGGCCAGTAAGATCTCCGGATCGGTCCCCCATTGATCATGTTTGGGACTGGATGAAGCGTCGTCTCACGCGGTCTGCACGTCCAGCACGAACGCTGGTCCAACTGAGGCGCCAGGTGGAAATGGCATGGCAAGCCGTTCCACAGGACTACATCCATCATCTCTACGATCGTCTCCATGGGAGAATAGCAGCCTGCATTGCTGCGAAAGGTGGATATACACTGTACTAGTGCCGACATTGTGCATGCTCTGTTGCCTGTGTCTATGTGCCTGTGGTTCTGTCAGTGTGATCATGTGATGTATCTGACCCCAGGAATGTTTCAATAAAGTTTCCCCTTCCTGGGACAATGAATTCACGGTGTTCTTATTTCAATTTCCAGGAGTGTATTTCAAGCGGAAAATAGCACAAAATAAAAAAAATCAATTTCATAGATGGTAGTTATAGAGCGTGTACAGAAAGAGAAAAACAGTACGTTGGATTACAGTAGTATCTTCACCCAGTCCTGGCACTGAATCCAGACTTATCGAGCTCGACCAAATCGTTCTGCATGTTGAACCAGCTGCTTCTTACTCTCACCGTGCGCGGTATAGATGTTGGTTGGTTTGAGGAAGGAGACCAGACAGCGTGGTCATCGGTCTCATCGGATTAGGAAAGGATTGGGAAGGAAGTCGGCCGTGCCCTTTCAGAGGAACCATCCCAGCATTTGCCTGGAGTGATTTAGGGAAATCACGGAAAACCTAAATCAGAATGGCCGGACGCGGGATTGAACCGTCGTCCTCCCGAATGCGAGTCCAGTGTCTAACCACTGCGCCACCCCGCTCGGTGCGCGGTATAGAACAACTCCATACTGAACATGACACGTTTCGGGGACTATGCTATCTAGACAAATTCGCGGTAGTTGTCCGTGTTCTAGAAAATGGACATAAAGTTGTGTCGCCGGCCCGAGTGGCGCTACAATCTGGAGCTGAGCGACCGCTACGGTCGCAGGTTCGAATCCTGCCTCGGGCATGGATGTGTGTGATGTCCTTAGGTTAGTTAGGTTTAATTAGTTATAAGTTCTAGGCGACTGATGACCTCAGAAGTTAAGTCGCATAGTGCTCAGAGTCATTTGAACCATTTTTTGAAACTTGTGTCACAACGAGGCGCAATGAATTCTAGGATTTGTAATAAAAGAAGTTACAGAGATAAAGAATCTGATAATACTTTCGGTAAAGATGGCGGCTTTCAGCTGATTACACAAATGACATTACAGCCTCTACCATGTGTGAGGAGTCTATCCTCAAATGGGACATTTTGATATTTACGAGTGATCGCCGGAACGTAATACCTGCGATTTTTTATGTGAAAAATGCTTTGCATTAAACCTTGGTTGCTATTCTGTGATTAGTCTCCAGCGGTTATCGCGATTATGCTGTTATCCTCTCTGTTTCCCCGAGTGGCAGCAGCAGCGTGTATCGATATTCGCCACCTTGTACTATCTTTGGCCTCGCGCTTATAGTTTCCGGCTGTGCCGTGTACGGGTCGTTGGTCGGCTGGGGTGGAGTAGCGAGGAAGTCTCCTTGGCGCTTAGTTTGGTCGGGGTTTGCTACGAGGTGTGTGGCTCACCGATCCCGTAGACGAAAGTTGAGTATTTACTTAATCTACCAGCCAGCCCCAACTGTTCACAATGTGTCGTTTGAATTTCGTTGAGGGCTGTTGGGAAATTCCCGCGAGCAACAACGTGTGGTTTCAAAATTCTAGCCACGCTCCTATGGAGTTTAACTTAACTTGATTATTTTTTTAATTGAAAAATGGTTCAAATGGCTCTGATCACTAAGGGACTTAACTGCTGAGGTCATCAGTCGCCTAGAACTTAGAACTGTTGAAGCCTAACTAACCTAAGGACATCACACACATCCATGCCCGAGGCAGGATTCGAACCTGCGACCGTAGCGGTCGCGCGGTTCCAGACTGTAGCGCCTAGAACCGCTCGGCCACTTTGGCCGGCTTTGAATTGAAGTGCACCAGAGGAATCTTCTGCCTTGTGGCCGTTAACGTTCCGGTTACCTGCCCTGGCCGTTGATGTGAATTCGGGCAGTGTATGTTCCTCGTTGTGTTGTGGCTGTCCAGCATGGCGTGTAGTTTGACAGCTGAATGTGTAATTCGTTGTGGGCGTCGGTACCTTCTGCGTTGTTCCATTGAACTCCCTGTTGTGGGCTGGTTGGGTGGAGCGGAAGGTATCCTGTCGCTTGGTCCGTTGACTGTTTGTCTGCTTCGGATTGAGAATTGTTGGACTGACTGCTTCTCTCACCTGAGCGAGCGTTAGTGTTTGAATTCCAGGCCGACCCTTGGAAACTTCTGAGCGCCGTTTGATGTACTATCTTTTCTTATTTGTCCTTGTTGTTTGTTTATGTATGGCTTCTAGCCGATTTTAAATTAAATTTGTTTTGCCCTTAAGGTGTGAGATTGTTTGGGCCTTCAGAATGATTTAAAGACATTTTTAGGATAAGGCCTTCTGCTTTTTAATTTCAAATTCCTGTTTATGAGTCTTAAGTTATTGGCCTTCAGCCGATTTTAAATTAAAGTTGTTTTACCCTTAAGGCGTGAGATTGTTTGGACCTTCAGCCTAATTTAGAGAAATGTTTTAAGATAAGGCCTTCTGCCTTTTAAAATTCAAATTGTTGTTTTGGGGTCTTAAGTGATTGGCCTTGAGCTGGTTTTAAATTAGTTTTCTCCTTAAGGCGTGAGATTGAATGGCGCATTTAGCCGGTAATTAAGTTCTAAAATTAATGTCTGGCTTGCTCTGTTTTTACTGTTTTCTTTACTCTTGTAATGTTTGTCAAATGAATAAAGTAGTAGCCGGCATCTCGTGGTCGTGCGGTAGCGTTCTCGCTTCCCACGCCCGGGTTCCCGGGTTCGATTCCCGGCGGGGTCAGGGATTTTCTCTGCCTCGTGATGGCTGGGTGTTGTGTGCTGTCCTTAGGTTAGTTAGGTTTCAGTAGTTCTAAGTTCTAGGGGACTTATGACTACAGCAGTTGAGTCCCATAGTGCTCAGAGCCATTTGAACCATTTTGAATAAAGTAGTATGTCCGAATACAACTGACAGTCACTCATTTTTGCCCCTTTCCACAAATTAAACTATGTGTCCTGTCCTGCGGGTATAGCAGGGACTCTCAAACTCTTAAAGCTTTTTAAATAAAACAAATTTAACTAGCGTTCTACATCTTTATTCTACATGTCTACATATTTACTCCTCTAAGTTGTTACCCTGGTGGCGAACCAATTTTTCCAAACGAGTGGGCTGTTTATTGATACCGTTACTGCAGAATACTTCACCCTGCTGGCGGAGCCGCAAGCTCACTTCTGCCTCATCACCGTGAAAGTGAAGTCCTCGAGGGTGTACTTTATATTCTGGAAAAAGGCGAAATCGGATGTGTAAGTAGGAAGTTGTGGAGGACGACCGATGATAGTGAACCCAAGGCGTCGGGTTGTTGCAGATGTTCCAGCGCTCATGTGTAGTCTGGTCCTTCCCTTCCATGCTACAGGAAAGACTGCTCCACGTGTGGATGAACTCTTCGCACTCGTGCCTCCAGTTTTCTGAGGCCTCTCAACGCACCGACGTAGTTATGTTACACACCGCCGCACTACACGCTACAGTTCGAGGCTCTCTTGCGGCAATGGGTTACAACTTGCGTCAGCGAAGCGAGGAAGTCGACCGAGTAATATCCATGACATGTAATACCTCAAACGATATCGAATAAAAAATTCGCAGGCGTTAATTTTCAGCACGCCCTCGTTATAAATCAGTTGTTTTCTCTTCGAAGTCCTTGATACTTTTACTTAACTTTTAGCTTACTTATTCTTTCGCACAACAGCTAGGCGATGGCAATCTCCAAGCGAGTGGGAGAAGCTCCTTGGAGTAGGATTACAGCCATGTTGTTGCAGCGTTTAAACTGCACGCAATTTTATTCTCTGTGAAAGATCTTTGTTGGCTGCTGTTCGAACTCTGTGGCCTTATTATATTTACTATTCGGGGAAGATCAGTTTGGATTCCGTAGAAATATTGGAACACGTGAGGCAATGCTGACCTTACGACTTATCTTAGAAGAAAGATTAAGGAAAGGCAAACCTACGTTTCTAGCATTTGTAGACTTACAGAAAGCTTTTGACAGTGTTGACTGGAATACTCTATTTCAAATTCTAAAGGTGGCAAGGGTAAAATACAGGGAGCTAAAGGCTATTTACAATTTGTACAGAAACCAGATGGCAGTTATAAAGGTCGAGAGGCATGAAAGGGAAGCAGTGGTTGGGAACGGAGTGAGACAAGGTGTAGCCTCTCCCCGATGTTATTCAATCTGTATATTGAGCAAGCAGTAAAGGAAACAAAAGAAAAATACGGAGTAGGTATTAAAATCCATGGAGAAGAAATAAAAACTTTGAGGTTCGCCAATGATATTGTAATTCTACCAGAGACAGCAAAGGAGTTGGAAGAGCAGTGGAACGAAATGGATAGCGTCTTGAAAGGAGGATATAAGACGAACATCAACAAAAGCAAAACGAGGATAATGGAATGTAGTCGAATTAAGTCGGGTGATGCTGAGGGAATTAGATTAGGAAATGAGATACTTAAAGTAGTAAAGGAGTTCTGCTATTTGGGGAGCAAAATAACTGATGATGGTCGAAGTAGAGAGGATATAAAATCTAGACTGGCAATGGCAAGGAAAGCGTTTCTGAAGAAGAGAAATTTGTTAACATCGAGTATAGATTTAAGTGTCAGGAAGTCGTTTCTGAAAGTGTTTTTATGGAGTGTAGCCATTTATGGAAGTGAAACGTGGACGATAAATAGTTTGGACAAGAAGAGAATAGAAGCTTTGGAAATGTGGTGCTACAGAAGAATGGTGAAGATTAGATGGGTAGATCACATAACTAATGACGAAGTATTGAATAGAACTGGGGAGAAGAGGAGTTTGTGGCACAACTTGACAAAAAGAAGGGACCGGTTGGTAGGGCATGTGCTGAGGCATCAAGGGATCACAATCAAAATATCCACGGGTATGCTGCCGGTCTATAGTGCCCGTTGGACACTATAGACCGGCAGCATACCCGTGGATATTTTGATTATCAAATACGCCGGGAGAAACTCAAGAATCACAACAAGGGATCACAAATTTAGCATTGGAGGGCAGCGTGGAGGGTAAAAATCGTAGAGGGAGACCAAGAGATGAATACACCAAGCAGATTCAGAAGGATGTAGGTTGCAGTAAGTACTGGGAGACGAAGAAGCTTGCACAGGATAGAGTAGCACGGAGAGCTGCATCAAACCAGCCTCAGGACTGAAGACCACAACAACATGCGTCGATAATGATAGTTAAAAATTTTCCGATTCCCAAGTTTATTTTTCTTTGAATGGTGTTAAATGTAACGTAGCTGCGTTAATGTGAAATACACGAGACTGGATCTACCGCGCTATGCTATTTTGCTACTTCTCCAGAGCCCGTGAAACTTGGCAGCAAGGTCGCTAGCACACTTTCAATAATTGTGCATGTTTTACGGAGCTTTTGCGCCTGTGCAACTGGTGTGACATATTTGCTTTACGGGTGAAAATACATACGGATTTGGCACACAACGTGTGTAGTCCACGGTGAGCGCAGTTTGCCCTTAACATTCAACTACACGTTTACGTCACTGCCACCAGCTGGTAGCGCTCTGCAGCAAATTTTATTCCCGTTCGCTTGATGTAAATCGCGCTAGACTATAGCACACTCCTCAGATACGCCAATTCTCTCACTATACAGTAACATTAGATTGGACATCAACATATGTTATAGTTATACTAATAAAAAAACCATTTTGTGATATTCTGATAGCGATACAGTACATTAAGTTTCGAATTTTATCGTACAGTAATCCATTTCTGGCGATGAGAACCATAAAGCACATCATCGTCGATTGTGAGACTGTAGCATTTATTCATGCTTCCGACGTTTATTGATATTATGGTGAGGCAGGTTTATCTGTACTGTAGGTCTACATTATAGGTAAAGGTCTATATGAACATTCACGAAAAACCTATCTCACTGGTTTCTCTTATGTTCATTTAAATGTGGGTTCGAAAACTGTATGCTTTTGGCCTTTATGGTTCTCAGCGCCTCATTTGTATTGCAGTCAAGTGACCATGTTGGTAGACAGTACTACTCGTAATTAATCACTTCCACAAACATCAGTTTGTGTTTGGACTTACTTGTTTACCGTGCAATAACCGGGTTTGTGTGAAGTGCCAACATGAAGTCTGTTGGATCTGTTTTAATTCTTAACAGAAAAGGAAATTTCAGGAAAAGTTAGCCGCAAAGGAACTAGGGCTTCCCAGACTAGAACCGTTGACTGAGAAATCGACATCAAATAAGCGTGATTACAAGCGAACATTTAACAAAGAAATGTGTAAAAAGCGTAAGTTGCTGGACACAACGTAAGAATGTCTGCTTTTCAGCCTGAAAGTTAATTTGAAAACTAAAACATGTTATAGGAATCTTGTACATTTGTCCCAAAAAATAAAGAAGCACGAAAACTCCCACTTATACAAATATACGAAACGCAGAGTAGCTTAAACATTATTTCGTTCAGTACCTAATCTGTCATTAGTTATGTACAAAACAACAAAATCGCACAAAAACAATTCTTTTTGTTTCCAGTGAGGCTATGCATATTATTATTACTGTTATTATTATTATTATTGTTATTATTGACAGCGGCTGTAGTTTATATGTTGATAAGCACAACTGTTATACAGCAGATGCTATTAATTTCACACACTCATACTTACCTGAATCTGAAAATTTGTGAACAACCAGAATCTATACTCGCGAGCCGCCACTGAGTTTAAGACAATCTGTCTTCGAACAGTTAATGATCAATATTTTTACATTAGTTGCGTTACAATATTACCAAAGGGAACCTTTTATGAACTGTATTCCCATGACGCCATCACGACTAAAAGAAAAGAAAATCTGAGTGATGAAAGGAAACCAATTATTGATACCTGTAGTTAACGATCAAAGCAGTTATCAGAGTCAAATATAAGCCTGAATATTGGTTAAAGGATGTCTTATAGCACTCGGTGTGACGAGGGAAGATCGTAAGAGACCAGGTGAGACTGTAGTGACATATACGGGAGAGGTGAAACACCTAAAGCCTAATTTACGCCGCGAACACAAGCGAACGGGTATCAACAAATGACAATTCTGTCACGTGTAAATGGTAGGCGAGCACAAGTGGTTGTCGGTCTTTTAGCGAACCATCAAAGTAAGTTAGTTATTTAGCTGTATTTAACGAAAGAAATTCCGAAGAATTAACGCAGTCGGGGTTAATGATAGTGTTGTAATGCTAGTGTTTTGAATTTATGGAAACAGGTTTCTTCTTATACAGGTCTTTTGTTTGTTGAAAAACTACCTCCATTTTCCTTTTTCTTACTAAGTTAGCTTCTTCGTCCAAAGCATTTGATTGTATTATTTCACCTAGAAACTTAAATTTTGTATTCTTCTTTATACTTCTATAATGTGTTTTCATATATTTCACTGCCTCTTTAGCGTCTGCCATATATTGTGTGTTTATTTTTTTCCGAAATATATTCATAGCCCTGCTTTCCAAGCTGTCTCCTGTAGGAGACTTATCTGCATTTTGGCGTCTTCTATAGATTCAGCTAAAATGGCGAGATCGTCTGCAAAAGCCAAACATCGCTAATCTTCGTTTCTACATATTTGCAGCACACTGCCGCTAGAGGGTTCCGAATTTTAGCATATAACATGGCTGTGTGTAACGTAACTACGTCGGTGCGTGAGGAACAGCGTGCTGTGATCTAGTTCCTAACCACAGAAGCAACACTCTGTCCTTCAGCATGACAATGTCAGATCACACACGTCATCAACAATCCGATGCCTTGGGCTCGCTTTCATTGATCATCCTCCATATGGTCCCAACTTGACCTCATTCGATCTTCATCTGTTTCCAGAATTTCGAGGACACCTTAGAGGACTTCTCTTTGAGAGCGCTGAAGCGGCGCAAGCAGTGCTGAAGTTGTGGCTCCGTCAGTAAAGTCAGACGTTCCAAAGTGTCAGTCTCAACTAACTGGGCTGCTGTTGGGAGACATGTGTTTGTCGACAGGGCGACTATGATGAAAAATAAATACGTAGACTTGAAGAATAAAGATGTAGAATGTCAATAGAGCTTCTTTTATTTAAAAAGCTTTAAGTGTCTTTACACAAAAAAATCGGAGGCATTACTTCTCAGCACGACCTTTTACATTTTTCGGACAATATCCTCATACACTACATCACTGGGGACACACAATTCAGCAGATATGACGTAATGAACATTGAGTTTTCTGAAAACGGTATGCAAAATTACTGTGGCGGCACCACCGTTTAGGATAGGGAAAGTTAGTTTTAAGTCAGTTTTGTGCAATTCTCTGAGCACAACTTATAGCCCGGTGCAGGCTGGATTGCAGTGAGTTACGCATGCCAACAGTTGCGAAGTAGAATAGAGGTCACAGGGCCGCCAAATTGCTGAAAGAGTATACGTAATGGTTTTGCATGTCGCAAATCACAGGCAGAAGGGGCCCACTGGCTAACCTAGTGTGTTATAAGTACAGGGTTATTACAAATGATTGAAGCGATTTCACAGCTCTACAATAACTTTATTATTTGAGATATTTTCACAACGTTTTGCACACACATACAAAAACTCAAAAAGTTTTTTTAGGCATTCAAAAATGTTCGATATGTGCCCCTTTAGTGATTTGGCAGACATCATGCCGATAATCAAGTTCCTCTCACACTTGGCGCAGCATGTCCCCATCAATGAGTTCGAAAGCATTGTTGATGCGAGCTCGCAGTTCTGGCACGTCTCTTGGTAGAGGAGGTTTAAACACTGAATCTTTCACATCACTATGCGTGAAACTTGCCCGCACGCGTTCAACCGTTTCTTCGCTCACTGCAGGCCGACCCGTTGATTTTCCCTTAGAGAGGCATCCAGAAGCTTTAAACTGCGCATACCATCGCCGAAAGGAGTTAGCAGTTGGTGGATCTTTGTTGAACTTCGTCTTGAAGTGTCGTTGCACTGTTGTGACTGACTGATGTGAGTGCATTTCAAACACGACATACGCTTTCTCGGCCCCTGTCGCCATTTTGTCTCACTGCGCTCTCGAGCGCTCTGGCGGCAGAAACCTGAAGTGCGGCTTCAGTCGAACAAAACTTTATGAGTTTCTCTACGAATCTGTAGTGTGTCGTGACAATATGTCAATGAATGGAGCTACAGTGAATTTATGAAATCGCTTCAATCATTTGTAATAGCCCTGTACATGACGCTAAGCGGTGTGTGTGGAAAAACAGAGGTGCACAGCCGCGTATGAATAGGTGGAGGTTTCTAACGAGATCCATTGAAGTGTGGCATCTCTCCTGGACGCCGGGGGGTGTGACACCACCAGTTACACGCAACAGCATTCCAGCCCACGGCGGGTCGCTGGTTCGATCCTCTGAGGCCGACGCGGGGTCATTAGCCAGCCAGCTAGCGGCAGGCCACTCCACAGCTGGCTACCGTGGACAGTCGTCCCGGCTTCCAACACATGCTGGAGGCACTCTCAGGCGAGGGCTGCAGATGCGGACTCTGGATCGCAGGCGCTTGCTGTCGGCGCGATTTTAATCACACCGGCGAGAAGCACACAGCTGGCCGCCTGCAACTCACACCGAGCGGCGGTGAGTCGGCAGGGACGCTGACCGCTGAGTCAACTGCTGGCATCCTGATGACGCCGCAACTCCGCTGCTGGTCATGGCCGACACAGAGCAGGGCGTGCGTGGGTCGCTGAGGTAGCCATCCCGCACCTAGCCATTTTGCGGCCAGCGAAGTGGTGTCCTCAGCATTCCAGGACCCGGTGACATAGACCACGAGTCTTAATTTGGTGACATCTACCTCTTCCCACTACATTTGGTGTTTGGTGTCAGAATAATGGACGTCGTCTGTCCAGTATGACTTTTGGGCGCATTACGCATATTACATTCACGAGGTGTTGTGAGATTTGACCAGTTTCTTTTGAGTACTTGACGTTTTGTTGCCTTTAAGTATTTTTGAAGATGGCTCATGGCAGGCCATTTTAGGGGTTTTGCATAGGGATCGAGGCGTGGTAAAAATTGCTGTTTTGAAGAGCGTGCCGCAGCGCATAGTGTGAAGCAGTCGCCCTCCATTTCTGGCGGGGGCGCCGCTGTGGCAATCGCAGCTTTGGTGTCTCCCTCTGGTGGGAATGGGGAAAGGTTGCCTGTCCATGTGCATTTAAGGGGCGCTATGAGTTCGCCACGGGGCAGTCTGGGTTAGTCTCTCGTCTCCAGCTTGCTAGTCTGTCTCTCGTCCGCATTAGTTAGTATCTGTCTGTCGTTCGGAGAGCTAGTATGTCTATCGTTCGGGTCAACCTTTAAAGCCGGCAAAATGAGAGTCTTTCCACTCGGCCAGTAAGAGAACTCAGCGAGTGGTCGCCCGGTCGGGGCTTAGTTCATACATCTGAGTCTGCACGTTAGGCCGCCAGTCTGCTCGAGTTTGCTCAAGCAAATGGTCATTGTCGGTTGGATTGATCGGTTGGTCGGTCGCGCACTGACACACGAGATGACTTGTCCGTCTTGAGCGTCGGCGCATGTGAGGTCGCCACGTGAGTCCAGTGGACCGCAGCGTATAGCGAGGGGTAGTAGCGGTCGACATGAGAGCAGCAGGAGTCAACCCACGACATCGGTCTGGATGGTGCGAGCTGCGACGCCGTGAGACGGGGATCGGCGTGCCTTCCTGCATCCGTTGAAGCGGCTGGCAGCGGACGTTTCGGGAGAGCGATTTGGGGGTGCTGCGCCATGTCTTCTCAAGAAATCGCAGTTTAATAGAAGTGATTGGTGATATGCTTTGGGGTCGTCCCACCATTCTTCTCCGTTTGCCCACCCACGGGAAGATGGTTGTATATAAATTGGATGGTCCGTTTTTCCCTTGTGGAATAGGGGCGGTTTAGAGCAACATGCGGTTCGGGTTGTTCGGTAATCTCCCTATCAATCTACCGTACGTTAGTAGCTGCCTCTGTCATGTTTGTCGGATTTGGTGTGTTAACGAATTTGTTGCTTGCAGTGTAACGGCCTAATACCTGAAATATGTTTTGATCTTTCGAAACTTTGGTATTATTGCCTAAGATCTTGAGAGGCGGTATCTGTGTACTGTAGAGTATCTTAACTATTGTTTGGCCAACCTTGTAGAATTTTATATAAGATTGCATTTCATGGGCTTTTATTTAAATGATCATTTTAGTATATGAAGTTGCCACCCTTTCACCGTAAGACTTTTCTGCGAGCTTCGGTGGCAAGGTTAATATTTTAATTGTTAGTGTTTTGTACCATTTCCATCCCTCCTACAGCGGGGTGCATAGTTTCTGTGCTTGTGTAAATTGTTAAAACTCTTAGTTTAAAGTAAATTATGACTAACTGAAAACCCTCAGCTGCCGACAGGTGTTGTTGATATACCTCGATGTGGACAGCTGAAAATGTGTGCCCTGACCGGGACTCGAACCCGGGATCTCCTGCTTACATGGCAAACGCTCTATCCATCTGAGCCACTGAGGACACAGATGAATAGCGCGACTGCATGCTTCCCGTGAGACTCACATTCCCCACTGTCCACAATTCTACATATGTAATGTACCTTATAGACATTTGCCCATTCACTCATTACTCGCGCGCGCTTTGGCGATTCCCGTAAGAGTTTGGGCAACCTGTGCACATCCACACAGACGAAGGTCAATGGCTGGGTAGCCTTTAACTATATACATATGAAGAAGGGAACTGTTCTCGAAAGAACAGATTACTGTTGTGACCGTGGAGCTTTTCCCTGGAATAAATGATGACTAACTGAAAACCCTCAGGTGCCGACAGGTCTTGTCGATATACCTCGATGTGGACAGCTGAAATGAAAGTTGTCTCGTGTGTTGCAGATTTGCATTAGTGTAGTTTTTCAGAGGCTGTTGTGAGCGGTCGTAACTACGGCCATGTCAAAAGGGAGTGGCAAGGTTCTCTGCCTGAAAGCTGATACAGTCAAAACTTGTTTCTTTCTGCCTCTGAATAAATTGTAACTTTGATATTTAGAGGGTGCTTTCTGATTATAATTTTAAGTCTATTTCTTTTAAAAAATGCTTTTAGGCATAATTAAAGTGAATAAAATTCCCATTTGTTAAAAGGAATTTGGTTATGATTTCATCAGTTATTCCCTGGCAACTACTTTCATGCTTACATAGTGTGATTAAATGTGTTAGTGTTCTTGATGAATCGGTAGTAAATAAAATAAATTCTTAAGAATATTCTTTGAAAATAAATCACTATTCAGACATATTATTTTTTGTTAGAATAAGTGTTAGTGTATTTGGGGCAGTAAGATTTATAATTTTTTTCGTGGCATTTAATTATTTTTGTATTGGTTTGGAATGATGTTACCGAGTATGTGGTGTAGTGAGTCAGTTTATTCTTGTACTTAAATGTTTTGTTCGGGACTAACTGGGAACGAATGTAACACAAATGGTATGCAAATTACTGTAGCGGCACCACCGTTTAGGATAGGGAAAGATAGTTTTATGTTAGTTTTGTGCAATTTTCTGAGCACAACTTATAGCCCGGTGCGGGCCCGATTGCAGTGAGTTACCCACGCCAACAGTTGCGAAGTAGAATAGAGGCCACAGGGCCGCCAGATTGCTGAAAGAGTATATGTAACGGTTTTGCATGTCGCAAATCACAGGCAGAAGGGGCCCACTAGCCAACCTAGCATGTTTGAGTACGTGACGCAAAGCGGTGGGTATGGAGAAACAGAGGCACACAGCTGCCTGTAAATAGGTGCTGGTTTCTAATGAGCTTCATTCAAGTGTGGCAGCTCTCCTGGGCGGTGGGGCATGTGACGCCACCGGCTGCATACAGCAGCAGATGGGGCGCCAGCATTCCAGTCTATGGCGGACCAATCCACAGATTTCTACCGTGGGCAGTCATCCTGGATTGTAACACATGCCAGAGGCATCCCTAGGCGAGGGCCACATATTCAGAGTCCGGATCATGGGTGCTTGTTGTTGCCACGATACTAGCCATGCTGGCGAGAACCACGCATCTGGCCGCCTGCAAGTCACCGAGTGGCGCTGAGTCGGCAGCGACGCAGACTGGTGTGTCAACCGGCAGCCTGACGCCGCCGCAACGTCGCTGCTGTTCAAGGTCGACACACAGCAGGGCTTGCACAGGTCAGTGAGGCAGCCACCATTCCGAGCCAAGCCCTTTTGCGGGCAGTAAAGTGGTGTCCTCAGCATTGCTGGACCTGGTGACGCATGCCAAGAAGAACAGGGGTACCGTAACTGGAAACATAAATCACTTGGAAAGCTCAGACAAGTCTTAATACGGTGCCTTCTACCTCTTCCCGCTACATTTCGTGTTGATGCTACAATCGGTGGCAGAAGTTCCCCATACATTACCCAGACTTTAAGTACCCAATCTAAAACAAATAAAATCAACAATAGCAGGGTTGTATGTATTCAAATACAAAGGTTTTACAAGCTTAAAAATAAATATTTAAGACATGAACTCAGACATTTGAAGCTGTTTCATGTGTGTGAGTTCAATTTACAAACAGGGCTGTGGTTGCTACTGGTGTACACTAGGTTATCATATTTTTGTGTGGTATGTATTACTCCAGAATTAGACCAGAAATAGTTCTCAGTCCTCGGTCTGGCCACAGTTTCCTGGAGGTTTGCCTTGGTTGTAAGGTATATTTCGATTCCTTAAATCCTCTCATAAATATATAACTCAAATTCAGCTATCGTAGTGTTATATGATAAGGTTCTGAGTCTATATTGGGTCATAACTTGAACAGATGCTCTATGAGTAAAGAATCAAAAGGGAAAAACTATACAGCAATCACTACCACTGGACAGTGGCCGAGGAGCATCTGGTTGAAAGCTCGTGCCTAACTACAGGGTGAGGCAAATAAAAGTGGCCTGGGCATGTGGATACGATTAGACATGAATTTGTGGCATCATTAACGGAGGAGGAGGAAAAGACTTCTAACAGGATGGAGCAACTGTTTATACAGCCGGACGAACCTTGGAGCACATTTACACAATCTTCAAACCTGACGGAGTTGTTAGCAGAGGTCAGTATGATTGCGGCCCTAGCTGGCCACCCAGGTCAACTGGTCTTTCAGTGTGCAATTACTTTGTATGGGGAGCCCCCAAGTCTAAGGTATATTGCAACAACCCTCGTAGTCGTCGAGAACTGCAGAAGAGCATTTCGGATGAGACTGTAGAAATTTCAGCAGTCCTTCTTCGACCCGCCTCCAACGGCTTGCGGACCAGGGCCCACAAATGCCAAGAGATGAATCGTGGTCACTTTCAACATCTGCTATATTCAGGTTAGTACTGTATTCCCTTTCCTTGGCTGTGTTTCGTTGTACCCTGGAACTACGTTCTCTGGGCCACTTTTATTTGTCACATAATGTACCACTGGGGGTGACAGGATGCCCAAGAGAAGACTCAATTGAGACATAACACCGCATTGCCATGCGTTCACTCAGTTGTTGTTGTTTTATGATCACAGTCCAAATCATGTATTTATTTACTTCGATAGCTGGTTTCGGGCGAGTCAGACCGTCTTCGCATCTGAGAAAAGGAGAGGGTGTTATCTGTGTCCCTCATCAGATATGGTACCCAGCTATACACAGACTGTATACACAAAGTGCGTCACATGGCAGGGCCAGTCTCCAGTGTGGCTCTATGTATTTTCCGTTAGTCGCCACAGAAAGTGCATCTGACAGGGATCATATCATGCCTCGACCACAAGTCATACACTTAGTTCGATCTATCTGCCATAACTACTGTGACGCCATAGAGGGCGCTGAAAACAGGAACTACATTCTTCTCCTGTCCGATGTCAGATAAACGAACATCCATCCGCCGATCACAGATAAAAGCACAAACCCATCTCCAGTTTTACAGCCACGTGCAATCACTTGCCAGCAAAAAAAGGATGCTTCCAATAGTTCCCTCTATCTGTTTGTGCCAGATTTTTTTTCTCATATAAATACGAAAAGAGGGTTACTATACTTTCAACTACTAAGTTCCAGCTCATTTTCAACCTCACCCGACTACCCACTTTCACCATCTGAAATACGTGCACATGGATCACTGTAAATAGGAAATGTCATAGGAGTTTTGGTACATTAGCGAATAAGACAAGCAAATATTCTAGTACCATATCTTCATTAACTTTTGCATATACATTTCCATACAGGAATCAACTCTTTCCTTATTTTTGGCTGGCCGTGGTGGTCGAGCGGTCCTAGGCGCTTCAGTCTGGAACCGCAAGACTGCTACGGTCGCAGGTTCTAATCCTGCCTCGGGTATGGATGTGTGTGATGTCCTTAGGTTAGTTAGGTTTAAGTATTTCTAAGTTCAAGGGGACTGATGACCTCAGATCTTAAGTCCCATAGTGCTCAGAGCCATTTTAACCATTTGTTTGCTATACTTTTTAGCAAGAAGATTATAAATGTGTTTATACCTATTACAGAACCGTTTTGCGATAGCATTATGGTCGTTAAAATCTGTGTTCAAGTGGACTGTCAAGAACAATTAGAAAGAGGACGGTCTGTAATTTTAAAGAAGGAGATGTGTGGCTCATTTAGCTATTATCTACGTAGTAAATTCTCCAATTTCGTCACTGCGAGACATGGCGTCAAGGTGAAGTTGCCTTTTCTCCTACTCGGGAACGACAGTGTGACAGCAAGAGGGATGCGTGAAAGAATCGACAAGAAGGAAACACTGGGAACTATTTCGACGAAATATAAAAATCCTGTGATTATACCATATAAAGAGCTACTAGCTGACGTTAAAATGGATGTTCTAATGGAAGAGCTGCCTGGAATATTGCAACAGCTACTTGTTTTGTGTTTAGTAACGTTCTGCAGTTTGTGAACTGGGGTAATAAGAATACCCGAAAATTGACAGGTGTATAAGTAAGTATTCCAGATACTCCAGACCAAGGAAAGCTTATCAGCTATGTTCTGTCTGCATACAGTGTTAATTATTATCTACCTATAAACTACGTGGAGATTCTTAACTCTGACTCCAATAAAGACGATATAACTACAGGGCTATTATAAATGATTGAAGCGATATCATAAATACACTGTAGCTCCATTCATTGACATATGGTCTCGACACACTACAGATACGTAGAAAAACTCATAAAGTTTTGTTCGGCTGAAGCCGCACTTCAGGTTTCTGCCGCCAGAGCGCCAGAGCGCAGTGAGACAAAATGGCGACAGGAGCCGAGAAAGCGTATGTCGTGCTTGAAATGCACTCACATCAGTCAGTCATAACAGTGCAACGACACTTCAGGACGAACTTCAACAAAGATCCACCAACTGCTAACTCCATTCGGCGATGGTATGCGCAGTTTAAAGCTTCTGGATGCCTCTGTACGGGGAAATCAACGGGTCGGCCTGCAGTGAGTGAAGAAACGGTTGAACACGTGCATCTGGACATGCTGGAAAATTGGCTCATGGCACAACTGGAGACCGACAGCGCCGACTTCATCTTTCAACAGGATGGTGCTCCACCGCACTTCCATCATGATGTTCGGCATTTCTTAAACAGGAGATTGGAAAACCGATGGATCGGTCGTGGTGGAGATCATGATCAGCAATTCATGTCATGGCCTCCACGCTCTCCCGACTTAACCTCATGCGATTTCTTTCTGTGTGGTTATGTGAAAGATTCAGTGTTTAAACCTCCTCTACCAATAAACGTGCCAGAACTGCGAGCTCGCATCAACGATGCTTTCGAACTCATTGATGGGAACATGCTGCGCCGAGTGTGGGAGGAACTTGATTATCGGCTTGATGTCTGCCGAATCACTCAAGGGCACATATCGAACATTTGTGAATGCCTAAAAAAACTTTTTGAGTTTTTGTATGTATGTGCAAAGCATTGTGAAAATATCTCAAATAATAAAGTTATTGTAGAGCTGTGAAATCGCTTCAATCATTTGTAATAACCCTGTATTATATAACAGTGTTCTGTTAAAGCAGGAGAAACTTATTTTTCTCAGTTTAGAACATTGTCCGCCGCAATACCGTCGGATATAGATATAGCGGAACTGGGATTGGTTGACACGAGCAACGTTATTCCACATGTTCTAAGGAAAAGAGTAAATGTATTACACAGACTGAAAGCACTCTCCAATAAAGAAATTACACCTTTAAGTACAGTTAATGTCTTATGTGCACGTAAAAGGCAACTGGAAATGGAAGACATCGAAGTAAGAATGCTTTCGAGTAGAAGAACTGCCGGGAGGAACAAAACTAATTATTACAGCCATAAAAGAGGTAGCCTACAGAAAAAATCACACAGACTGAAACCAATCTCAATTAAAGAAATTACACCTTTAAGTACAGTTAATGTCTTATGTGCACGTAAAAGGCAACTGGAAATGGAAGACATCGAAGTAAGAAAAGAAAACCGGAGTATTCGGAGAAGACAACTGCGATAAAAGAATAATATAAGCTGCAAATGGAAAAGAAGGGGCTATTTTGGATGTGCAGGCCAGGTTTACATACGGCTTTAAACACAGTGCATGCAGAAATCTGGCTACAGTAAGGGAATGCAAGATAATAGCAATTACTGTAAAGAGCAGTTGTAAATGGTCATACGTTGGAGTCCTGACCGAAAACGGCCGATTGGAGCTCATTTACTATGTAAAAGGACACATGAAAAATCTGTTTATCACACTCCATTCCTCTTTGTATCTGCTTAAAAAGGATGAATACTTCACATCGAAATATATATTGGGATTGATGTCATACACTCAGCAACAGAAGAACCGTTTTCAGAGCTTAAAAAGCAACGGAATAACAACCTTTAATTACAATTCGTTTGCAAACGTTATAAACTTAAAGTTCTATACCGATTTTCCACAAGAATGTGCAGCTGAAGAACTGGCAACCTACACCCAGGAAGATCTGGAGTGTTATAACAACAGTATCATGCAGGAAATAAGAGGAAAAATTAAACTCTGAGAATGCTTTCGAGTAGAAGAACTGCCGGGAGGAACAAAACTAATTATTACAGCCATAAAAGAGGTAGTCTACAGAAAAAATTACATATGTACTGGGATCCGAGAACATACTTTCTCTGTATTTATCAAATCACTGGCTGGAGAAAGAAACAGATGATTCAGATGTGGATTTAAGCTATAAGTTAAAAATTAAAGTAGACATTATTAAAATTACACTAAACAAAAGTAAGGAAAGAGTTGTTTTCTGTATGTAAACGTATTTGCAAAAGTTAACAAATATTTGGTATTAAAATATTTGATTGTCTTATTCGCTATCTATCAAAAATCCTCTGACATTTCCTATGTACAATGATCTATGTGCATGTATTTCGGATGGGGAAAGGTGGTAGTCGGGTGA
The DNA here is from genome assembly GCF_023864275.1 of Schistocerca cancellata. Lineage (NCBI taxonomy): Eukaryota > Metazoa > Arthropoda > Insecta > Orthoptera > Acrididae > Schistocerca > Schistocerca cancellata. The sequence continues at coordinate 37,590,109 of NC_064633.1, read as the reverse complement.
GCTTGAAAAGTAGTTGAAACTAAGTAGTTGGAAGTGCAGTAAACCTCTTTTCGTACCTACAGGAGGTGGAAAATGTTTTATCTGATGATGTTTGGTTTGTGGGGCGCTAAACTGCGCGGTCATCAGCGCCCGTACAAATTCCCAATTTTTACACAGTCCATTTTCTTTTCACAATCCAGTCTAGTAACTCTCACATATGATGATGATGACGGTGATGATGATGAGTACAACACAAACATCAAGTTCCCGGGCAGAGAAAATCCCCCAAAAAATGTTCAAATGTGTGTGAAACCTTATGGGACTTAACTGCTAAGGTCATCAGTCCCTAAGCTTACACACTACTTAATCTAAATTATCCTAAGGACAAAGACACATACACATGAGCGAGGGAGGACTCGAACCTCCACCGGAACCAACCGGAAAATCCCCAACCCGGCGGGGAATCGAAACCGGGACCACGTAATCCAGAGGCAGCAATGCTAGTGCCTAGACCACGATCTGCGGACAAATGTTTTAGAAATACCCAATTCAACGTATAAATTAAGTCTTCTGTTTGGGTGGAATTTCACAAGTAAATATTCAGCCAGTACTATTATTTGTAGTACGAAGAACTATGAATAAAAATTTCAAATAGTAACAAGAACTGTGAATTAAAAAGCAGTATTAATTTGTGTATTGTTAAAAAAGTAAATAAATAAAAAATGTGTGGATATAAAGCTGTATTATCACTGTGAATATTTATGTCTGGATAAAAAAAATGTTATTCGTTACCATATGTCTTTGTTGTTATTTCACAAATCCCTACCCTACCTATAAAGGCTGTGCAAGATGCACAAGGTATTAGCTTGGAGCATCATGGCGGTGGCGTTTAAGATGGAGGAAAACGATATATATGTATTAATTGCACGTGATTTCGCCTATGGTGCTGCATGTATAAGTTTTTGGGAATAGGCGGTCCGTGATCGCGTTCGCTTCCGAAGCTATAAGGTACATGTACCAAATAAGGCCCTGTTCCTAATAAGGGCCATTCTCATTTTCTAGCATAGAGGAGAGCACGTGAACACCCAGCTAAGCAGGCGGACTTGGTGGAAAGTAATTCGTACGTAGTACAGACGATCGTTCTTTTAATGTCAGAGTGTACGACATTGCAGCTAAACATCAACTGGTGAATGGATGCTCAATAATAGTCATTATATATCATTCGTAAACGTCAGGAGGAACGTGATGCATAGATTACCAAACAGGAATGTGTTCAAGTCTTCGTAGAATCGTATAACACATGTCTTCTGCCTTTGAAGAATCGTTGCAATTCTTCTGTGCGTTGTAGGTATCCAAATGAATCAAAATTGTAGACCTTATTTGTATGTCTTTTTTGACGTATAGTGCTCAGTGAGTTTCAGGTCCTCCTGCTACATCTAGATTCACAATTCCGCATTCTCCTCATTTCCACATATTCTTTGATAAAGTTGAATTTCTTCTTAACACCCTTAAGAAGATCTGTATTTGTAAGCGCCCTGTCTGGTAGGAGTGCTACGGGGCTTTTTTTGTTTATGAAGAGACCTAGTCCTTTCTTGTATGGTTTCAGGTATAGCCCTTTTCCGATGGCTGCTGCCTCCGTCATGCGGTTATGTCTTCGTGCCTCCTGCAGTTGCTCCTGAGAGTTTCGTGCTTTCTTGACTGTCCTGGCAGTGGCAGCTGCACCACCAGCCAGTGAACCCACCGCTGAGAGACCGGCTAGGGCAGGAATGACGAAGGGAATAATTCCGGCCGACGTCTTGGTTATTGATAGAACCCTGGGCGTTTTAATCAGTCTTCGTTTTCTCGCTCCTTTCTGCTTCAGGGCGCCTTTAACTCCATACATCGCTGTCAGGATGCAGTTTTTCATGCACCCTTTGGCTGTCATCTTCTTCGTTAGCGCCCTACTTGCAGCGCTCATAAATTGACTCAACTTCTTCACATTGAAGCCCAACCTAACTTTAACACGCATAGTTTTTCAACTGCAAATGCTACAATGGCGTTGAACTATTATAATATTTATTCTCGCACTATTACCTTACGTTTATCAGCTAAAATGTAATCGGTGGTGTGATGATAATTATTTGCTGCGTGTATGATGTCGTGTTCTACACGCGTTCCGTCGAGCAGATTAATACGTCTCCTATCATGCATGTTATGCTACTGAGGTGCTTGTGGTCTGCGTATCCTCTTATGTAGCAAATCGTCAGCGTCGATCCAGCTGTTTTGTGATACGGGAAAACCAAGTCATTTAACTAATGTTCTATTCCCTCAACCCCGTTGTCCCTCTCTAATAGATACACATCTGGTTCCGAGCTCTTCTGTAACTCTTGTGTGTAAAAGCATCCTGCGATTCCAGTACCACTGCTGTTCTTTAAGAGGTAGGTTCTAGGATTCGTTCTCTGCACTTCGGAAACTGTGAATATCTCGGTTGACCAGTTTGAGACGTATAACTTCTCAAATGCTGTTTTCTGTTTTGAAATACGTGCTAAGTCACGTACATTAAAATGCTGTTTGCGTGGATCTAGCATTTTGATACGATTGTATACTGTATCTAGAAGTTTATTCTCAAGAAAATTGATTGGTCTCATTTTTATTTTGTGATGTTTGGTTCGATTATATTCTGCAATTATCTGTTGGAGGATATGAGCTCATTTGTGTGAGACGCAAAAATTGAATCGCATCCACATTTGGGCTTTCACTGTTCTGCTCAGATGTTCCACGATACTCGACTTCAGGTGGATGAATGTCGAATAGTAATGTATTCCATACCGCTTCTCACAGTCTTGAGATACCTATTATAAAACTCCCTCCCTTGATTTGTTTGAAGGTTATCTGGGCTTTGATCCGACCCCGTCTGCAGAATTCGCTCAAACACATGCACGACACCCTTCCCTGTTTTCGCTTTCACAGGTAATGCCCAGGAAAATCTAGAATAAGCGTCAATAAACATTAAAATGGACTTGAATCCGTTATTCAGACGTCAATATATCCCCCATTTCAACAATATCTGGCTGCCACAGTTTGTCCAAACGTTTAATAATAACATATCTTCGAGGGCATGTTTGGGAGCTGGTTTGTGCAGTTCTCGAACTACAGTCTCCATACGTATTCTATAAGTCTCTCTCTAGGCTCAGAAAGTTTTGAAACAACTTCATTCGAATGAGCTGTATTACCATTGGCAGCTGATGCTATGTGCAGTCGTAGCCGATCTTCACTACTGACCATTAAAATTGCTACACCAAGAAGAAATGCAGATGATAAACGCGTATTCATTGGACAAATATATTATACTATAACTGACATGTGATTACATTTTCACGCAATTCGGGTGCACGATACCACAGTTCATCAAGAGTAGTGACTGGCGTATTGTGACGAGCCAGTTGCTCGGGCACCATTGACCAGACGTTTTCAGTTGGTGAGAGATGTGAAGAATGTGCTGGCCAGGGCAGCAGTCGAAGATTTTCTGTATCCAGAAAGGCTCGTACAGGATCTGGAAAATGCGGTAGTGCATTATCCTGCTGAAATGTAGGGTTTCGCAGGGATCGAATGAAGGGAACAGCCACGGGTCGTAACACATCTGAAATGTAACGTCCACTGTTCAAAGTGCCGTCAGTGCGAACAAGAGGTGACCGAGACGTGTAACCAATGGCACCATGACGCCGGCTGATACGCCAGTATGGCGATGACGTATACACGCTTCCAATGTGCGTTCACCGCGATGTCGCCAAACACGGATACGAGCATCATGATGCTGTAAACAGGACCTGGGTTCATCCGAAAAAATGACGTTTTGCCATTCGTGCACCCAGGTTCGTCGTTGAGTACACCATCGTAGGCGCTCCTGTCTGTGATGCAGCGTTAAGGGTAAGTCTCCGAGCTGATAGTCCGTGCTGCTGCAAACGTCGTCAAACTGTTGGTGCAGATGGTTGTTGCCTTGCAAACGTCCGCATCTGTTGACTCCGGGATCGAGACGTAGCTGTACGATCCGTTACAGCCATGTGGATAATTTGCCTGTCATCTCGACTGCTAGTGATACGAGGCCGTTGGGATCCAGCACCAATTCCATACTCTGCTAACAGTCATTGGATCTCGACCAACGCGAGCAGCAATGGCGCGATACGATAAACTGCAATCGCCATAGGCTACAATCCGACTTTTATCAAAGTCGGAAACGTGATGGTACGCATTTCTCCTCCTTACACGAGGCATCACGACAACGTTTCACCATGCACGCCGGTCAACTGCTGTTTGTGTATGAGAAATCGGTTGGAAACCTTCCTCATGTCAGCACGTTGTAGATGTCGCCACCGGCGCCAACCTTGTGTGAATGCTCTGAAAAGCTAATCATTTGCATATCACAGCATCTTGTTCCTGTCTGTTAAATTTCGCGTCTGTGGCACGTCATCTTCGTGGTGTAGCAATTTTAATGGCTAGTAGTGTATTAGCTCATTGGGGTCGTTGTGTATGTAAACACCGACGGAAAAAATCGCCACATCGAGAAGGAGTTGTGCGACAAAACGAAAGTTGGTTGGGTGTTTCTACATCTGAAAGATGAGGTCTATTCAGAGCTCGCGCCAGTCACATAGGAGTGGTGATATTAGTGTCATGATGAGATTGCAAATCACATTGCTTTAAATACACGGTGTAACAGCTGTGAGCGTTAGTTACCTTTGAGATTGGACGTGGCCAGTTGATGTTAGTCAACAATGCCTTTAAGACGAAAGACGCCATTATCAACACCTCACTATGTGTGAAGAAGCCGTGTAATAGGTCTACGAGAAGCTGGATATTCTTCCGCGGTACTGCAGAAAGACTTGGCAGGAATGTAGCCACTTATATGATTGTTGGCAGCGCTGATCACAAGAAAGCAGGGCGTAAGAAGACCGGGTTCCGGACAGCCACGTGGCACTAGCGAGGGTCAAGACAATCTGGCACATCGCACTGCACCTGGAGCAGCAATCTGAGTGACACAACGGTTACAAATCGGTTTCTTCAGGATCAGCTCCGAGCTATACGCCCTGTAGCGTGCATTCCACTAACATCGAACCATCGTCATTTGCTTTTCAGTGGTATCAAGCTAGAGGTCATTGGAGGACAGGGTGCAGACCTGTTGTGTTTCCTGATGAAATCTGTTCTGCCTCGGTGCCAGTTATGGCCGTGTGCTGGCTGGCAGGATTCCACCTGAGGGCCTGCAACCAACCTGTTTGCTTGTTGGACACACTGGACCTACACCTGGAGTTATGGTCTGGAGTGGGATTTCGTAAGACGGCACGTGAACTCTCGTGACTATCCCGTGCAGCCTGACCGCAAATTTTTCAGTATGGTGACTCGACCTGTTGTGCTGCAAGTCATGATCACTATTCCAGTGGGTGTTTTCCAACATGATAATGCTTGCCCACATATTGCTCTTGTATGTACGAGGGCGGTTCAGAAAGTAACCTCCGATCGGTCACAGTGCGGGTTGTGGGGGGAGTAGCGACGCCATCTGTGCGTTCACGCACTCAACAGGTCAGTCGGCATCAAGCCGTGGTCGAGTTAACGTCGTACCTGCGCTAGTTTAGTTTTTGTGGCAGTTTGAAATGTGTGCTGCAATAGAAAACCCCTCCAAATGTGAAGTGCGTGCTGTCATAAGGGTTTTTACAGCCAAAGGATATTCTGCAGCAGCTATTCATCGTGAGCTTTGTGCCGTGTACGGACCAAGAGTTATGAGTGAAGGAGTTGTCTGTGAATGGGTACGTTTATTTAAAAGTGGACGAGAAAACGTTCATGATGGAGAGAGGAGTGGTAGACCATCATTGGTGACTGACGAACTCGTTCAGACAGTTGATGCAAAAGTTCGTGAAAATCGACGTTTCTCAATGTCGGAGTTGTCTACTGGTTTTCCACAGATTTCTAAGACTCTCTTGTACGAGATAGTGACAGCAAGATTGGGTTACCGTAAGTTCTGTGCACGATGGGTGCCCAAAATTCTTACCGACCACCACAAAACTCAAAGAATGGCCTCTGCATTAGACTTTCTGTCACGTTATGAGGACGAAGGAGAACCATTGTTAAACAGAATCGTGACTGGTGACGAAACCTGAATTAAGTACGTGAACCCTGAGACAAAAGAACAATCAAAGATGTGGGCACATTCAAATTCGCCTACCAAACCAAGAAAAGCTTCGCAAGATTTTTCTGCCAGAAAACTGATGGCAACGGTGTTTTGGGATGCCAAAGGGGTGTTGTTGGTTGAATTCATGGAACGTGGTACGACCATTAATCAAGACGTGTACTGTGAAACAATAAAAAAGTTACGACGGGCTATACAGAACAAACGCCGTGGTATGCTGACTTCCGGTATCGTTTTTTTGCACGATAACGCCCGTCCTCACTCTGCTCGCAGAACAACGGCCCTTCTTGAGTCCTTCAAGTGGGACGTTATCAACCATCCACCTTACAGCCCAGACCTGGCGCCAAGTGATTATCACCTCTTCATGCATTTGAAGAAATGGCTCGGGTCACAGCGGTTTGATGACGACGAAGAGCTCAAAGATGCGGTCACAGGCTGGCTCCAGGCACAAGCGGGTGATTTTTATGCAGAAGGAATTTCAAAGCTTGTGAAGAGATACGATAAGTGCCTCAATCGCTATGGAGACTATGTAAAAAAATAGTGAAAAGATGTAGTTGTAAGATGTATATATTAAAATATTTTTATTTAACTTGGTGTATTTTTTTAAATCAACCGGAGATTACTTTCTGAACGGCCCTCGTACATATGCTCTACAGAGTATCAACATGTTGCCTTGGCGCGCTCGGTCAGTAGATCTGTCACAGTCGAGCACATATGGGACGTCATCGGATGACAGCCTAACGTCATCCATAAACAGCTTTAACTTTTGATGAAGATTTCTCGGGTCTCCAGCCGAGTGATAGCGTTGATATCTCGCGACGTTTCGGGAAGTGTCATATTACCCATCTTCTGGCAAAGTGTCGAGATTTGCGGAGAGCGGGCTATTTATATGCTCGGTCACACCCCTCCACTATACGTCGGGTGGCTGCGGTGGACCAGCGGCGTGCACGCGATGGTGGGGATAACGGTCGCCCCCAGCGGCCGCGTTCGGTTCTCGGTGTAGGCAAATCTGTCTGCGTCCGCGGCGGACGACTTTGATGGGCGCGCTCTCGTCATATTGCTGCTATCGCAGGGTTCCTTGCTGCGCTGAGTTGGTACCCCTCATCTCTGTTGACCAGATTGTCGTGAATTCTTATTTCTATGGATTCTTTGATAACGCTTTCCCAGAAACCAGATGCTCGGACCAGCACCTTCGTGTTTTCGAAGTTGAAGGTGTGTTCTTCATTGATGCTGTGTTCTGCTATGGCTGATTTTTCTGTGTGGCCTAGTCGCACACATCTGATACGTTCTTCGCAGCGTTTAGATATGCAGCGCTGTGTTTGCCCAATGTATTGTTTTCCACGTTCGAACGGTATGCTGTATACTCCTGGTGCGTTAAGGTTCAGCGCATCTTTGGCAGAACCTAGGAGCTCCCACGTCTTCGGTGGTGGTCGGAGAATGGTTCTGATATTGTATTTGCCCAGAAGTCGTGCAATTCTGGCCGAGAGTGGACCCACGTACGGAAGGAACGCGAGTCGTTTGTCTTCTTCTTCTTCATCATCATCTTTTTTCTGGGGTTCTCACTGCTTCCTTCTTCCTTTTAAGCGCCCTGTTGATCTGCGTTTAGCTGTAGCCATTTTGGTGGAAGACTTCCCTCAGGTGTTGCAGCTCGGATGGTAGGCTGTAGCTTTAACTTTGACCGACGAACTGCAACAGGCATGGACCTCCATCCGGCACCTATACAACACAATGCATGCAAGTTCGCATACTTGGCTTCATCATCCTAGGGGTTACACCTGTTATTATTGTACCTGCATTTCATATTTGCATTGGCTTATCTTGCGGTTGCATAACTTCTGACCTTTGAAAATTAATCACTTACGTATGTTACCTAGACAAATGTATTCCAGAAATTTCATTACATTAATTACTTTTTGGTGCTGCGATTTGTTCTATCAGTGTCTATAGGCTGCCCGTAGTTCCAGTTACAAAACGCTGTAGAAACAGAACCACTGCTCACAATGACTTGAAAGTGAAGATTTGCGCAAGGGCAAACGTCATGGAATAAACAGAGTTAACTATAATTTTACCATTACATGGAGCTATAAGCATCTTGACGGAAATGCGGTCAGCTACAACTGACAGATGAATCGCAATACGACGGCTATGGCTTAAGCTGCATACTACACCATCCACACTGTTCAATATGCGTGACCACACAAGTTCGGCTGTCAACAGTTGTGGCACTGTTAGGTCCAACACGACAAGGTCGGAGCACGTCGGATTGGAAAAATCAATTTTTAGTTCTCCTGAGGGCCAAAAACCGCATAAAAGGCAAAATGACGTCGGTTCTAATTGACATGAGACTGGTGCAGGATATGTTCAGTATGCTGCCCACCGTCTTCTGTATGGTGTATCATAAGGTTGCTATGCAGTAATGTGACAGTACGAGAGAGAGAGAGAGAGAGAAAGGGAAAGATGTTCTTCATTACTCTGTGGCGTAGTGCGCTTAAATAATTCTTCTTAGATAGTAAGCTTTTGTTCTTGTTAAGGTTGAATTTCGTGAGAGAGGAATCTGTTCTTTATTGTGTAGTACAAATGGACACCATTGCGAGACTTTTTTTAAAAAAATTGTATGTATATCTATATATATGACAGAGAATCGCTAATTGATGTGCGAGAAGAATTTCATTGACACTAAGGTCAATAAAGCTTCGTTCCTTTCAAAAAGGTACGTGTTATTTCCACAAACGACGTATACTCGAGAGTGATCTATTAATGAATACCAGCTCGAGAACAATTCCGACGGGAGCCTTCAGTTCTAATTAAATAATACGATGCTTTCTTCGGAAAAGAAGTGATTTCACGGATCATTTTTTTGCCACCAATGTTTCTAAGAACTGAAGGCAAATCTGATTGCTATGCGACAGAGCTCCGACGAATATTTCTCCGCAACTTTGATTAACACTTTCAGCTTCAATACAGCATCTGCAGAAGTTGGAGCAGATCGCCATAACAACGGAAACGTATAGTGTGAAAGCAGTTTCACCCATCGCCCTGTGTCCCACGAACGGTGTATGTATTCACTACAACAGAACACACGCTCAGACAATCACTCATACATATAAAGCCACAAGACAAGGTGGTATGGGAAACATTTCAGTATAAAACGTTCAGTATAGGCAAAATACAAATTACAGTAAGTGAAGACAGCTGAGTGATTTTATGTCTATCACAAGTTGCAATCGAGAAACGGCATGTTCACAGCAGTTCGGAGTGTGTCTGGGGCCACACACTCAGAATGCGTTGCGCAATGAGCGGCTTCAGTTCAGCTACGTTAGGAACGGGAGCATTGGATACAATATATCAGACAGCCCCACAACCAGAAGTCACACGGATTAAGATCAGGTGATCTGGACGGCCAGGCTGTAGGGAGAAGACGGCTGATAATTCTGGCATTTCTGGAATTCCTCCGCAGCACCAGCTCCATTGTCTGTGCAAAATACAGAGGAGCGCCCTCTTGGATAAAAATGAGCCTACCCTGACATCCTCGCTGTTGGTGCGCAGAAGATTCTCATAGCGTTTACCAGTGATGGCACAGGTAACAGGACCTACAGGACTCGTCTACTCGAAAAGATACGGTTCTATATGGTAAAGGATGCCGTCAACCCGCACCACACAGTCAGCGTCGAAGGCTGAAATGGTACCGTTTGACGTGCGTGCGGATTTTCCGTTGCCCATGTGGTGTCACTGCCAGACACCACACTTGCCAGGTGGTAGCCTTTAAATCGGCCGCGGTCCGCTAGTATACGTCGGACCCGCGTGTCGCCACTGTCAGTGATGGCAGACCGAGCGCCGCCACACGGCAGATCTAGAGAGACTTCCTGGCACTCGCCCCAGTTGTACAGCCGACTTTGCTAGAGATGGTTCACTGACAAATTACGCTCTCATTTGCCGAGACGATAGTTAGCGTAGCCTTCAGCTACGTCATTTGCCACGACCTAGCAAGGTGCCATTATCATTTGCTATTTATCTTGTGATGCATGTACCGTCAGACCGATGTTCACCAATTATGGATTAAAGTTAAGTATTCCAGCAACTACGTATTATTTTTACTAGACTCAACTCCTTTAACTGTTCCAGACCTCACGCCAGCCTGCGTGAACTTAAACGCGTGCCTTTCGGCTACCGGTCATAGTGGCTTGGCTGTCTTGCCAAGTCACAACAACCCACATTCTGCAATTCTACATATTGACATGTCCTTCGATATGGGCTTCGTCTGTCCACACAATATTCGATGGCCATTCATTGTCCACTTCTATGTGAGCAAGAAACTCCGGAGAGACTTCTTAACAGGGATAATTTTGTATGGACGGCAATGCAGGAACGTCCGACTTTGACAATTCCCCCTGCACTGTATGTTTGCCTACCACCGGTCGACCCATCCTGTAATGCTGTGGCATTCGGATCAACCGCTTTCCCTACCTCTGCCACAATTCACTTCGAAAGAACCGGTCTTTTCGAATTTTGTAATCATTTTCTCCACGCCCGTAGCAAACATCAGACCAATGCCTTTTTGCCACCCTGCTGGCGCACAGTCATAGTTCTCGTAAAGGAGCTTTACCAGAAGGGAGAACCGACAGAGGTGCTCAAAGTACCCTCCACCACACACCGCCAGGTGGCTTGCTGGGTATGGTTGTAGATGTAGATGTAGATGTAGATGCCAGCAGCGCGCCTTGGGCGGCTTGGTCTCAGGCCGAGGAACAGCCGTGTCCAGTGCGTCTCTTGGTGTGCACATTCTCAAGCTTACAGCACCATTAACTGATCAGTTTTCTCCCATGACGTTTCCACCTGCGCCAATAATATGCCGTTTGAACTGGACGTCATTCTGAGCAATGGTCCTCTATCTACAGCGTTCTGAAACTCGATACCTATTAATAAATGACCCCTTATCGTTACTTATTGTATTGCCAACACTATTTTTGTTACAGTTTTAACTCGCCCCGTGACAAAGCAGTTGGTGCACACAATCACGCCATGTCAATACAACAAGTACACTACTGGCCATTAAAATTGCTACACCAGAGAAGATGACGTGCAACAGACGCGAAATTTAACGGACAGGAAGAAGATGCTGTGATATGAAAACGATTAGCTTTTCAGAGCATTCACACAAGGTTGGCGCCGATGGCGACACCTACAACGTGCTGACATGAGGAAAATTTCCAACCAATTTCTCATACACCAACAGCAGCTGACCGGCGTTGCCTAGTGAAACGTTGTTGTGATGCCTCGTGTAAGGAGGAAAAGTGCGTACCATCATGTTTCCGACTTTGATAAAGGTCGGATTGTAGCCTATAGCGATTGCGGTTTATCGTATCGCGACAATGGTCGAAATCCAATGACTGTTAGCAGAATATGGAATCGGTGGGTTCAGGAGGGAAGTACGGAATGCCGTGCTAGATCCCAACGGCCTCGTATCACTAGCAGTCGAGATGACAGGCATCTTATCCTCATGGCTGTAACGGATCGTGCAGCCACGCCTCGATCCCTGAGTCAACAGTTGGGGTCGTTTGCAAGACAACAACCATCTGCACGAACAGTTCGACGAGGTTTGCAGCAGCATGGAATATCAGCTCGGAGACTTACCCTTAACGCTGCATCACAGACAGGAGCGCCTGCGATGGTGTCCTCAACGACGAACCTGGGTGCCCGAATGGCAAAACGTCAGTTTTTCGGATGAATCCAGGTTCTGTTTACAGCATCACGATGGTCGCATCCGTGTTTGGCGACATCGCAGTGAACGCACATTGGGAGCGTGTATTCGTCATCGCCATGCTGGCGTATCACCTGGCGTGATGGTTATGGGGTGCCATTGGTTACACGTCTCGGTCACCTCTTGTTCGCACTGACGGCACTTTGAACAGTGGACGTTACATTTCAGATGTGTTACGACCCGTGGCTCTACCCTTCATTCGATCCCTGCGAAACCCTACATTTCAGCAGGATAATGCACTACCGCATTTTCCAGGTCTTGTACGGGCCTTTCTGGATACAGAAAATGTTCGACCGCTGCCCTGGCCATCACATTCTCCAGATCTCTCACCAACTTAAAACGTCTGGTCAATGGTGGCCGAGCAACTGGCTCGTCACAATACGCCAGTCACTACTCATGATGAACTGTGGTATCGTGTTGAAGCTGCATGGACAGCTGTACCTGTACACGCCATCCAAGCTCCGTTTGACTCGATGCCCAGGCGTATCAAGGCCGTTATCACGGAGGTGGTTGTACTGGGTACTGATTTCTCAGGATCTGTGCACCCAAATTGCGTGAAAATGTAATCACATGTCAGTTCTAGTATAATATATTTGTCCAGTGACTACCCGTTTATCATCTGCATTTCTTCTTGGTGTAGCAATTTTAATGGCCAGTAGTGTACTTTTCATTGTAGGCGACTCCAAACTACTTTCAGGTAGAATGCCAAATTTTTTGGTGAATACAGTACTGTCAGGTAGCCAACGTCAGAGACAGTTAACATTCTCTCCTGTTTTATATCTGAAGATGGCAATAACTCAGTCGATAACGCTAAATACATACTTGGTCTACCTACATGGTGGGTAGTTCACAAAATTATAAATCAGCTTCATCGTTTCTCCTGACAACACAAAACCGTTTTCCTGTAGTTGCTCTAATAAATTGCAAGCGAACAATAAATGTTTTATGTACTCGCATTTAACCCACATTTGTCACGGCCAGACTTAAATTCGAGTCTCTCAGTACAAACGCCTTTTCTACAAGAGCGACATAGCAATACGTGGAACTCCTGTATCTCCTTACCATCAAAACAGATCATATAATACCATATGTTACCAGTAGGAAAACGGTCCTATCGGAGCACAAAAAAAAATGCGAATGTGTTCCTGTTTATTTAAAATAGCCTGACTGCAAAATTTGGAACCAGCTGTCTTATTCTATCTTACTCAGCATCTTTAAAAATTTTCCCACAAAATTCGGCATGCAAACATATTTGCGATCTTTTTCAACATGTAACTCACCTCAAACTCACCTCAGACTCCCACTAGCTCTCCTAACTGCAACTCACGCAAACCCACTAGTCAATCGCTGTAAGTCGCTCATACCTTTCACTACCAGTTGCCTTTCCTCACTCACTCATTCGGCCCTACACACTTTCATCGCCTCTTCGTGTCTATGTTTTGTCTCCTGTGTCACAGCCACAGTCCCCTTCGTTTTGTCCTCCTATTACAGTCTCCTCTCACTCTCCTATCTCTTCGTCTCTCTTACTGTCTTACTGCTAATATCTCATTCCTTCCTACCTGCCGCTCCTGTTTCTTCTCGCTCTCACTGTCGGTCTCTTCTTGGTTGATACTGTCATATACACTGTCTTTTATTATCACTGTCCTTCACCCACCTCCACTTTCTTTCTCTTTCTCTGTATCCCCCCCCCCCCACTGACACTGTCTCATTCACTCTTTTCCTACCACTGTTCTTTCACTATCAATTATGTTCCACTGCCACTGTATCCCCCCCCCCTTTCCCTCACACTGCCATTACCCCCTTCGCACTTTTTGTAAGACAGTTACCGTGTACTATCGTCCAGTATTTATTACTTTTCCGTCTCTCTGCATAAAGAAGAACGAAAATGTTTACCTGCCAAAATATTTGGGAAAATTATTGAAGGTGCTGTGGAAGGTGGAATGAGGCTGTTGGTACTTCGCTTTCCAGCCACAACCTTTTAAATGAACAGTGCACACTCGAATTTTTTGTGTTCCGATATTAGCATTTCTCCACTAGTTCCCTTCTTTTCCCCGCTGCAGTAAGGCATGTAATCATATGAAATGTATTGGTCAGTAAAATTTACATACAGGGTTATTACAAATGATTGAAGCGATTTGACAGCTCTACAATAACTTTATTATTTGAGATATTTTCACAATGCTTTGCACACACATACAAAAACTCAAAAAGTTTTTTTAGACATTCACAAATGTTCGATATGTGCTCCTTTAGTGATTCGGCAGACATCAAGCCGATAATCAAGTTCCTCCCACACTCGGCGCAGCATGTCCCCATCAATGAGTTCGAAAGCATCGTTGATGCGAGCTCGCAGTTCTGGCACGTTTATTGGTAGAGGAGGTTTAAACACTGAATCTTTCACATAACCACACAGAAAGAAATCGCATGAGGTTAAGCCGGGGAGCGTGGAGGCCATGACATGAATTGCTGATCATGATCTCCACCACGACCGATCCATCGGTTTTCCAATCTCCTGTTTAAGAAATGCCGAACATCATGATGGAAGTGCGGTGGAGCACCATCCTGTTGAAAGATGAAGTCGGCGCTGTCGGTCTCCAGTTGTGCCATGGGCCAATTTTCCAGCATGTCCAGATGCACGTGTTCAACCGTTTCTTCACTCACTGCAGGCCGACCCGTTGATTTCCCCGTACAGAGGCATCCAGAAGCTTTAAACTGCGCATACCATCGCCGAATGGAGTTAGCAGTTGGTGGATCTTTGTTGAACTTCGTCCTGAAGTGTCGTTGCACTGTTATGACTGACTGATGTGAGTGCATTTCAAGCACGACATACGCTTTCTCGGCTCCTGTCGCAATTTTGTCTCACTGCGCCCTCGAGCGCTCTGGCAGCAGAAACCTGAAGTGCGGCTTCAGCCGAACAAAACTTTATGAGTTTTTCTACGTATCTGTAGTGTGTCGTGACCGTATGTCAATGAATGGAGCTACAGCGTATTCAATCATTTGTAATAGCCCTGTAGTTTACTTATGTTAAACTGAAGGCCGCTCGGCTAGCCGCGCGGTGTAACGCGCTGCTTCCCTGGTGGGGGGGGGGGGAGGGGGGGGGGGAGAGCGGATTTGCGTCGAGCTCCGGTGTGCCGGCCAGCCTGTGGATGGCTTTTAAGGCGGTTTCCCATCTACTTCGGCGAATACGGGCTGGCCCTCTTTATTCTGCCTCAGTTACACTATGTCGGCGATTGCTTTGCAGACAATGTCTCCACGTACGCGTACAGCATACTTACTCTACCACTCAAACATATGAGGTTACACTCGTCTGGTATGAGACGTTCCCGGGAGGGTCCACTAGGGGTCGAACTGCACAATAACTCTGGGTTCGGTGTGGGTCGGCGTTTGGGTTGTTCCAGATCGGAGTCTTAGGAATACATCGTAAAAATGAAACCCATTTGCTGTGCATAGCCATCTCGGAACCCGCGACTGGATTTTGGTACACAAAAACAAGTATTTGGAGTGTTTCTCCATAACGAATAAAGATTTTTGAAAATGGGATGATTGATCCTCTAGATAAATGTCTCGGTAGCGTACCATTAAAATTTGAGCAATTTGCTGTTGTTATTTTTTAAGATTTCGCCTCATTCCGGATTTTACCTGTAGAGGTAGGGTAACTCTGAATCTCCATACGTTGGAAACGGATCAAGATATCAAGAAAATTATCAACGTTGTTTAAGATCGGTATATTAGGAAGATATCCAAAAAATTTCAACCATTTACTGTACATAGATGTCTTGTAATTCTTGGCTGCGTTTTGGTCCGCTGGTGACGGCAAAGAGATAGTAAAAAATCCCTTTTTTGGGGTTTTCCGAGAAACCGGCTATTAATTAATGGCGCCTCCATAAGCCCGATCAGGCCCACCGTAGACACATCAAATGCAAAAAGAACCAACATATATGCTCCATTTGCCTAATCAAGAGGAAATTTGTAATATTCATACTTCGACCCTGTACTGTACTGTAGTGATCATCAGACAGTCCTCCTGCTCTGCACACAAATGGTCCCTAGTGCAAGGGCAATCCGAACTCTCGACTCTACCTTTACATCACCAATAGAACCGAGATATGTGCACCGGAAAATGCGCGGCTGTCGCATGCATATCTACCGGGTGATTAAAAAGTCAGTATAGATTTGAAAAGTGAATAAATCACGGAATAATGTAGATAGAGAGGTACAAATTGATACACATGCTTGGAATGACATGGGGTTTTATTAGAACCAAAAGAACTACAAAAGTTCAAAAAATGTCCAACAGATGGCGTTTCATCTGATCAGAATAGCAATAATTAGCATAACAAAGTAAGACAAAGCAGAGATGATGTTCTCTACAGGAAATGCTCAATATGTCCACCATCATTCCTCACCAATAGCTGTAGTCGAGGAATAATGTTGTGAACAGCACTGTATAGCATGTCCTGAGTTATGGTGAGGCATTGGCGTCGGATGTTGTCTTTCAGCATCCCTAGAGATGTCGGTCGATAACGATACACTTGCGACTTCAGGTAACCCCAAAGCCAATAATCGCACGGACTGAGGTCTGGAGACCTGGGAGGCCAAGCATGACGAAACTGGCGGCTGAGCACACTATCATCACCAAACGACGTGCGCAAGAGATCTTTCACGCGTCTAACAATATGTTTTTTTTTTTTTGTTCTAATAAAAACCCATGCCATTCCAAGCTTGTGTGTCAATTTTTACCTCTCTATCTACTTTATTCCGGCGTTTATCGAGTTTTCAAACGTATATAGACTTTTTCATCACCCGGTATATTGAATTCAAGGTATGTAACACAAATCGAGCGGACTGTTGTTGAAAGTTCGGCCCCACCCTTCAGCGCAAGTTCATCATATCCACTCGAGATCGACACTCTGTGTTCAGAACACTTTCTAGTTGCTCTCAATAGTAGCCGCCTGCAATTTTGGATATTGTACACCTGCAGCCCAGGCGCCCGATGCTGAAATTCGTTGTCTGCCGTTCTAATGTTCTCTACGCAATTCCCTTCCAGATGCTATCCCACGAGCTCGCTGTGGAGGCAGATCATTAAAAACTCGAACGTCAGGTCTTTAATAAAAAACTGATTAATTATCCGGCAGCCATAATATTCCTCCAGCTGTGGAGCACCAGGCGAAAGAAATCCCGCTGAGGAAATTATTAATCAGCTGGCTCAGCACTCTCCGACGTCGCTAACGCGAATTAAATGAGCAGCTCTGGCCACTGGCTCCCCTGCCATCGCCATCCACCCCGTCTCTCAAGAAAGATTCGAGGCGAAGGATTTGCACTCAGGGAGTATTCTGGAACACGCTACTTATCTCGTTGCTGTTTTATCGAAAACTGACATTTTAAGATCATGTCCGTGTGATAACATAGGTTAATTAAAAAAAAAGAAAAACAGCTACCAGCCGCTGTTAATGTTGCAACTTGTTTAGAACAATCATCTTGGGTATTAATAACCGCTTCAGCTGTATTTTGGTACTTTATTACTGTACAGCTACAAGGAACCAAAATACAGCTGAAGCTGTTATTAACACTCAAGATCAATACTCATAGCTGTGGTTGCCCCACCTACAAGGTTGTCTGCTTAGAACAAACAGCGCAATTAGCGTTTTCGAACCAACAGTGAACACCTTCAGATGATAGTTCGGAATTAAAAATTACGTTATTCTGTACAAATGGTTGTGGCGAAAGTTCCTCCTGGCGGTGGTGCCCTGCAGCAGGAAACTATGGAAGAAAAAGGACTATTCTGTTGTAAATGGACCATTGTACGGTACATAATAGTGTAAAGTACTTTTTAATAAAAAAGAAATTAATTAATTTTGTGTAGCTTACTACATAGTTCTGGAACCTTTTTATTGCACTGGTAACTGTTTTCGAAGAAAATGCATATTTCGCCAATTGTTTTTCAGTTTGAACACAAAAATAACATAGAGCGCCACACACGCACACACCAAAGATTTTTTTTTTCCACCGCACGGCTGTTTATTCACAAACATACATATCGCGATGGAAAATACGCAGGACATGTATATTTCAGTAACTACAAAGTACATTGGAAAGACATTAATTGTTAGTTAATGTAGAGAAATTAACACATATTACGGAAATAGATGTTCTCGTAAATTTTGTGAAAGACAAAAAAACAGGAGAAACCTTATACACAAATATCGTGAAGCTGGATACTGGGACAGATTACTAGTAGTTTGCGTTATGTTACTGTTTAAAATATTGCGTAATAGTCGTGAGGTAAGGTAAAATTTTATACATGTAGCTATTGTGACACTAGGTGCTATGTTAACAAAGTGACAGCTTGTCGAAAGTCTAGGTTCATTTAACTATTGTACACAGTAATGAGAAGAGGGTTACACGAATTGGCAGGCAGTTGTATTTTAGGATATGGACATGTCTGAATTTTCCTGTTGTCGTTATGGTTGGTGTTTGTTTATTTTTCAGAGTGGAAAGTAGATGGACCAAGTTCCTCACAAACGCTGAATTATCTAACGTTTTTTACTGAAGATCTGATGTAGTTAAATACTTTTGTGTATATAAGACCTACATTTCTGTCTCCTCGAGCAGATCCTTGAGACTACCTTTTGCGGCATTCTTTAAGTTATGAATAGCCAGTTGCTGAAATGTATTGTTTTTATGAAAGCTTGTCTTTGTACTTTTACACTCCTGGAAATTGAAATAAGAACACCGTGAATTCATTGTCCCAGGAAGAGGAAACTTTATTGACACATTCCTGGGGTCAGATACATCACATGATCACACTGACAGAACCACAGGCACGTAGACACAGGCAACAGAGCATGCACAATGTCGGCACTCGTACAGTGTATATCCAACTTTCGCAGCAACGCAGGCTGCTATTCTCCCATGGAGACGATCGTAGAGATGCTGGATGTAGTCCTGTGGAACGGCTTGCCATGCCATTTCCACCTGGCGCCTCAGTTGGACCAGCGTTCGTGCTGGACGTGCAGACCGCGTGAGACGACGCTTCATCCAGTCCCAAACATGCTCAATGGGGGACAGATCCGGAGATCTAGCTGGCCAGGGTAGTTGACTTACACCTTCTAGAGCACGTTGGGTGGCACGGGATACATGCGGACGTGCATTGTCCTGTTGGAACAGCAAGTTCCCTTGCCGGTCTAGGAATGGTAGAACGATGGGTTCGATGACGGTTTGGATGTACCGTGCACTATTCAGTGTCCCCTCGACGATCACCAGTGGTGTACGGCCAGTGTAGGAGATCGCTCCCCACACCATGATGCCGGGTGTTGGCCCTGTGTGCCTCGGTCGTATGCAGTCCTGATTGTGGCGCTCACCTGCACGGCGCCAAACACGCATACGACCATCATTGGCACCAAGGCAGAAGCGACTCTCATCGCTGAAGACGACACGTCTCCATTCGTCCCTCCATTCACGCCTGTCGCGACACCACTGGAGGCGGGCTGCACGATGTTGGGGCGTGAGCGGAAGACGGCCTAACGGTGTGCGGGACCGTAGCCCAGCTTCATGGAGACGGTTGCGAATGGTCCTCGCCGATACCCCAGGAGCAACAGTGTCCCTAATTTGCTGGGAAGTGGCGGTGCGGTCCCCTACGGCACTGCGTAGGATCCTACGGTCTTGGCGTGCATCCGTGCGTCGCTGCCGTCCGGTCCCAGGTCGACGGGCACGTGCACCTTCCGCCGACCACTGGCGACAACATCGATGTACTGTGGAGACCTCACGCCCCACGTGTTGAGCAATTCGGCGGTACGTCCACCCGGCCTCCCGCATGCCCACTATACGCCCTCGCTCAAAGTCCGTCAACTGCACATACGGTTCACGTCCACGCTTTCGCGGCATGCTACCAGTGTTAAAGACTGCGATGGAGCTCCGTATGCCACGGCAAACTGGCTGACACTGACGGCGGCGGTGCACAAATGCTGCGCAGCTAGCGCCATTCGACGGCCAACACCGCGGTTCCTGGTGTGTCCGCTGTGCCGTGCGTGTGATCATTGCTTGTACAGCCCTCTCGCAGTTTCCGGAGCAAGTATGGTGGGTCTGACACACCGGTGTCAATGTGTTCTTTTTTCCATTTCCAGGAGTGTATTTTTGGACAGATTACCCATGTTATAAGGTAACCAAACTGAGTCCAAACAGGCCTTGAATGCCTAATAGTACCGACCGACCCCTGTGTCAGTATTGCCAGTAACCGTCAATGGATGCAGATATGGAGGGGCACGTGGTAGCATACCGTTCTCCCAGCCGTTGTCAACTTTCATGATTGGAGCCCCTACTTCTCAGTCACGTAGCTCCGCACTTGGCCTCACAAGGGCTGAATGCACCCTCCCTGCCAACAGCGTTCGGCAGACACGGATGTTCACCCATCGAAGTGCTAGCCTAACGGGACAGCGTTTAACATGGGTGATCTGAAGGGAGTTGGTGTGACCATTGCGGCATGACCGCTGATGTGTGTTACAGGATAAACTTTCCAAACCAAGGAATGGCAACATAGTTTGTACTGTTTTCTATTGTTTCAAATGCTGGTTGACTGGATGTCTCATGTGAAGCTTTGTTAGCTTTTGTTGATTTACTTTTGTAATAGTTTGTTTAGAATGGATCGCATTTATCCATTATTTGTAGCTATAGATTTAACGATATTAAATCCTTTTTGTTGATTAACTGATACTAGCGGAATTTTATGCAGGCGATTCAACAGAGACATAGAATTATGCTGGTAGGATGATCCACGTATCAGTGGCGTTTGGTTTTCGTTTAACATCAAAATAATGCCTACTGATTTTTTGAGATTTAGAAATTCAAGAAGTTAATGCGGTTTTCGTGCTGATTCATTATGATCAATAAAGTTGATGCTTTGCACACGCTGTTCAGATTTGTTGCTAATGTATCAATTAGTAACCAGTAACGACACTATTTACTCCTAATATAGAGCATTATAGCAGTGGCTGATTGCTGTTTTCACATTGAATTGTTGACTAATCCCCGTTAAGAATTGCTCTTGGAATGCTGGTACGCTTCCGTTGCGAGCATGGCAATGAAGTTTTTGCTTCATCTTTGTCAGTGATGGGCAGCTTCCAGGAAAGCAGCACAAAGCTGTGGTACAGGACTAATCATGGTCGAATGCTCTTAACCACTGGTGTCACCTCTCTGTACGAAGTGTTATCAGTTTTCGTACAGTACACTGAGTACTTGCGTTCAGCTAGTCTGCCTCTTGAACTTTGTCCAACTGATTATAGGTTCTCACTGTAATATTACTTTTTATCTGTTTGGCTTCTGTTGGTCTACTGTCAAGCTTTCGTGGCACTGATCATTATATCATACGACTAGTAACTGAAGTTCAGATTATTGATTATGGATACGGATTTGGGAAGGTGATGAATACAGCCTACTGTTAAGAATCATCCCGACATTCGCCAGGAATTTTTACGGGATTTTACATAGTGTAAGGATTATTCAGACGACTCCAGTCTTATGTGAAAAAGCACCCACAATTAAGGCTGTTTTTATCGATTTATTTAAAATATTTTCAGTTTGGTAAACAACGCTCTACTTTTCCAGAGCCACAGGTTCTCCTACATATATAATGACGGGTGAGAACTCTACAGGGTAATTCGACATCGGATCTCTTAAGTCTTGTATATCAGACAGTTTCGGATTTGTAGGGTTCTCATCAACATAAGCTGGGCTCCAAAGAAAGAAGAGAAATGCCCTGGGGAGGCGTCATAGGAAAGTGTAAGTGCTTAATCTTTAAGATCTTCGTTACAGGCTGTAGACACGAGAACAGATTTTATTGATCCATATGTGTACATGCCTGACTTCAGTCCTTGAAACCAGATAGTTAGTTGCGAATGACTGCTGTCAATCACTGGGTAAATAAAGTGTCATTCTAAGTCTAGTTACGGCCTTTATCATGTTCTCGTTGTCGCAAAGCTCATAGGAGCTCATATCTTTACACGATTTGATAGGGAATTTATACTGGATACCCCATCACTGTGTCGAATGATCCATTCTGACAGTGTCATTACTAAGAGGCAATCTGCAGCTGCAACGACCATACTCTCAGAATTTCAAGGCTTTTGGTGCCGTATTGACTTTTCCTAGCACTTTAAATTAAATGAAACAAGTTTACTGTTACCAGTCACCGTTTTATTTATTTCCACGACGCGTTTCAAAGCTTTAAACCTCCATCATCGGGTGGATTTACGTTATTTAGTATGACATTTGTGTGTGTGTTGTGTTACGATTTTTGGAGGAACTTGTGGCACTGCCTAGTGGAGAAACAAGACGCTATTTCAGAACATGGTTTTGGATTTCTTCTGACTAAACATGTCGTACTGAATAATGTAAATCCACCCGATGATGGAGGTTTAAACCTTTGATACGCGTCGTGTAAATAAATAAAACCGTGACTGGTAACAGTAAACGTGTTGTTTGATTTAATGTCAATAACAGTCACGGTAAAGCCTAACCTAAAATGTTCGCATTTAAACTTTAAATTAAACAACAAAGCGAAGGAGTTAATTATGACTGACTTGAAACTCTGCTGCTACACTTGATTCACTACATTTTTCTCGTAAGAACTACATTTGTCTTTCTTTCAGTGCGTAGAGAGCGATCTATGTGACTGGACAATACCATGCGTTAGCTTGAAATACTTATGCGAAATTTTATTACATACTTCTGCTATAGCATGCCGGGATAAAAAGTAATTGTGATTGTTTTCAATTGTCTTGAAATACTGGGCTGTTTATTGGTTAGCCTTGACAGCGTGTTTAGGGACTAATTTTTAATTTCTTCGTCGTCACTTTTATCGCAACATTTCCGCGCATCTAGCCCCTGGTGCAGGTTGGCCTTTGACTC
The DNA here is from genome assembly GCF_023864275.1 of Schistocerca cancellata. Classification (NCBI taxonomy): domain Eukaryota; kingdom Metazoa; phylum Arthropoda; class Insecta; order Orthoptera; family Acrididae; genus Schistocerca; species Schistocerca cancellata. The sequence goes on along the minus strand of NC_064633.1, from coordinate 37,567,319 downwards.
GAATAGAAGAGGAAATGATTCGTATATATTTATGTCAGGCTGATTCGCAGAACCATTCCTGAATATTTTGTCATAGGGCAGAACTCCTACTGACACAGACATTTTACAAATATTTGCACCTTTCCATTCATTTTAATTTCTCCATGTGCTTCTTCCGTTCTTTTCTTTGTGCACCATGTGCTCCGTACTCTCGAGGTTCCTGGGGAATACTACTGTTGTCTACTTACCCCCTGCCATTATCGCTGGATAGCTTCCTTAATTATGCGGAGATTATTTTTTACATTCTAACAACGAATCCCGACGTGCCGCGGTTCTCAACAATACAGGAGTCCCTGCCGCCATCCCACGCCGTTGCTGGGCATTAGTTCGAGACGAAGCGATTGTCGAGCAAGACGTCGGCGAAACGTGAAGAAAACCGTGTGACGCAGGAAGACTACAGAGAAACGATATCAGTTATAAGGCAAGCCGTCAGCAACCGTCTGAGTTCTGCCATTCTGTGGCACCCAAAATAAGGGCGTCCAGTCGTCTGCACTTTTCTCCGGACGCACAGCACAAACATGAATTTGGACATCTCCCCACGGCAGCTGTATTCAGGGTAATTTGATTTTGCAAAGCAGTCAGTCAGACTGGGTCAACGGAAGCGTCCGATTTCACTCATCAGCTTTGACCCATGACGTAAGGTGGTTTGGTGTGTGACGTCATTACGGCGCGGAGTTGGTTGTGTTTGTAGATGTCGTCTTGTTGTGTTTGATGGCGTCCCCCCCCCCCCCCCCCGATCTCTCTCTCTCTCTCTCTCTCTCTACGCCTGTGTGTGTGTGTGTGTGTGTGTGTGTGTGTGTGTGTGTGTGTTTGTATGTATGTATGTATGTATGTGTTTTTTTGGGATGGCTAACAGAAATATGTTGGTGGTAAGTAATTGTTTCTTTGGGTCTATTTTTCTCGAGTTGTAATGTTTAGTGTATTTATTGTGTATTGAAGGTGTTTTAATTTAAGTAGGGATGTTTGAGTTTTTAATTTTTGAGGTGTTGTGTTTTTGGTTTTGTTTTTCGTAGTTGTAGGTGTTGGTTTTTACGTATCAGTAGTTGTAGTTGACCTGTATAGGTGTTTTGGTACCCTCAGCTGCGGTCAAGGGAAATATCTGATTCCAGTTTCCGTAGTTTTTGCTGTAGGCGTTGGTATTTTGGTATCATCAGCTGCCGTTGACCTATATAGATCAAGGGAAGTGTCCGATTCCTGTGGATTATTTCTTTTTTTTTTTTTTGTTCGTCATCTTGTGTATTTTGGGATGGTGGTGTGTTTTTTTAATGTTATATTTAGCTTGATCCCTCCCAAAAAACCCCCAATTTCCCGCGGTTGTCCCTTTAGTTTGATTGTATTTTTGGAGGGAGATGTTCTTGTCTTATTTATACGTATTTTCGTGTTTGTTGCCGTGTTTGTGTAGTGATATCATAGGCGCCATATTGGAGTCGCTTAGAATAGCCATTTCCACCGTATTGATGATGTCGTGGGTCAAAGCAGACGGGTGGAATCGGACATTTCCGTATTCCTGATGTTGTTGTCTTATTTATACGTATTTTCGTGTTTGTTGCCGTGTGTATGTAGTGATATCATAGGCGCCATATTGGAGACGCTTAAAATTGCCATTTCCGCAGTATTGATGACATCATGGCTCAAAGCAGACGTGTGGAATCGGACACTTCCGTATTCCCAGCTGTGGTCAAGGGAAAAGTGAAACACTACAAATTATACATTATCTTACAATGTTTTTAATTGTTAAGTGCACTTCTCCACTCGCTCGCACAGAGAGTGTCCGACAAGTTGAGTGTACCACCATGCTACCCTGAAACACGGTTTCCATCCACAAAATCACATAAAATAACACATTTGCATAACAACTCTGAGCAGATTACAGACGGATTTCATGCATAAGCTGTGTTTTTGCCAGAAAACTAATTTACCTTTTAAATCAAAAGCGTCTTAAAAAGTTCGGATACCAACGGAAAGAAATATGACTGGAATTTTTATGGATACCGCTAATGTAAAATTGAAGAGGTGGGTCAGCTTTATCGTTTTTGTTGCGTTGCAGTTCTTACGGTACAGCCATATTTTGTTGGTTCCTCTTCTGCTTGTACTGAATCATTAGAGGTCACAGGAGTCTGAACTGTTAAAATTGTTATTTCCCTTGCTGCCCTGTTTGGAGATCAAACGATACCCTGTGCTACAGGTGTGACGCTATTATAGCCGTCATTCCTTCACGTTGAGTTTCATTTCGGTGATAAATAATTTATAGTAAGTATCTCCTGCGTATGAGCCCTGAAGCCATAAATGAAGTTTCTACGTGACAAGTGCACTTCTCCATTCGCTCGAACAGAGAATGTCCGACAAGTTGAGTGTACCACCACGCTATCCTGAAACACGGTTTCCATCCACAAAATCACATAAAATAACACATTTGCATTTCTGTCTACAACGAGTTAAGGTCCACATGTAAGCGATAATACGTTGCTGGCAACAATATCGCCTGCAATCGGTCGCTCTATTCAACATCATCACACAGAGAAGATTTACCAAGAAATTTAAAACAGTATTTTAACGGAACAATGTTCTTTTGAACGGCACCGTGTTGGGAAGTTCTGTTATGGAAAATGAACTACTCTATCACTGGCAGCAATATCGCCTGCAGTCGGTTGCTCTGTTCGGCCCTGCCACACAAACGGTTTACCAAGCAACTTAAAACAGCGTTTCGAACGGCACCGTGTTGGGAACTTCTGTTATGGAAAACGAAATGCTATATTTAGCAGCAATGGCAGTTAATCTGCGAATATAGGACAAAATTCTTTAAGAAAAGGAAACTAGTTGAAAATATATTAAACTTGGATTGGAACTCGTTACTAAGGGACTGTAATAGATCTGCCAAGGATGCTCTCTGGCCTAGTGGCCTGGATCGTCTATTACTTGCCTATGAGAAAGTATTAAAAGTATCTAAAATTTCGGGACTCTCTTTTATCAGTGTATTATCTATCTTTGAAGAACCTTCCGTGACTTCTTTCTCCTGCATCAATTGTTACCGTGTACAAAACATTTCTTGTGTTATAGTGAGGAAATTTGTTTGGTCGCGAAAACACATACCGTGGCAAATGCTGGGATGGTTCCTTTAAAAGGATACAGGCAATTTCCTTCCATAGCGTTCCGCATTCAAACCATCCTTCTTTGAAAATAGTACTTTCTTACTCTAATGGCTTCACTCAGAATTTCACAATTCAGTGTTTAATGTGATTTAAATCCGTAGACAGTGATATCTCTTGAACCTTAGCCTGCGGACCGAGCGAGGTGGCGCAGTGGTTAGCACACTGGACTCGCATTTGGGAGGACGACGGTTCAATCCCGCGTCCGGTCATCTTGCTTTAGGTTTTCCGCGATTTCCCTAAATCGCTCCAGGCAAATACCTAATCCGATGAGACCGATGACCTCACAGTTTTGTCTCTTCCCCCAAACAACCCAACCCAACCTTTATACTGCAGAACACTCTGATTCTATTTGTAGCTCGGGTCTTAGGAATATTTAAGCTACGCATACAAATTAACATTTTTGATGAACAGTTTTCGCAGCATGCTTTATATGTCTATGTTACAGAATAAATTATATTTTTCATTAGCGCCAAGTGTGTTGCATGCGGTTTATCATTCCAGACATTATTTCGCAAGTACGTCTGGAAATCTTCAATTATTTTCTGATGTGTTAGTATTGTAGATTAAATACAAATATTTACACAACGATTCTGCAGTCTCGTTGTGTCTAGAAAACCTTATCAATATAACTGCTGTTGTTTCCCAAAACTCTTCTTGTAAATTTTGTGAAGGAACGGCAGATTATCCAATACCATATGGCAACGTATTTGAGAACTTCTCTACAGTATGTTTAAACAAAAACTTTAAAACTAAATCTCTACTCAGTATTATCTAATTATGTTTATAAGTAAATCAAAAAGTTTAACCTCGACTCCGCCTGTTTCATGAGTAACTGAAAACTTCAAAGTGGAGCGCAGTTTAACGTGACTGTTATGATTAACTTCCCATGAATTTCACCTTCTATAACTCAAGCTACAAATTTCTAATCTCTGCAAAATCTATGAGTATAATTTTTTAATTTTTTCTTAAAATAAGCAGCAATTTCTCTTTCTCTTTCGACTTCACTTTTCAAGGTGGTTCGTGTTCACAGAATAAGTACACAGAGTAACGTGAGGTGAACGTGGCCATATTGAACAATGATTGTGTTGTTCCATGTACTTAATTTGTGAAAACGTGGTATTTAGTTGCGAATAAGTGTTATGAATCATTGAGCAACGAAAGCGTCGTTCTGATCTAGTTACCAGACTCTGTCCGACTGTCGTCATCGTAAAGCCTGTAGAAGTGTTTCTTTACTGTTTAATTTGTTTGTTGTAGTGTTTACACTCGTTGCCTCATCTCTCACAGATGTTGGAAGTTTAGCCAAGCGGTTTGATGAAACATCCTGTGACGCTAGCTGTTTTTGACAGCGCCATTCCTAAGACGTGATAAGCGTCTGCAACGTCCATATTCGCAGACTTCAAGGGCCCAGGTATTACTGTATACTGATCTTTTGTATTACTTTACAATGAACAACAATGCTACAGGATTCTGTCATGTTTTCAAGATTTGTTGCTACGTTTAGTACGTCACATTTCTTACTTGTAAGAATTATGTTTGCATAGAACCCTAAGAACGTCGGTAAATCTCTCTTTAAATACGTAGATGTTGTCGTATGTCTTAGCCAAGGTGCCAAACAATATGTATACGTTATCAATTGCTTCGACATAGTGGGCAGTTTCTTTATAAGCCTCTACAGTGGCATTTAGGATTAAACTTGAATTGTGACTTCATTCTCTTTTATACACCATCGCACACGTCGCTCATGACAGTTGCATTGCCATAGCATTGTCCTCCACATTTGCTCACATATAGTCCCTTTCGTCTTATAGATTCAATTAATTGATGTTCTGATTCTGATGTAGACTGATCTTTGATCTAGTAAATGAGGTAAGCGATCCACGTATCTATAGCTCTGAAAGATTTCCAGTAGCATATTTGATGGAAGTGAAACATGGACGATAAATAGTTTGAACGAGAAGAGAATAGAAGCTTTCGAAATGTGGTGCTGCAGAAGAATGCTGAAGAATAGATGGGTAGATCACGTAACTAATGAGGAGGTATTGAATAGAATTGGGGGGAAGAGGAGTTTGTGGCACAACTTGACTAGGAGAAGGGATAGGTTGGTAGGACATATTCTGAGGCATCAAGGGATCACAAATTTAGTATTGGAGGGCAGCGCGGAGGGTAAAAATGGTAGAGGGAGACCAAGAGATGAATACACTAGACAGATTCAGAAGGATGTAGGTTGCAGTAAGTACTGGGAGATGAAGAAGCTTGCACAGGATAGAGTAGCATGGAGAGCTGCATCAAACCAGTCTCAGGACTGAAGACAACAACAACAACAACAGCAACAACATTTGATTATCTCAAAGTGAAAGGTTTCATCGACTGATCGATTTTTCGTTTCTTCCACTTTTATGTGCATCTTAATTTTTCCTTTCTTTACTTCTGGCGCCAGGGGCCCAAGTTCTTGAAGAGTCCGGAACATCGCCCTGATGGCCTCAGTCTGACTCCGTTTCTACTCTCCAAGGAGGTCGTATACGCTCATGTGAGCGCCACATCACTGTCTCAGAGATACGCCGGTCCAATCCAAAGTCTATCAAGGCGTTTATTTACAAGACGTGCTGCCCACAGATGTCAGTGCTAGAGGGAAAGCGTCTGCTTCATGTGGACGCACATTATTACATTAGTCTCCGTAGCAGTGCTATCTTACGTTGCAGAGAATGGCTTTAACTTTAGAAGCAACATTTGCGAAGATACAAAGTAAATGGTAAGACAGCCAATGGATGTCAGTTATCGAATAGATCTCGATGAAGATATCTAAGATCACAATAGTTTAAAAGAAAAATGGTTGAAATGGCTCTGAGCACTATGGGACTTAACATCTTAGGTCATCAGTCCCCTAGAACTTAGAACTACTTAAACCTAACTAACCTAAGGATATCACACACATCCATGCCCGAGGCAGGATTCGAACCTGCGACCGTAGCAGTCGCGCGGCTCCGGACTGAGCGCCTAGAACCGCTAGATCACCGCGGCCGGCAGTTTAAAAGAAAAACCCATTTGCATGCTTCACATTAAGTTTCTTTATTCAGGTAGCACATCTTCAGTGAGTGTCCTGAAATGTTACAATTTTTTTTCGATTGCACATACAGGTTATCGTTTGCACTTACAGGCTATAGATTTAAAACAGTTCATTGAGGTATTTATAATAAAATGAGAGTACTTACAGCTCAGCGTCTTAATTCATTATTTTTAAGCAAAACGGCTTTCTCTCAGGTGGGAAACTGGTTGAAAGTTTGCAGATTTCCTTTTGCTTACTGTTTCGAACATTTTAACTGCAATTTTCTATGTATGTGTAGTGTCAGTCGTTTCTGTACGTATTGACAACTTCCTCAGGTTTTGGTTTCAATTGTTTTTCTGTGACTATATGCGCGCTGATGTGTGTGTGTGTTTTTTGTACGTATTTTTTATTTTTATTACCTACTTTCATTTATTTTCCTGTTTTTTCCTCACTTACAATGATATTCTTGCGAGTGAAATGAGATTTCTGATCATCTATTGGGATAACTCTCCATTATATGATAAATCAGCGGGAACAGTGACTAGTTAAGTCATTTAGCTGTATCTTCCTTTCAACCTTTGTTTCGTATGTGTGGTAATTTTCTTGTAAGGTTAAGAGGTGTCTTTTATTATTTATTCTATTTTAATGTCTTTCACTGTTGTAGGAGGATTTAGATTATTTTCTCTTAGATATTCTGCAGATCTTGACAGGCTTGTCACTTATTTCCGTGCTGTTCTTTATACTGGGTGTCGAATGCTGTGCTAATTTGTCTTCCATCACATGTGTTAGACTGTAGTTCGTATATTTCTGCTTTATAGTAGATGTCTCTGTAATTTGTTATTTCTGGAATGTACTTTTGGATTAATCTGTCTGCTTTGAATACTATGTTTATGTCTTGTCTTTTGATATTGTTTGTTATTTTATTTGTGATTTGTGACTCTAGGTCATTCTGCACCAACCTGAATCTTCTTTCTCTATTTCACGTATTCTTTGTGTAATTGTTGTTTTCTTGTTGTATGTGCTTATGTAATGTTCTGTTGTACTGTTGTTTTCGGCTGAATGTGTGTCATGTTTACTGACTATATGTGATGTTTAATTTTGTGATTAGATTACTATTATACCTGTCGTTTGTTGATATTTGTGAGATGATGTCTCGTTCCTTCCGGCGATTTTCTGTGCTGAGTGGTACCGTGTTGAGTCTACAAAGCATGTATCTGATATGCTTCTGTGAGTGTGGGTAATGTGAAGTCTGATCTATGACAAAGTCCGTTGTAAGTTTACGGTATATTTCAATGCTATGCTGATTGCTGTGGTAGCATCGAAAGTCCTGCACATACTGTTACATGCAATTTTTTTTCATGTCAGCTTTATTAACACGTTGTGTTACTTTCTTATTAATGTAGTACAAGTATGTTCTGTAATACTGGATGTTATTTATATTCATTCTGACGTGAGAACGAAGGATGAAACAAATATTTAGCTATTTTCGAGTTTGTGGTTAGGCAGGAACCTAAGAGCACAGCTTGAATTGCTGCGACTGAAATGAGCAACAATAAAATTCATATTCTGCCTTTTCGCCAATATTTGGCTCTTCGTTTCCGAATATGTGGCTATTTGCGAGTGTGTGACTAGACTGGAACCTAAGAGGACAGCTTTAAATGTTGCGACTAAAATGACATGCAATAAAATTGATATTTTTTCTTCTCACAAATATTTGTCTCTTTGTTTCCGAATATGTAGCGACATCCGAGTGTGTGGTTAGACAGGAACCTAGAAGAAAAGCTTAAAATGCTGCGAGTGAATCGAGGAGCAATAATATTCATATTCTTCTTTGTCACAAAGTCGTTAGCCGATCATGAGGCGTCGATATTGCGCGATATCAAAGTGACGTCACGTTTGCAGGAATTCTTGTGAAATGAGCATTACCCGTCATATCGCAAAGGTGGAAACTCTTTGCTGCCGGCGTGACGCTAATGTTTCTTTTTTTCCCAAAATTACTGGACAACAGAAGTTAACGTTTGCAAGAACACTAATCACAAAATCCAAATAAATATCCACAGCTGTCCGAGGCATCATTTCGTTGCTGAACACAATAAAATTTTAAATTTCGGGTGGGATGCGGGATTGGATTGTTGGGTTGGTAAATATTGCAGACAAAGGTTTTGCAGTTTCAACAAAGGCAACTGCTTTACTGTTCATTTAAATAGCATATTACCTCTTTATTATTTTTGACTGAAAATACCTCCAGCTTTGGCCGCTACACTTCTTAATCTTACTTTCGAAAATAGTTCTCTGTTCGATACACAGAATTGTAACTTTAAGTCTCTACTCGTAACGCTGTCCACATAATGGGTAAACTTCGCCGTCTCAGTTCGTCCATAATAACGTGGAAAATAACTCCTTATACTGCTTGAAGAAATCACAGAGTACTCGTATTCTCTTTATGTGATTGCATCTGCTCCTAGGTTGTTCCACGTATTATCTGTTTCTCATTCTCGATGTATTCTGCGATTATATTGAGACAAATTATCTCTCTTGTAACTCGTCTTTTTTTTTCAAGGTTCTTTAGCTGTCGTAAAATCCTCTTCTCCACACGCTTTCGGAATAAATCTGCTTCTCAAAATATTGATATTTTATTGCATTAATAGTGAAGCAATCGCTTTCCAGAAAGTTCTGAGTTCTTTGCCTCTTTTCTCTTAAATTGCTGCATTCTCGCTCTCAATATATTATCCCTTTAATCTTCGAAACCGCTCCACTTTCCACCCCTGCTGAAGCTTTCTACCTTCCACCAAATAATTAAATTTCTACAGATTACCATACGTGCTGCATATGTGCATCTTAAAACTGCCAAGTCCCACTATAAGTTACTGCTCATCATTTGTTACTTCTCTGCTGACAGCTTTTTATTTTATTTTATGTAGTTAAAATGCTTATTACTGGGCCAAAGCTTCCAAAGATACGTAGAAGTTACATATAATTACATTTAAAGACCAACGTTCTCAGTTTATACATTCGTCTTTAGATGTTCATATACAAAAAAATGTGAAGCAAATAATGGAAAAAAATATATCTGCATGATATTAAATTGGACTAAGCGTGTTGTGTAATTACAAGGTACCTGAAAAATAAACCTAACGTAGGGTATCTTAAATTTATTATTTGCCGCAATTTTTCTGCGAGTTTCGGTCACTTCGTGGTGTCCAGTCTATGGATTTCTTTTTGATGAGTTTTAGGCATTTAGGATCAGTCGAGAAAATCTGGCTTGCTCTTATCGGTTTTCTGATGGACTGAAGCTTCAGTTCGATTTGGTGTAAGTGCTGGTCTCACTCAGAGAATTCTCTGCTGATTTTTAAGTTGAAGACTTCATTAGTTTTTCTCTGGCGACAGCAATATGATCAATTTGGAATTCTATGAGTGTTTTATTTAGGGGATTTCCACGTTTTTAGCCTGTGTGTGATTTTTCTGGAGTCGTGTTGACATAATTTTGAGTTTAAAATTGTGACAGAAGCTTATGAGGTGTTTACCTTTCTCATTGGTCCTCCCCTGAAATTCTTTTACATTTATGGGATGTAATAATTATTTATGTTATAGGTGTGTGCAGGTGATAACGAATGATCGCAAACATAAAGTTGAAATGCGATTAAACAGACAGGAGCACATAGGTGATGCACATGGCTTTATTTGAATTGACGTTATTTTCTTTTAACCAAACTCTAGCCGGCCGCGAGTGGCCGTGCGGTTCTAGGCGCTTCAGTCTGGAACCGCGTGACCGCCACGGTCGCAGGTTCGAATCCTGCCTCAGGCATGGATGTGTGTGATGTCCTTAGGTTAGTTAGGTTTAAGTAGTTCTAAGTTCTAGGGGACTGATGACCTCAGATGTTAAGTCTCGTAGTGCTCAGAGCCATTTGAACCATTTGAACCAAACTCCCAGTGCTTTTAACAGAAATAAGATCGTCCTACTGTGTATCTGTGATGTCTGCCCAGCTGTCTAGCTGCGGGCCTCCCTTGGGCGCCTGTGTGTTGTCTCTCGACCTTTCTTCGGGAGCTTCCGGCTGTGCCACCCGATGAGAAGGCTGTCTGCTTCCTGCGCGATGACAACAGCCCAAGCTATCATATTGCTCATCTCTATGCAGTTTGCTGCATCATAAATGAAATCCTGAAGTCTTGTCTTCTGTAAGTCATTCTTTTATAATGTATCCCATATCACAACACATTGAATTCCCTATTGTCCCAAACTATCAACTGTAACTGAGATGCTGCAAATTTTTTACAGCAAGATGATGTCGAAGTCACTTCCGTCAGTTCTTAAGCACAGATTCGTATGTAACCCAGCGTTTTATGTTCACGAATGTTGTGCTCTGTACTGATGTTATCAGCGAAATTCACTATTCATTCTCTCAGAAACAATGTTCGCCAGATAACAGTCATCAAGCCACTATTACTGCTAATTCACTATTCGTCCATTCTTTCATAACTCTTTTGAACAGGTTGCTATCAATTCATTGTTCACTTTCAGTGCACTCATTCAGCATCACAGCGGCTCAAAATCAACCCTCAAGGGGCGCATTATGCAACACCCGAGCTCTTAAAGCCATGTCCTGGTGGCTGATAGTAACAGCATAACCATACGTGTGAGGGCTGCAGTTGGAAATGTACGTTGCCAGAGACACCTTAAAGATTCCTAGATCTTACCTGGCACGTTCTAAAGACAATGTTCCTCTCACTGCAGTAAATAATGCTCGATCGTGGCTTTGTTTTCATAAATGTGCTCTTTACTGTTTTTCAGTAAAGAGAACGTCCAAGCGATGTCATATGATTTATTGAGTGCTGTAATTCTTGCCACAAACTAATGATACAGAACTTCGTTCCATAACTGAGTATGTGTAATGCACTCGTGAAGCAGTGAACCATAAATTTACTTTCAAAAGCTTTTCTTAAGGAATTTACTTTATTTACTAGCGATTCATCAAGAACATTAACACATTTAATCACACTAGGTGAGCGTGGAAGTAGTTGCCAGGTAGTAACTCATGAAAAATGAAAGTAATTTTAGCAAATGTGATTTTATTCCAAAAGCTTTTTCAAAAACAGATTTAAAATTATAAGCAGAAAAGCACCCTCGAAATATCAAGTTACAATTTTATTTAGAGGCAGAAAGGACAATATTAACAGTAGGAGCCTTCGGGCTTAGAAGCTTGCCTGGCCCCTTTCAACACGGCCGTAGTCATGACCGCTCACAACAACCTCTGAAAGAGTACACTGGTGAAAATCTGCAACACGCCAGATTACTTTAAACTAAAAAGATTTTAACAATTCACACTAACACGTAAACTATGCACCCCGTAAGAGGGATGGAAATGGTACAACACTCAAATTATTTGCCCCCGAAAGGGCATTTTTTTTTAGGACTCTTACGGTGGAAAGGTGGCAACCTTATAACCTAAAATGACTATTTAAATAAAACCCATAAAGTGAAGACTTACATAAAATGTACAACATGCTGTATATTACACATATGCCACCTCGCAAGATGATAGGCAAGATAAAAACATATTTCAAGAATTCGGCCTTTAAGCAATAAATTCGTTGACAGCGAATCCGACAAACATGACAGAGGCAGCTATTAACGTATGGCAGATTGACAGGAAGTGGGGGGTTACTAAACAACTAAACAACCCGAACCGCAGGTTGCTCTAAACATCCCCAATTCCACAAGGGAAAAACGGACCACCCAAGTCACAAATAACCACCTTCCCGCGTGTGGGCAAACGGAGAAGAATGGTGGGACGACCCCGAAACAAAGCGGCTGGTGACCTCACCAAGAAAACAGGTAGAATTTAACAAGAAAGTGAAACAACATATCTCCAATCACTTTACTTCTAATAAACTGCGGTTTCTTGTGAAGACCCGGCGCAGCACCCCCAACGCTCTCCCGAACCGTCCGCTGCCAGCCGCTTCAACGGACGCAGGAAGGCGTGCTGATCTCCCGTCTCACGGCGTCGCAGCTCGCCCCGGCCAGCCAGATGTCGTGGTTTCGCTCCTGTTGTTCTCGTGTGAACCGCGAAGCCACTACCCCTTTCTATACGGCGCGGCCCACTGGACTCACGTGGGGACCTCACATGCGCCGACGCTCAAGGGGGACAAGTCATCTCGTGTCTCAGTGAGTGACCGACCAACCGACCGATCCAACCGGCAATGACCGTTGCCCGAGCAACTCGAGCAGACTGGCGGCCTAACGCGCAGACTCAGATGCAGGAACTGAGCCCTTGACCAGGCGACCACTAGCTGAGTTCTGTTACTGCCGGAGTGGCAAGACACTCATTTTCTGGCTTTAAAGTTTGATCCAAACGACAGACATACTAGCACTCCGACGACAGACAGACACTAACTGCCGCACAAATGCAAACGAGAGGCAGACCAGCAACTGGTGACGCGAGACTGAGCTAGCCTCACTCCGACTGCCCTTTGCCGATTTTTTTTTTTTTTTTTGTGGTGGTGCTGAAGTCTGATCAACTTCGTTGATATTTACTTCTGTAGGGAATGGAAGGGGTAAAAATTTTCTCTTTATTTTTTTATTCTTCTTTCAGCTTTAGTTTGGGCACACAGAAGGGTCCTTTAACTCGTTGCTTTTGGTATGTGTTTGAAAACATGTGTGTAGAAGTGCTAAAGGACTATATGTCCTTAAATTATGGAGAATTACGTAGGGATATCATTTACGGAGGCTCAAATACTATCGCCTTCGGTACTTTATATTTGTGGTTGCGTAAGGGTTCTACCGTACCTACTGTGGTGAGTTGTGGTGTACTGTCACGTATCATGTCCAACTTCCGAAATAAGGTTCGTGCCTTCTCCTTGACCTTGTCTGAGAGGTAAGATTCGCTTAAGGCTCGACGAATGTCATGATTTTGGATCCACCATTGGGCTCCTGTGATCCATCGTAGGCATCTGCTTTGTACAACCTGTAACTTCTTGTAGTTAGTGGCACACGTAGTACCCCAAGAGGTCGATCCATACAAAATAGATGGTTCGACTATGGCATGGTACAACTGGAGTTTCGTGCGTTGGCTGAGGTATGAGCTCTTCAGAAATGGGAGGAGAGCTCCCAGCATTTTGAGGCCAGACGTCTTCTTCTCCATAATGTGATGACTATACAACAGTTTGACGTCCAGATGCACTCCAAGGTATTTTACAGTTGTTGCCCAGGGGAGTGGCTGGTCTGACATCCGTAGGCGTTCATTGACGATGGGTCTCCGACGTGTGAAGACAATAATTTTGGTTTTCTCTGCATTGACCGTTATTTTGTTCATGTGGGTCCAGTGGTCCACTAAATCTAGTTGGCGCTGCATCCGTGTGACGAGGTGGTTCATTCTGGTGGCTGCAGTCAGGAGCGCTGTGTCGTCGGCATAGAAACTGGCAGTAACATGTGGCACCGTCGGGAGGTCGTTAATATATAAATTAAACAGCAGTGGAGATATGACCGATCCTTGTGGAAGTCCTTCAAGGACAGGCCGTGTTGTTGAATTCTTGTCATCAATGCGAACATATAATCTGTGATCCTGAAGAAAATTGTCGAGAAGTTTTAAATAGCAGTCTGGTAGGGGAGTGGTACGTCGGAGCTTGACGATCAAGTTGCGTCGCCATACTTTATCGTAAGCCTTTTCTATATCGAGAAAGACTCCAATAGTATGTCGTTTCTTGTTGAAATTGTCTTGCATAGATTCCGTGATGCGCAGTAGTTGTAACTCAGCCGATAGCTTCGCTTGGAAGCCAAACTGCTCCGGTCGGATGATGTGTGCCACAAGGATGTCCAGCATTCGTTTCAGTAGGACACGTTCCAGTAACTTTCCCAGCGTCGGCAGTAAACTTATGGGTCTGTAGCTGTCAGGGTGTGAGAGATCCTTGCCCGGTTTTGGTATTGGCACTATTCTGGCAATCTTCCATGCCTCTGGGAAGTATCCAGTCCTGAGGCAGCTGTTCACTATCCGGGTGAGAAGCACAACAGGCTTTCTCGGGAGGTGTTTCAACTCCGTATTGCTGATTCTGCCTGTTCCAGGTGAGGTGTGTTTGCTATACTTGATAATCCTCCGAATTTCCTCCGGCGTTGTCAGCCGGGGCATAGCGTTAGTCGGAGCGTCCCGAATAGCTTCCCTTTCCGCCGCTGTGTCCTCCTCTGCACGGTGGAGTGCATCATCTCCATCCTCCGTGGGGGCGTAGTCATCTGTTGTTGGTATGTATCCGCATACAGCTCCGCCTGCGCCAGTGAGTCGTACAAGAGGCCATGGGGTCCTCGAATTGCCCTTTTGAGGGGCTGTTGCTGTCTGAGACTTTTAACTATTCGCCATTCATCTTTGGTGTGTAATAGAAAGTTGTCCATTTTGAGTTCCCACGTGTGTTGCTTCCAGTCCTGAACCTTCCGCCGGAGTTGTCGGGTTAGTCTGTGAGTCTCCCGTCTATCGTCCGGATGGCGGTAACGGACCCATCGTTTCCGAAATCGATTGCGCCTTGTCTTAAGTTCCTGCAGTGGTGGTGCAAACTCGTCATAATTGACTTCTGGTTGCAGGTGCTCCGTGAGTGCTCGTTGTTTCGCACTGTTAATCTTCTTCGTGAGTACTGCGACTGCCACATCAATCGCTTCTCTGGTAGTAACAACTTGGGTTGGTCGCACATTGTTGTTGAGGTACGTTTGGAACTGCTGCCAGTCGTAAGTTCTTGTCGTCGGCAGTGGGAGTTGCAAAGTAGCCCTCTCTATGAGTCCTAACACCTGTCTGTGGTCCGACGAAAGATCATCCAGCGTCCGCAGATGGAGATTCGGGGTGATGTTCTTGATTATGGCGATGTCTAGAACATCAGGGTCTTGTGTCTGGACGTAAGGTATCCTCGTCGGTTCCCGTGGTCCATGGACGGAAACATGTAAATTCTCGGCCAGTGCAAACGACATATGTCCTTTTGGGTTAGTCTTACGGGAATTCCAGGCAACATGTTTACTATTAAGATCCGCTCCAAGGAGGATCTTGTCGTAACTCTCTGTAACGGCGTAAAGATCTTCTGGGTGGAGAGGCTTCTTTGGGTAAGTTGCAATACAGGTAATGTTTCCGAGCGTCGTGTGGATTGTTACTGCCGTGGAGTTGGGGTAAACGTTCTTGGTGGCGACGAATACATTTTTTGATGAGAACTGCGGTCCCTCCACCCCGTTGGTCCCGTCTGTCCGTCCGATAGATGTGCATGTTCCTCAAGCGGGGGTCGGTTGACTCGCGGAGATGTGTTTCGGAGACAAATGCTACGTCTATCTTGGGGCGATGTAAGAAGTCCGTAAATTCTATTTTCTTCAGTTTCAGGCCGTTGGCATTCCAAATGCAGAAGTTAAGATTCCTCGTGTGATGCCGTCTATCCATTTAGGGTGTTTGAAAAGCTGTCAGTACGCTTTCTACAAGCGAGAGGATAGACATCAGCTTCTGCTGGAGGGCGGTGAGTAGTTGAAGAATATCTGTTAACGCTGGTGTAAAGGTGGTCGACCAGGCAGATGATGTCTCCGCTGGTGTTGGCGTCGGTGGATGGGCACGTATTGCTTCGGAGTACGAGCGCTGTTGTCTTGTCTGTCGGAGAGTCACTCTGGGTGCCGGTTGTGGTCGAGAGGCGATTGTTTGCACAGGGAGAGGTGCCGCTTGTTGTTGGGTGGCCGGAATCGCTGCCATGGCCGAGTTCTTAACAATTATAGGCCGTTGTGGGGTCGACCTCTTTGGTGTCCTTCTAGTATATTTCCGTAGGAGTTCTTGAAATTTGGGGCAGCCACGGAAGGTCGCTGGATGTTCTTGTTCACAATTGGCGCACTTTGGGGGCGCCGTCCTAGGATGGGTACAATTCGATGATTTATGGGATCCACCGCAGCGGACGCAGCGTGCTGGCATGCTGCAGTAGTTCGCTGTATGCTCGAAACGTTGCCAATGTCGGCACTCGACTGGTCCTTCTTTACTATTATAGGTTTCTATTATCACTCGTGTGTAGAGCAGGTATTTGACATGATATATCTTGTCACTGTCTTTGCCGGATGGGAGGGTGACTCGGTACACAGGTTGCGGTATCAATTGTTTCGTCTTCTCGTCGCGTTCCTTAAATTGGTAGACTTGTAGCACTTTGAAGTCTTTTTCCTTGAGGGCATAGTAAAGTTGTTCTTCGGTAACTTCCGCCGGAAGGCGTTTGACAACTACTTTCAGTTCCCGTCGTCTGGTGCTTGATGCGTAAAATAGGAGAAGCTGTGGTTCGTGAAGAATTTTATTGCACGTCTTTGGTCTTCGAAGGACTCAAAGTGGTATTTGATGCGGTCCTTTTGGTGTACAGCTTTAAGGTTGCCCTCTAGAAGTCCGTTGAGCGTTTCATTGAGGTGAACGTAATCCTTTGTGTAATAAATTGTGACTGGGGGCACTTTGCGAAGCACATTCTTGTCTCTGTCCACGGCTTCTGCGGCATTAGAATTTTGTGCCTGTGGCTTGTTGGTGGTTGATGGAGGCGCAGCTTGAGGTGTCAGTGGGGCGAATCGGTTCGTTGTGGGGATGGTCTCCGTTCGTCTCTTAGCCGGGTTGGCTAAGTCCTTGGCTAATGCGTTGCTTCTGCGCCGTTTGTTGTGTACGAGCGTAAAGTCCCCCTCTGCGTGTGGGGAGTCGTTGTCGTTTTCTGCTGGAAAGGCCGCTGCCATCTCGCGTCTGGTGGGAGTGCTGCTATTCGACATCTGAGTCCACAGATGGAGATTCCAGACAGGTGTCGTTATCCTGCTCTTGCGTTTCCCGTGAATAGCGGATAAGGCGTTGTATGTCCTTCAGCGTTTCTTTGTCCTCCTCCCGACATATATCGAGTCTTCTGGCGTAGTCCTGGTGGTCGTCTTCATTGCTGCGTCCGTCGTGATGTGACGTATGGCCGACGTCCGAATACGGTTTCGTCGTGCGGTGTGTAGTCTTCTGCGGTCGAATAGCGCCTGTCGATCGTCGTTCTATCCTGTCACGAACCGGTGCCGTAGCCTGGGTCGTCAACCTGGGATCCGTCCTGTGTGGAGCGGCCGCTGGGGCGTCCGGCGGGCCAGGCCCAGCCGACCGACCAGCGGCCGACTCCGGCGCGTCCGAGGCGGCTGCCCCGGCTGCGCGCGCATCGTCCTCGCTCGTCGGCATCGCGAACTCGACTGCCCTTTGCCGAGCTGATAGCGCCCCTTAAACGCACGTGAACAGGCAACCTTTTCCCTTTCCCACCAGAGGGAGACACCAAAGCTGCGATTACCACAGAGGTGCCACCGCCAGAAAAGGAGGGCGACTGCTTCACACAACGCGCTGCGGCGCGCTCTTCAAAACAGCAGTTTTTTACTACGTCTCATGCAGTTAATACTTTCCACAAAAGTAACTAACATGTATTTTCCACAGCCGAGATCTGTGACTTTACTTATGTAACTGTACTCAGCTGTCTCCAACTTGAATAATGCTTAACAGCACTTCGTAATAAACATTCTGAACAGTTAACAGATTTGTGTACAATATAGCTCAGTGAACAATTATCAATATCCGTGACCACTTTCTGCTACCATCAACGCCCAGTTCTAATAATGTACCCTCGTGATGCAATTTCACCCACCAATACACTTCATCCCACCTCAGCTCAGCTAATAATTATCACGATCTGTTATCTTGCACACACGTGACGATTCTCTGCTAACGCCGATGCCCAACTCCTCTAGCAATGAAAACGAATTTTCTGCTTCTAACATTTCTGCCAGTCACACTATTTAATGAGGATAGGCGTAAACTAGTCAATAGGAAGTGGACACGCTGTTTCCAGGCAGACTGTCAAGCCTTAACATGATACCAAGACACCACAACTCACAGCAGGCTCCCTAAAAATAAAGACTGCTGTATATTTCACAACATTAGAATTTTGCGTGATACTAACTTGCCATAAATATTACAAACAGCACGGGGGAAAGATTGAATCCATGACTTACACTCTTTTAATGCGAGCACTTCATTCGTGGTCTTCCATTCTTATAGTTCTTCATTGATTCTCATATGTATTGTATATTACCCGTCTTTCCCTACAGCGTACACAATTTTTTCTGAGACTTCCAAACATCTTGCACCATTTAAGATTGTCGAATGTTTTTTTCCAGGTCGACGATTACTATGAAACTGACATAATTTTCCTTAAGTCTTGTCTCCAGTAACAATAGCAGCATCAGAACTGCCTCTGTGATAACTTCACCTTTCCTGAATTGATTGTAATATAACAGACCCTAAGTTTCTTTTCCATTCTTCTGAACTTATTTTTGTCAGCATCTTGGATACATGAGCTGCTAAGCTGATTATGCGACAGTTCTTGCACTTACGGGCCCTTGTCGTCTTTGGGATTGTGTGGATATTTTCGAAAAGTGTGATGGAATGTCTCACATTTCAGTGATGTGTACGCCAACTTAAATAGTAGTTTGTCATTTTGCCCAATCATTTCAATAAATTCAAAGGAATGTAATCTACCTCCTCTTCGATATTTGTTCGTAAGTCTTGGAAACCTCTGTCAAACTCTGACACTGATGCTGAAACCCCTATGTCTTCCACATCAACTCATACCACATAAACACAAATTGTTTTAAAAAAAATCTTTATTGCAAACACAATACATCAATAATTATACGTCATAACACACTACCTAAGCTAATTAGTGTGCCTTATAATTAATACATTAACAATTTCAGCTACACACTGACATAGGTAGCTGTTACTATAGACAAGGTTAGTATGTTTACTATTCTACTCTACAAGTGTACAAAAGTTGTAATTCCTGCAGTGTTACAGGTGTGCCAGAAGATCTTATAAACCTACTGTTACTGGTCTGCCCACCGAGCTACTCCCAGTGGACATGCCCTTGGCACTGGGCTGGCCCAAAGTATTTGTACTCGCTGCAGTCCCTATCGTGTTAATGGTTGCTAATTGGTGTCTACGTTCTATTCTAAACGCTACTAGTACCTAATAACTAGTATATAGGGTGAGTCATAAATAAGGAAAAACATGTCGAGGACCACATGCTGCTATGCGTAACACGTGACGCACTCTTGTTAATTTCGTTCTCCTCGGTGTACTGCGTACGTAAAACAAAAACACCTGTAAACCATTGAACGAGATGCAGACGAGCCTCAAGATCACGACCTGTCATTCACCCATAGATACAACACATAACACACCAATGAGCTGATGTGTATCTGCTAGCGTTTGAAACATACGAGAAAGAACAACTCCCATCGTAATGTATGCGAAATTGTATCAGAACTTGTGAATCACATGTTGTCGGAGGTAACGGAGTGTACAGTCCCATGTTAGGGAATGTGTGTCCCGTAAGTGGAATGAGTGGTCATCGGCGGAAGTAAAACAGCGGCGTGCATGACGTGTTTACAAAACCACTGCGTTGCTCACTCTGCCCGATACTCGCCGTGTTGACAGCTGCTAACAGCCGCGTCGCAGTGTTACTACAGCACCATGGCAAGTTTTACAAATGGGAGTGCGCCGACATCCACCTCACCTACGGGCTTGCAGATGGAAGAGCTGGCGTTGCAAGGCAACTGTATCACGAGAGGTTTCCTAGCCGTCGCCTTCCATCCCCCCAAAAACGTTTTACTCTGTGGACAGGCGCTTGAGGGAGTATGGTGCATGTGTAGCAGCTCCAGGACTTAGTGACCGTGGCCGACCGTCGACGTACAGTGCGGATAACGAAGAAAAAGTGTTACAAACTGTTGCGGAGGGCCGAACAATAAGCACCATGTCTCTCGCCACTGCGGTCGGAATGTCACAATCTAATGTTATGCGAGTACTCCATAGAAACCGTTACCAACCCTTTCACATTCAGAAGGTTCAGGCACTATTGCCGGAAGACTACCAGAGGAGGCTGGACTTCAGCAACTTTTTCCTACGGCGTCAGACCCACGACCAGCATTTTCACGATCAATACTGTTCACCGACGAAGCCTATTTCACGAAGGACGGTGTAATGAATTCGCATAATTGGCACGAGTGGGCGGAAGAAAACCTCCACAGCACAGTGATACGAGGGTACCAACAACGATGTGGTGTCAGTATCTGGTGTGGTATTCGTTGTGGATTGGCAAGACAGCCAACCCACTATGAGAGGAAGCCGAAAGGCACGCGTTTTAACTCACGCAGGCTGGTGTGAGGTCTGGAACAGGTCAAGGAAATGAGACTAGCAATAAAAGGACGTAGCTGTGGAATACCTAACTTTAATCCATAAATGGTGAACATCGCTCTTGACGGTACATGTTTTACAGCATCAATAGTAACTGGTAATGGCGCCTTGCTAGGTCGTAGCAAATGACGTAGCTGAAGGCTATCCTAACTATCGTCTCGGCAAATGAGAGCGTATTTTGTCAGTGAACCATCGCTAGCAAAGTCGGCTGTACAACTGGGGCGAGTGCTAGGAAGTCTCTCTAGACCTGCCGTGTGGCGGCGCTCAGTCTGCAATCACTGATAGTGGCGACACGCGGGTCCGACGAATACTAACGGACCGCGGCCGATTTAAAGGCTACCACCTAGCAAGTGTGGTGTCTGGCGGTGACACCACAGTATTATTGACCACCATCTCAAAGGGCCACATGTGCCACCACAAAGGCTTACACGAGAGCAGTATCTGCGTTTCCTGGATGCTACATTACCGGAATTGTTGGAAGACGTTAGTTTGGCCTCTCTTATGAACCTGTGGTATATGCATGTTGGTGCACCCGCTCACTTCAGCGATGCAGTGCGACGCCACCTGGACAATGTCTTCCCTTCGAAATAGATCGGTCGTGGAGGCCCTGTAGCATGGCCAGCAAGATCGCCAGACCTGAATCCAATGGATTTCTTGAGGGGCCATCTGAAATCTGTGATTTATGAACGCAGAGTACAATATGCCTGTGATATTACGCAAAGAGATACAGACATGTTGGATCGTGTTCAGCAATCCTTCCTGTGAAGAGTTCAACTTTGCCACACACATCGCGGCCGTCATTTCGAACTGTACTTATAAACCTCCACTGCAGCCTCGGTCATGTGTTTCTGTGTTAGTTTCGATCTGTACAGCTGTATTGTATTCGTTTGTATTAACTGCTACATACCTGTGTAGTCGTATTTTGTATTCTGCATCTGTGTACTCGTTTCTTAAAACTAAGTCTGGGACACAAAAACCAAGTTATAAAACATGCATGTACAGTAGTACAGCCCCTCCTCACGGTCTTTTCCCTATACCAATTAGCCACGATACATAATACTGGTCAGCGTCACCGGTACGAGATAGACGGAGGCGCTGTCACTGCTCACAGTGTCACGCAGACCGTCGCTTGACACCGCATGCCTCGCCTTCTCGTGAGCGGTTAGACTACCTGCATCACTCACGTGTTATGCCATGTTGCCCATCTGTCCCCTTGGCCAATGTCAGCGCACAAAAATGGTTCAAATGGCTCTGAGCACTATGGGACTTAACATCTGTGGTCATCAGTCCCCTAGAACTTAGAACTACTTAAACCTAACTAACCTAAGGACAGCACACAACACCCAGCCATCACAAGGCAGAGAAAATCCCTGACCCCGCCGGGAATCGAACACGGGAACCCGGGCGTGGTGTCAGCGCACAGTAACACCCAAAAGTCGACCTCATATTTCCAGATTTTTACCATTCAATTGCATTGTCATTTATTGACATAGGAACATGCGTAAAACGAATTTATGTTTGTAGCTGAGTGTGTGACAATTTGCACAACATGTTTTTCCTCATTTATGACTCACCCTTTGTAAGTGCTTGTTGGTGACAAACCTGCCTCCCTAATCCAGGAGCGCGGTTGATCTCGACCGTAACGGCGATCAGCCATTACTGGGCAGGTGCATCTCGGTCTTAGTCCGTTCTTCTTATTCAGCGACCATTATGGTCCTTTATAAAATCCCTCTGATTCTTTTGTGATACCTCGTTTGCCAAGGTGTTAAGTGTCTGAAATGTACTGTCCTGTCTTAGTAAGGAAAAGGTGTCACTGTTGGGTAGTCGTTATCGTAGCCCGGTTGCCACATTGTTGTACGTCAAGCACTCATAGATCACGTGATCAGTAGCGTCTTCTTCAGCGCCACAGTCACACGCGGACGTGGCTCATTTCCCAAAACGACATAAATATGTCAGTATGGTCCATGCCCTGTAAGGAAGCACAGCAGACCGCTAGTCGGCTTAAAGTAAGCCATCTGCAACCTTTCCCTAATGTGAGGCAACAGATGGAAAGCCTTCCTCCAGCCGGCCGAAGTGGCCGCGTGGTTCTGGCGCTGCAGTCTGGAGCCGCGAGACCGCTACGGTCGCAGGTTCGAATCCTGCCTCGGGCATGGATGTGTGTGATGTCCTTAGGTTAGTTAGGTTTAACTAGTTCTAAGTTCTAGGGGACTAATGACCTCAGCAGTTGAGTCCCATAGTGCTCAGAGCCATTTGAACCATTTTTGAAAGCCTTCCTCCCCGTTTCTTCATTTTCCGATGACTCTTGCCACAATTCCACCCCTCTTGTTCTGATTGCAAATTTATCTCACCCCATAACCCTATAATATCCATAGGCTTTTCAATGTTTTCATTGGTTACCGAATACCATGCTGCTCGTTCGCGGATTCTGAGGATTCTAATGTCTAGAGGACAAAGCCCCATCGCAGGCCGTGGTCGCCGAGCGGTTCTCGGCGCTTCAGTCTGGAACCGCGCGACCACTACTGTCGCAGGTTCGAATCCTGCGTCGGGCATGGATGTGTTTAATGTCCTTAGATTAGTTAGGTTTAAGTAGTTCTAATTCTAGGGGACTGATGACCTCAGCTATTAAGTCCCGTAGTGGTCAGAGCTATTTGAACCATTTTTGAACATAGCCCCATCAACGCCTTCAACCCCCCCCCCCCACCTGCGTCCCACATCCTACTAGAGAGGTTAATATGCTGTTGTGGTTAAGTCTGATTAAGTCAGGTGGCAAATGGAATCTTTTGTGCCGAATGTTAATTAGATAATTTAAAATTTCTAAAGACCGTTGGGCTACGGCATCTGTATACTCCATATTTCTTCTATAATTACCCCTAAATATCGAGCCTCGCAGCGCCAAAAAACTGGTGTTCCTTCTACCTTTAAGCAGCAAATATGTTGACCTATTTGGTGACATTTTCATTTTGGATCTGTGGTACCATTCAGCAAGTGATGCCATAGCCCATTCCACTTTAGGTTCAAAGTCCTCGCGGCTACGGCCACCGACCAGCAGGAGGAGATCGTCTGCGTAGGCTGTCACGTCCAGCACGTCCTCACTGAGTTATAGTATTACCAGCAATGGCTCCATATTTTTATCCGAAAAGAGTGGCCCCAGGACAGAGCCCTCTGGACATCCCTTGGTGATCGCTTTACTTATTTTTCTGCTAGGCGATGATAACTAGACGTGCCTCTCCTCACAATAGCTCCTCAGACAGTCATAGAGTGGCCCTGGATAATCCTCCCATAAGCAGGAGAAGAGCGAGGTCCACCACAGGACAGCCACCACGGTGCCCACCACGTACTTATGCGGGGCTGAGCTGCAGACGTCTGCTGCCAGGGCGATTGCGCCAGATACCGATTGCCCCGGCTGAAACCCAAGCTGCCTGTGTGCCGCCAGCTGATACCCTCTCAAATATTTTCCCCAAAACATGTAGAAGACATATTAGCCTACAGGACTTGGCTTCCATTAGATCTTTACCATGACAACATTTGCCTTCTTCCAGATTTTTGGAAATTTGGCAAGCCTCAGGCATTCGTTATAAAGCCTAATAAGAGGTGCAGCTAGCTGAGGGGTAAGGAACTCCGCTACAACCTACATTTACATCATCCTCCGCGAGCACTTAACTGCGTGTGGCGGAGGGTACTTCTGGTACGACTAACTGATACCGCAAGCCCGCACAACTCGCGGATCACGCTTAGTAATAATGACTGTCGCTCAGCCTTCATTGTTGTTGTTGTTGTTGTTGTTGTTGTGGTCTTCAGTCCTGAGACTGGTTTGATGCAGCTCTCCATGCTACTCTCTATCCTGTTCAAGCTTCTTCATCTCCCAGTACCTATTGCAACCTACATCCTTCTGAATCTGTTTAATGTATTCATCTCTTGGTCCCCCTCGACGATTTTTAACCTCCACGCTGCCCTCCAATACTAAATTGGTGATCCCTTGATGCCTCAGAACATCTCCTACCAATCGAACCCATCTTATTGTCAAGTTGTGCCACAAACTCCTCTACTCCCCAAGTTGTGCCACAAACTCCTCTTCTCCCCAATTCTGTTCAATACCTCCTCATTAGTTATGTGATCTACCCATATAATCTTCAGCACCACATTTCGAAAGCTTCTATTCTCTTCTTGTCCAAACTATTTATCATCCATGTTTCACTTCCATACATGGCTACACTCCACACAAATGCTTTCAGAAACGACTTCCTAACACTTAAATCTACACTCGCTGTTAACAAATTTCTCTTCTTCAGAAACGCTTTCCTTGCCATTGCCAGTCTACATTTTATATCCTCTCTACTTCAACGATCATCAATTATTTTGCTCCCCAAACAGCAAAATCCATCTACTACACTAAGTGTCTCACTTGCTAATCTAATTCTCTCAGCATCACCCGACTCAATTCGACTACATTCCATTATCCTCGTTTTGCTTTTGTTGATGTTCATCATATATCCTCCTTTCAAGCCACTGTCCATTCCGATCAGCTGCTCTTCCAAGTCCTTTGCTGTCTCTGACAGAATTACAACATCATCGGCGAACCTCAAATTTTTATTTCTTCTCCACGGATTTTAATACCTACTCCGAATGTTTCTTTCGCTTCCTTTACTGCTTGCTCAATATACAGATTGAATAACATCGGGGAGAGGCTACAATCCTGTCTCGCTCCCTTCCCAACCACTGCTTCCCTTTCATGCCCCTCGACTCTTATAACTGCCATCTGGTTTCTGTACAAATTGTAAATAACCTTTCGCTCCCTGTATTTTACCCCTGACACCTTTAGAATTTGAATGAGAGTATTCCAGTCAACATTGTCAAAAGCTTTCTCTAAGTCTACAAATGCTACGAACGTAGGTTTGCCTTTCCTTAATTTTTCTCCTAAGATAAGTCGTAAGGTCAACATTGCCTCAAGTGTTCCAGTATTTCTACAGAATTTAAACTGATCTTCCTCGAGGTCGGCTTCTACCAGTTTTTCCATTCTTCTGTAAGGAATTAGCGTTAGTATTTTGCAGCAGTGACTTATTAAACTGGTAGTTCGGTAATTTTCACATCTATCAACATCTGCTTTCTTTTGGACTAGCTGTAATTTCTCGCATATTGTCGTTTTGATTACTTCGCGTGATGTATGTGGGAGCAAGCAACATGTTGTTCGGTTCTTCTCGTAAAGTTCTCTCTCTAAATTTCAATAGTAAGCGTCTCCGTGATGCACAACACCTCCCGTAACGCCTGCTACTGGATTTTGTCGAGCAACTCTGCAACACTCTCTCGCCGACTAAACGATCCCATGACAAAACGTGCCGCTCTCCGTAGGATCTTCTCAGTCTCTTCTATCAGTCCTAAATGATAAGGATCCCAGATAGATGTACAATAAAGAAGAACAGGTCGAACGAGATTCTTCCTATGTATGTCAGTGTGGCATTTGCTTTTCCTACTACTTACTACATGTGGCCATTACACTTCATTCTGGATAGTTACTCCCATATATTTTACCGCAGATATTGTTTCCAGCAGTTTGTCATCAATAGTGTAGCTGTGCAGTAGTGGATTTGTTTTCCTATGCATGTGCAATATGTTATATTTATTTATGTTCAGGGTCAACAGCCAGAACCAGCGCCATTCATCAATCCTCTGCAGGTCATTCTGCAAATTGATAATGTCCTCTGGCGTTGCTACTTTATTATAGACAACCGCAGCACCTGTGAACAGTCTTAAAGAGCTTCCGACGCTTTCTATCACATCATTTATATACACTGTAAACAGTAACAGTCCTATCACACTTCCTTGGGATAGTCTGAAAGACGCATTTACATCTGCCGATTTTGTTACGTTAAGAGCGAAATTCTGATACAAGGAAGTCTTGCATCTAGTCGCAAATCTGTCTGATACTCGGTAAGCCCGTATTTCATTCACTGGCAGTGCTGGACGGTGTCAAATACCTCTATGAAGTCAAAGAACACGGCATCAAATTGAGCACCGTTGTCTAAAGCGCAGTTGAACTCATGAAGCAACAGAGAGAGTTGAATTTCGCGGAAGATCTCTGTTTGCTTAATCCATGTTGATTTTTATAAGGATTTTTCGTTCTCCAACAACGTCATAATTTTTGAACACAAAAGATGTTCCATACTTCTATAACAGATTGACATCAACGCTGCAGGCCTATAATTACGTCCATCTGCCTTACGATCCTTCTTGAAAAAGGGAATGACCTGCGATTTTTTTGCAATCGCTGGGTACCCTTCGTTGCTCCAGCTATCTGCGATAAACTGCTGCTAGTAGGGGAGAAAGCTCTTTTGCATAATATTTGTAGAATCTTATAGGTATATCATCTACTCATGATGCGTTTCCACTTCGAAGCGATTGTAGTTGCTTTTCCACTGTACGATCGGATATCTCAATGTATGCCATTTTGCTGTTCATACGGTGATTGAAAAGAGGAATCGTGTTACGATCTTAGATGGTGACACAATTTCGGAAGACCGAATTCGGTACTTCGGCCTTCTCTCTGTTATCTTTGGTTTCGATGCCAGTATTTTCAAGAGTGATTGAATAAAGGATTTCGAACTGCTTACTAATTTTACGAAAGTCGAAAACGTCTTCGGATTATTACTCAGATCGACTGATAAAATTTTACTTTAAAAACATTAAATACTTCTCCCTTTGATCTCCTTACACTCATTTTCGTGTCGTTCAGCTTTTGTTTGTCAGCTAGGTTTCGACTTGTCTTAAAATTGTGATGAAGCTCTCTTTGTTTACATAGCACTTTTACAACAGGCTGTTAAACCACAGTGGGTCTTTCTCTTCCCTTAAGACCTTGCTCGGAACATACTTCAATTTTTTCCGTCTGTGTTCCACATCTTCCTCGTCAGAACTGAATACCCGATGCTGATTTCTCACGTACTGTGTCATTTGTATCATGTCTCTCCTGCTAAGCAAAAATATTTTCCTACCTTTCTTAATATTGCTTGTAAAACCCACAGTCAGCATTATGATCACTGATACCTCCCTCTACGTTTCGATACGATCATTCATTTTTGTTGCTAGGAGGTCTAAGACGTTACTTTCGCGAGTTGGTTCGATAATTATTTGCGCGAAGAAATTTTCGGACAACAGATTCAGAATAACGTCACACGAATTCTCGTTTCTGGCCGCAGTTTTGATGGTATGACTCTCCCAATCTATACGTGGTAAGTTGAAGTCACCCCCTATTACAGCAGCATGATCAGCAAATATAACTAGCGATATTGTGCAAGATCTCTGTGAGGTGCTTTACCCCTACGGTTCTTTACCCAGGCGATCTATAAAAGCATCCGATTACCATTCTTGACGATTCTGATGCTTAATTTCACCCAGAGTAATTCACATTAGGAATGCGGGATAGCCTTGCGAGATATGATAGAATTCTTTACTCCAATAAATATGCTATCCCCATTGGCGGATAACCTATCTTTATGATAAATATTCCAATCTGAACTTAATATTTCTTATCGACTTCCTGTTTCAGCCAAATTTCTGTTCCTAATACTATCTGGGCATTATTTCTTCAATAATTAGTACTAATTCTGGGATATTTACCTGGATGCTTCTGCAAATTATTATACATCCGCTCTGCAAGAACGGACACTTTCTGAGAACATTGTGGCTGATATAACTTTGATTTTGGCAAGCAGCTCGTCTCTGAACGCAAGGGGGGTTTCTCTAATCTAAGAAAACCACATGTACACACTAATACACGTATTCAACCCTCCTTGTAGCTGCTTGCTGCTTGAAGCGCACGCCTTATGTATTAAGGGGAACCATACAATTCTGCACCTGATAGCAGAGATCGAGAAATTCGCATCCGATATCATCGCAGAGTCGTCTGAGCCTCTGTTTTAGACTTTCCTCCCTGTTCCAAACCAGAGGACCACGATCGAAGCCGGGTGTGATGCTACAGATAGCTTAGCCTGTACCCCACGTCCCCTGCTACCTGTCTTCACCAAATTGGTCATCCGGTGGCAGAAACTGAGAATGGTTTCAGAACCCATGCGGGAGGCATCATTCGTGCCAACGTGTGTCACTATTTGCAACAGGCTGCATTCAGTTCACTCGATAGCTGCTGGCATGGCGTCTTCCACGTCACAGACAAGACCCCTTACCAAACATATAAAAGTGCACACTGGTATTCTTTCCAACCTTGCATGCTATTTGCCTGAGGTGCTCTATTACCCACTTAACGTTGGCGCTCCCAATTACTAGCAAACGCGATCTCTGTACTTGTCCGGACGGGGAAGGAAAATTGGCCTCTTGCCCAACAAGAGTGGTATCCAATGCTGGCTGAGAAGTACTACCAACACTGCGTAGCACCTCGTACTTGTTGCTAAGGCGTAAGGAGCCAAGTGTATGGCCCATTCCCTGTTTCACCTTCCACCCAGTGTCACGTGAACCGACTACTCTCCGCCATAAGCTCTCGAGCGAAAACGAATTGGTCAGATGTTGCGTATCAGAAGACGCAGCGCCTGGTTGGTCGCCAGGGAATTCTAGTGGCATCAAGGGTGTTACAAGGTCTGGTCACCGGCGTCCCGATGCCACCACTGCCGCGAGGTGTAGCCGGATGCCTGTTGACCTTGGTCGATGCAGCCTCCAGCTGTTTAAGCGCAGCCCTATCTATAAAATATTGTGCAAAAGAAAGAAAAGGAAGACTGAATGGTTTCTAAAAAAAATGCAAGCAAAACAGTGAGGAGTAACTGAGAAGGTACAAAAGGACGCCCACAAAAGAGAAAATAGCCGACTGCGACGCTAGTAAGCTTGTAATGTAAGGCAAAATGTAAACGAGAGAATAAACAAACACTAAAATATGCTGTGCGGAGTTCTCGCTACAGCTTAAGATGGAAAGATCCGTTAGCTCTTAAAACAGAAATAATTTTTTCTACTGTAAATGGATGTACCAACAATTAATTTTTACAATAAACTTTGCTTACAGAAAGCTACTGCAGGAAATAGATACACTAACTCTAACGCACTGATCTAAGCTATAGGCTGTGTACTCCCGCGAGATTTAAACGGAGTCACGTAACGCGGTTCTTCAGACGACGGATCGTCTCACACAGATATGGACCAAGATTTACGGAAAGAAAAAAGAGAGGGTAAGCAAACAGTAGCCTACTCGACAATGTACGGAACTACAATTCAATTCATCGCGGAAATACGTGAGAAGCAGAAACTAAAATAAAATCGCGAAATCGGAACATGCCTTCCTTGCGTATTCAGCGTGTAGTAATGGAACCTGTGGAAACTTTGTCCTCCCAGAAAACGAAAGTTGAAACGTACTCGAAGCACTAAAGGTGTGTAAATATTTTGCTCTGCCACGCAGATCTTGAAATACAGTGATTTGAAAACTGCACCTACCATGGCAATAATGTTACCAATTCACAGGGCGTACTGTACAGCGACCATCTGGTAATTAGCAGTAGGATCACTGACATTGAGACACAAAACAACGCAAGGTAAACTGCAGAGCTACGCGTACTGTTTTGGTCAGAAGGAAGACGATGTCTTCGGCGTGCAGCTCCATTACTGATCACGTTGTTCACTGTTTTGAAATACACTTCAAACAAAACTAAACTCACGAACTAATCGGAGCGCTAACTGTCGTTTGTCCATTGAAATCTTCATGGTGATACGATGCACACTCTGCTTAACCTCTGCATACATTTGATAGACCTCCACGACGCCTGCCGTCGTTCGTCGTTAATCGCCGAGTCCCGGCGCCCTCTCTACGTCACATCGAGCCGTCCCACTAATCCGTCTCCCATCAGTCCTCATTATCACATTGAAACGTCCCCTTATGAAAAATTGTACACGACTGTGCTTAAACTGACACACAATATTTTTAGCGCAACGCAATCTGACTTTCAAAAATCCCTACAAAAGAATGGCCCTGACTAACATTAACCTATACGTTTCACAAATCACTTACCTCACCAAAAATCTTCGTTACTCGAACTACTGCAATACAGCGAGCGCCACTACTGCCAGCTAAATAAAAGATTCAAACTACGGAAGGCACTAACTACTGATAGGCATAGTTAGCAAATGATAGATATTAATAGAGAACAAACAATGTATTTACCTCAATAGTGTTCAAAAGTCATAATGTATATAGCAGTTCATGATATCCAGTATTACAAATTTCAAAACTCCGCCATCTCTCTCCTCACATCCACCACTGTTGGCGGCTCACCTCCAACTGCGCAACGCTACGCGCTGTTCACATCCAGCTGCCCAACACTACAATGGCAGACAACAATGCAAACTAGCCACAGACTGCACACAGCACAGCCAGTGATTTTCATACAGAGCGCTACGTAACGTTGCCAATGAGAAAACATAAACAGCCTACTTACAACGTTTGATACATCTGTAGAGGTTTCGTACATCTGTCTCAGCTGTCGAACTTCCGTCAGAAGTTATCATTTTTAGCACAAAGAACCTTCCCAGAACACCGCGTGCCGAGACGAACGTGCGGCACCTGAACAAAGACGAAGTTCGAGATAAGAAAAAGTGGAGTAGGAATTAATTAGTTATCAACCAGATGGCAAATGCAGGTACTGGAAATGAAAAACCCAACAGTTCACAATTTCCTCATCAGTTTTATTTCGACTTTATTGAAAATCAGTCGAGATTTGACCCATTATCGAAATTTCTGTGAACAAAGGACCTACATACTGAGGAACCCAAAGCTGGAAGGACATTTCGGCTGGTATCGTTTTGATAGGACTTTTTGTTATTCTAGATTTTTTGTAATTGGAGTTGTGGTATGCTATTACACAATTCATCAAATCTAGGACTCTGCAGTTCGGATCGTTGGTGACGTCTTACCTTATGTGGTCGAATACTGGATAGGTAATCAATTTAAAATCCCAACGGCCTGGTAACATTTACTGCGTCCAGAAACTGGGTCAAGGTGATTTCATTTTCATGCCTGGCACTGAAAGAGTTCTGGAAGACGAGGGGTGAGGCAGCCACAACAAGTTTTCCTTCTAAAATTTTTCTTTTTAAAATTCAGTCTTGATCAAACCACGTATGCTACAGGAACATAGCGCCCCTTAAATGCACGTGAACAGGCAACCTTTCCCCTTTCCCACCAGAGGGAGACACCAAAGCCGCGATTGCCACTGCGGCGCCACCGCCAGAAACGCAGGGCGACTGCTTCACACTACGCACTGCGGCGTGCTCTTCAAAAGAGCAATTTTTACCACGGCTCATGCCAGTTGACCGGAATGCCTTCTTACGTGAAAAACAGTATCGTACGGACATGTGGTTGACAGTTTGTGTGATTATATCGTGGATCAGAGACGGGGAAATAGTGGTATGTTGCTTTAATTTTGGACACCAATGTATGTATAACGGTCCTTTTTAAACAAATGTAAAGGGAAGGTTTCTAGAACACCACTTTCCATGTGCTACCTTAGGTTGAGATATTTGACTCAGATCTTATTTACTAAATACGAAGTTTACAGTAGTATGCTTTCCAACGCACAAAGGTAACAGTTACAATAAATCAGCAACACGGTCGCAGTTATTGTATAAAGAGAAGAGAAAAGGCGGCTGTAGTAAAGTACAGCTTTGGCTCGAGGGGCAGAGTAAACAGTACGAGGTGCATTCACGTTCTAAGGCCTCCGATTTTTTTTCTCCGGACTGGAAAGAGATAGAAACATGCGCATTGTTTTAAAATGGGGCCGCATTCATTGTCAATACGTCCCAGAGATGGCAGTACCGTACGGCAGATGGAATTTTACCGCCAGCGGCGAGAATGAGAACTGTTTTAAATGCTTAAAATGGCGACGTTTTCCTTACTTGAACAGCGTGCAATCATTCGTTTTCTGAATTTGCGTGGTGTGAAACCAATTGAAATTCATCGACAGTTGAAGGAGACATGAGGTGATGGAGTTATGGATGTGTCGAAAGTGCGTTCGTGGGTGCGACAGTTTAATGAAGGCAGAACATCGTGTGACAACAAACCGAAACAACCTCGGGCTCGCACAAGCCGGTCTGACGACATGATCGAGAAAGTGGAGAGAATTGTTTTGGGGGATCGCCGAATGACTGTTGAACAGATCGCCTCCAGAGTTGGCATTTCTGTGGGTTCTGTGCACACAATCCTGCATGACGACCTGAAAATGCTAAAAGTGTCATCCAGGTGGGTGCCACGAATGCTGAAGGACGACCACATGGCTGCCCGTGTGGCATGTTGCCAAGCAATGTTGACGCGCAACGACAGCATGAATGGGACTTTCTTTTCGTCGGTTGTGACAATGGATGAGACGTGGATGCCATTTTTCAATCCAGAAACAAAGCGCCAGTCAGCTCAATGGAAGCACACAGATTCACCGCCACCAAAAAAATTTCGGGTAACCGCCAGTGCTGAAAAAATGATGGTGTCCGTGTTCTGGGACAGCGAGGGCGTAATCCTTCCCCATTGCGTTGCAAAGGGCACTACGATAACAAGTGCATCATACGAAAATGTTTCGAAGAACAAATTCCTTCCTGCACTGCAACAAAAACGTCCGGGAAGGGTTGCGCGTGTGCTGTTTCACCGAGACAACGCACCCGCACATCGAGCTAACGTTACGCAACAGTTTCTTCGTGATAACAACTTTGAAGTGATTCCTCATGCTTCCTACTCACCTGCCGTGGCTCCTAGTGACTTTTGGCTTTTTCCAACAATAAAAGACACTCTCCGTGGCCGCACATTCACCAGCCGTGCTGCTATTGCCTCAGCGATTTTCCAGTGGTCAAAACAGACTCCTAAAGAAGCCTTCGCCGCTGCCATGGAATCATGGCGTCAGCGTTGTGAAAAATGTGTACGTCTGCAGGGCAATTACGTCGAGAAGTAACGCCAGTTTCATCGATTTCGGGTGAGTAGTTAATTAGAATAAAAATCGGAGGCCTTAGAACTTGAATGCACCTCGTAAGTACCCTGTTGCACTGCTGGACGTCTAGGGTGGGCAGGGACGAGATGTGGCAGCAGCGCATCACTCCACTGTGTGCTTGGCTTGTTGCTAGGCAACAGCTGTGTGTCACACCAGCCGTAAGGTATTCAGAATGTCCTGCTACAGCATTAAACTTAGAAAAAAAGCATTCGTTCACCTACAATAACATCAGCATCAGTGCACTTCGTAGCTGCAGTTATCATCAACACATGACGTCATCTTCGACTTTCATTTTCAACTTTAACCTTCAACTGGTCCAGAGGAGTCTGACAGACCCCAGGACTTTTTTTTTCTACACGTACGTCTATATCTATGCAACAGATGGCGCTGGCCGTTTTGGTATTCTCTAATGGTCTGTAGATGACTCGGTGCGAGCCATTACATTGAATTCATTCCAAACGGTTTGTCAGTTGGAAGCAGTCCGGGGTGTGTGAGACCCCACCGGAGCGTTAACGTTAGTGTTTTTTTCCATTAACGTGAACATTTTCTAGGAAACTTTCTCCCATTTTTTGCTCTAAACTTTTGTAATATTTGCAGGATTTACGGTGCCATGGCTTGGAGGAAGCGTTTGACAGACGAAGAAATACAGCGTCTACTGCATGACCCAACTCTCAGTGATATCAGTGAGAATGACTTATCATCTTCCTCGGAAATCTCAGATAGTGTAGTGGAGCCTGGTGACATATCATCTTCAGATGAAACTGATGTCAGCGAGGAAGAAGATTGTGTGCCCACTTGTTATTCCAACTATTTCTATGGGAAGAATAAATGTTTCAAGTGGAGCAAGAATCCCCCTGCACGTTGTCGTACACGTGTGCATAACATTGTTATGAGAGTGTCAGGCGTTCGTGGAGCTGCAAAGGATGTCCGTGACAATGACGCTTTAGGCACTTGGAAATTATACTTCACTGACACCATGCTACAAAGTATAGTGAATCATTCAAATGAAAAAATCCGCCAAATGAGAAGCAGGTATAAACAACCTCTGCCATAATTTGTGGGTGATGTCGATATGATTGAAATCAAAGCAGTGGTAGGACTGTTATACCTGGTAGGTGTATTGCAATCATGAAACGAAGATGTTTCTATCCTCTTTCCTTCAGCTGGTACAGATAGAGAGATCTTCCGGGCCACTATGAGTGTCAAGAGATTCTTGTTCATTCTTGCAGCCTTTCGGTTTGATTGTGCCCAGACACGAGTAGAGCGAAAGGAAACAGATAAACTTGCTCCTTTTCGTGAAATTAGGGATGCATTCATCCATAATTGTATTCAGTATTTTGTTTTTGGAAGCTCAGTGACTGTTGAAGAAATGCTGGTACCTTTTCGGGGACGATGCCCTTTTAAAATTTACGTGCCTAAAGAACCTAATAAATAAGGAATAAAAGTTCTATGCCTTGCAGATTCCAGGGACTTCTATATGAATAATGCTTTCATTTATATTGGTTCAGAAAGTGAAGTTCGCAGAAACATGTCAGTGCCAAAGCAAACACAGCTGCGATTAATTGAACCCATCAAAGGGTCAAATCGAAATGTGACAGTTGACAATTGTTTCACCTCCATTGAACTTGCTGAGAAATTGAAAACTCAGAAACTCACCATCGTGGGAACAGTGAGAACCAACAAACGTGAAATTCCACAAGAATTCAAAGCTATCCGGCCTAGATAAATTTGATCTAGTCTCCTTAGACATAGTGCAGGCCTCACGCCTTGTTCATATGTTCCGAAGAAGAACAGAATAGTTATTTTATTGTTTAGGATGCTTCACGACCAGGAGATAACAGACTCTGGAAAACCTGAAATGATAACCAACTACAATGAGACAAAGGGTGGGGCGGATACCATTGACCAGCTGTGTGGTACATACACTACTTCGAGCCTAAGGCCATTTTCTTCACAATGTTGGACATTGCTGGTGTAAACAGTGCTATTGTGTCATACTGCAAGCCTAATTGAACAGCACAGAAGATGCTAAGAAGGAAATTTTTGACTTAATTGGCCATGGCACTTATCAAAGAGCATATGGATAGACGTGAAACCAGATATCTTCCAAGGGAGCTGCAGCAGGTTGTTGCAAAAATTAGAGGTGGAGACGAAGGAGTGGAGAGGTAGAGCCACGTGTCAGAAAGGGGCGTTGTCAG
This sequence comes from Schistocerca cancellata, assembly GCF_023864275.1. NCBI lineage: Eukaryota > Metazoa > Arthropoda > Insecta > Orthoptera > Acrididae > Schistocerca > Schistocerca cancellata. Next base: position 37,531,724 of record NC_064633.1, on the reverse strand, counting down.
TTGTGCCCTCCAGAAAAAGAAAGACAAACTTTTCTTGTACTAAGTGTTATAAGTTGCTTTGTTTGGAACACAGTGTATGTATTTGCCCAGACTCTGCAAAATAACATGGCTTATGTTACATGCACAATTAATTATGTAATCACACATAATTTTTGTATATACACATAGTTCATGTATAGTTCATGTATTACACATTCATATGCAATAATATGTATCTTATTTGACAAGTAATTGCAATTATTTGTGATAACATCTCATTTTCAGTCATTGGGGTTGCTCAGACCCTACTAGAGTTGTAATGCAATTTTTTTTCTCCGCATCAGTTAAGGGTTAATCATCCTTACCTCATCCATATCTTCATATAAACCTCACCCTAAACTTGCCATTACGTCGCTGATATTCAGAAGATGACAGCAGAATGTTTTCATTACGTATATCACCCTATTAACGTGACTTCCTCCCATCCATACAAACACATTTACTCACGTTCATTGAGTTCCAGTTACATTATTCTCTATTGAAGAAAAAGAGGGGAAGAAGTCCTACCGTATTTTCCTTCGTCGTCGGCGTTGTCGTTGTTACCGTGAGGCACCGTTATACCAAGAGGAAAGGAGCGTCGATCTTAGAGCACCCTGTAGGTGTACTCAGTTTAATGTCCACTCTTAACTATCCGCGATTTCGTGTAACTAAATGTCCATTTGTTAGTCTGATTGTATACTCGCCCCTATATTTTTTCACAACGCACAATTAGCACTTCTTTACTTGTTTATTTCTAAGAGTAAACGGAAAAAAGACGCCGTATCATCGGCTTCGTCGATATAAAGCAAAACACCTTAATATGCCCAATTTTACCTCATTAATTTACCACATATTATTTCCAATAACACTAAACAGGTATCGCCGTAATATTTTAATTGTATTCAAAAGCATGTTATTATTATTATGACTGACTAAATCGTAACAAATCAAGCGGCGTGCGTTTTTAACGATAGCGTCACACTCGCCCAGCCTTTATTCAGGCAATATTATATATAAATATACAGACAGGACCGAAAGATCCATCTCTCTACCGTAACCAATAGAGGCAAATACGCTATTCAAGTTCCGTTACATCTATCTTGACTCGTAATGTTACCAAGGTAAAGAGTGAATCTGTCAATTTTATAATCCGGCAGGTTACAAAGCATCCTAGCAGTTTCGGCGAAAAGGAAAGAAAGAAGTCAAAGAGCGAATCCGTTCATTTTACTATCTGGCACAGCATCCTATCAGTTTCGGCGACACAAGTTCGAATCGTGTAATTAATACTGTGTACACACTAGGGTCCTAAAGTCGTGTAGTCCTACTAGTAATCTGATAGACACTACCAAGGATGTGAGAACCTAATGATTTGCAGCTTTTCTTGCATGACCTATACGTGGATTTCGCGTGTGTGTCTTAGTTTTGAAATAAAAACTCAATCCCATCAAGTTTCACGACTCGTCTCATTCTCTAGTGCACTGACGGGTTTTTGTTCCCCGCTAGATGTGGCTTTATGGAAAATGGGGCGCAAACCTTCAGAACCTCAAGTCTGTAGGGGCAGAAACCTACGTTCATGAGGGCACCGTACTGATGAGAAAGATGAAAGAAATATTAAGGATCATGATACGAAAATGGTACTGAGGGTATGACACGACCAGCTGGAATACTCTGTGTGTGCCATATTTTGCCAGTTGCTGTAGATTACCTGGGATTTTACCAGTTCTGATATTGTCCCCTGCCCTGGCTTAATCTACCTCACGACTGGCGACAAGCAACACCCGTGGGACCGATCTCCATACAATGACTGCAACAGGGGGCAATGCAGATGTCGACTGCATGTCTCAGCCGTTAGCACCTCCCACTGTTTAACTCTCTTGGAAACACCTGGCGGGGTCACTACTGTTTAAGTAGATTGTAGATCGTAGTCTGTAGAGTTACGTGCGTAGTAAGTGAATAATGGATGGAAAAGACCCACCATTGTTTAACAGTGAAAGTCGGCGGATGTTGATGAAGCAGAGGCCACTGTACTCTGTGTTCAAAAGGGGACGCACAAATGACGACAAGCGAAGGTCAGTAGCGATTCGTGCGTCTGTGAAAAGATCTGTGTTCGGAGCATACAAGACCTACCACCGCCACACCTTAGCAAAAGATCTGGTAGAGGACTCCAGAAAGTTCTGGCCGTTTGTAAGATCGCTAATCGGGTCTAAGGCTTCCATTCAGTCCCTTGTTGACTAGTCTGGTGTGACAGTTAAAGACAGCTAAGCGAAAGCCGGAGTTTTAAGTGTCGCGTTCAAGAAATCGTTCATACAGGAGAACCGTACAAACATACCGTCATTTAACCGTCGGACAGACTTCCATATGGCCGACATAGAAATAAGCATACCTGCCGTAGAGAAACAACTGAAAGATACGAAAGCAAATGAATCATCAGGTCCGGATGGAACCACAGTTAGATTTTACGAAGAGTACTCTATGACATTGGCTCGTCACCTGGCTTGCATTCATCGTGAATCTCTCGCCCAGCACAAAGTCCCAAGCGACTGGAAAAAAGCGCAGGTGATTCCAGTATATAGAAAGGTAAAAGAACGGACCTGCAAAATTACAGACCAATATCCATAACTTCTAGAATGAGATTTTCACTCTGCAGCGGAGTGTGCGCTGATATGAAACTTCCTGGCAGATTAAAACTGTGTGCCCGACCGAGACTCGAACTCGGGACCTTTGCCTTTCGCGGGCAAGTGCTCTACCAACTGAGCTACGGTCGGGCACACAGTTTTAATCTGCCAGGAAGTTTCATATCAGCGCACACTCCGCTGCAGAGTGAAAATCTCATTCTGGAAACATCCCCCAGGCTATGGCTAAGCCATGTCTCCGCAATATCCTTTCTTTCAGGAGTGCTAGTTCTGCAAGGTTCGCAGGAGAGCTTCTGTAAAGTTTGGAAGGTAGGAGACGAGGTACTGGCAGAAGTAAAGCTGTGAGTAGCGGGCGTGAGTCGTGCTTCGGTAGCTCAGTTGGTAGAGCATTTGCCCGCGAAAGGCAAAGGTCCCGAGTTCGAGTCTCGGTCGGGCACACAGTTTTAATCTGCCAGGAAGTTTCATCCATAACTTCTGTTTACTGCAGAATCCTTGAACATATTCTCAGTTCGAATAGAAGAAACTTTCTTGAGACAAAGAAGCTTACGTCCACCAATCAACACGGAAACCGTTTGACACAGTGTCCCATTGCAGGCTGTTAACAAAGCTACGAGCATAAGGAGTAAGTTCACAATTATGTGAGTGGCTCGAAGACTTCTTAAATAATAGAACCCAGTATGTTGTTCTCGACTGCGAGTGTTAATCAGATACGAGGGTACCGTCAGGAGTGCCCCAAGGAAGTGTGATGGGCTCGCTGTTGTTCTGTATGTACGTAAATGACTTGGCGGACAGGGTGGACAGCAGTCTTTGCTGATGATGCTGTGGTGTACGGTAAGATGTAGAAACGGAGTGACTGTGGGAAGTTACAAGACGACTTAGACAAAATTTCCAGTTGCTGTGATGAATGGCAACTAGCCCTAAACGTGGAAAAATGTAAGTTAATGCGGATGAGTAGGAAGAAAAAACCTGTAATATTCAGATACAGTATTTCTAGTGTTCAGTGTGACACAGTCAAGTCGTTTAAATACCTGGTCGTAACGCTGTAAAGCGATATGAGTGGAACGACTATGTCGGAACTGTAATACCGAAGTCCAATGGCCGACTTCGGTTTACTGAGAGGATTTTAGGAAAGAGTGGTTCACCTGTAAAGGAGACCGCAAATGGTACGCTGGTGCAACCTACTCTTGAGTACTGCTCGAGTGTTTGGGATCCGTACCAGAACGGATTTAAGCAAGACATCGAAGGAATTCCGAGACGGGCTGCTAGATTTGTTACCGGTAGGTTCCAACAACACGTAAGAGTTACGGAGATGCTTCGGGAACTCAAATGGAAATCCCTGGAGGGACGGCGACGTTCTTTTCGAGAAACACTGTTCAGAAAATTTAGGGAACCGGCATTTGAAGCTGACTGCCGAACGATTCTACTGCCGCCAACGCGCATCACGCGTAAGGACCCCAAAGGTAAAGATAAGAAATTAGGGCTCATACAGAGGCCTACAGACAGCCGTTTACCCTTCGCTCTATTTGGGAGTGGAACAGGAGGGGAAATGACAAGTAGTGGTGCACCGTACGGTGGCTTCCGGAGTATCTATGCAGATGTAGATGTACGAGGGCAGTTCAATAAGTAATGCAACACATTTTTTTTCTCGGCCAATTTTGGTTGAAAAAACCGGAAATTTCTTGTGGAATATTTTCAAACATTCCCGCTTCGTCTCGTATAGTTTCATTGACTTCCGACACGTGGCAGCGCTGTACGGAGCTGTTAAAATGGCGTCTGTAACGGATGTGCGTTGCAAACAACGGGCAGTGATCGAGTTTCTTTTGGCAGAAAACCAGAGCATCTCAGATATTCATAGGCGCTTGCAGAATGTCTACGGTGATCTGGCAGTGGACAAAAGCACGGTGAGTCGTTGGGCAAAGCGTGTTTCATCATCGCCGCAAGGTCAAGCAAGACTGTCTGATCTCCCGCGTGCGGGCCGGCCGTGCACAGCTGTGACTCCTGCAATGGCGGAGCGTGCGAACACACTCGTTCGAGATGATCGACGGATCACCATCAAACAACTCAGTGCTGAACTTGACATCTCTGTTGGCAGTGCTGTCACAATTGTTCACCAGTTGGGATATTCAAAGGTTTGTTCCCCCTGGGTCCCTCGTTGTCTAACCGAACACCATAAAGAGCAAAGCAGAACCATCTGTGCGGAATTGCTTGCTCGTCATGTGGCTGAGGGTGACAATTTCTTGTCAAAGATTGTTACAGGCGATGAAACATGGGTTCATCACTTCGAACCTGAAACAAAACGGCAATCAATGGAGTGGCGCCACACCCACTCCCCTACCAAGAAAAAGTTTAAAGCCATACCCTCAGCCAGTAAAGTCATGGTTACAGTCTTCTGGGACGCTGAAGGGGTTATTCTGTTCGATGTCCTTCCCCACGGTCAAACGATCAACTCTGAAGTGTATTGTGCTACTCTTCAGAAATTGAAGAAACGACTACAAAAATCTGAACGAACTTCTCCTTCTTCATGACAACGCAAGACCTCACACAAGTCTTCGCACCCGAGAGGAGCTCACAAAACTTCAGTGGACTGTTCTTCCTCATGCACCCTACAGCCCCGATCTCGCACCGTCGGATTTCCATATGTTTGGCCCAATGAAGGACGCAATCCGTGGGAGGCACTACGCGGATGATGAAGAAGTTATTGTTGCAGTACGACGTTGGCTCCAACATCGACCAGTGGAATGGTACCGTGCAGGTATACAGGCCCTCATTTCAAGGTGGCGTAAGGCCGTAGCATTGAATGGAGATTACGTTGAAAAATAGTGTTGTGTAGCTAAAAGATTGGGGAATAACCTGGTGTATTTCAATGCTGAATAAAACAACCCCTGTTTCAGAAAAAAATGTGTTGCATTACTTATTGAACTGCCCTCGTAGACGTACTGAACGATGGGGTCGCAACAAATCATCAGGCTTCCTGACGCAATAGCGCAAGCCAAAATACCTCATGTAATGTCGAAGGCGATGCCGCTTTGATCTCCCGTCTTATTTGCGCATGATGCCTTCGAAAAACACAAATTTTCCTCTGCCTATGCTTACTCTCTCAACGCATCATTTCTCGCTGAGCCTGTCCCCATGGTATATGTGTGGCACGAAGCCGTGCGAATCCTAACGGAAAACAATTCAAGGTCTTCCCCTTGCTTCCATCTCTGGGCAGACAACATAACTCTGTAACAACTCATGCCTCTCTTGTCTGTGTACATTTCTGTTAGTCCCTTGGCCAACACATCGTATCTCTCTGTATTCTTTTACGTATCCACCTATGTGGGCATATGCATCGCCTGATAAACTTAGGGGTGACACATTTAAATGCAAGTCATGAGACCATGAACACATTCGACCAACATCAAGAACGTGCTTAAAAATGATGATCACATTTTCGGTGGGTTGCCGGCCTCCTTCAACCCCCCCCCCCCCCACCCAAAAAAAGGTAACTGCTCGCTATGCTAGGTTATTACGTAGTGCAACTGACCTCAGCTTCTCCAGGAACCTGAAGGGTAGCCTGAACCTCCAAATCTTTCTATGGCCTGTCCCATTGCACGTCCTAACTTCCTCTCTAAGTCCATACTATCGAGTGTAAGTTTATGGATCTCCACCTTGTAATGGTTCTTTATTTACGTGACCATTACGCCACTCCAACCCCAGTTCTCGATACCAGTATTATCGTACTACTTTTCTGCGAAGTAACAGACGTATTTTTGCGACAATATTTACATTTGGTTTTATTAATGTATAGGTACTCCGATGTGTCGATATATTACAGTGATATGGTTCTTGTGTGTATTCATTCCTGTGAAACTGTCACAATCTTTGACTTACTTGTAAACGTTCTGGCGCGAATGCGCACAGAGCATTCTTTGTTTGACTTTGCACAAGTTAAGTTGTTATTTCGCTTGTAAAAGAACACTCAAGTCTTGTGTTTGGTTAAAGTGGAAATTAACTATATGGAATTGATAAAAACTGTATTCTTGATGATGTGATAATTAAGAAGAAGTATATGTGAATTTACAAGAATTTTTTTTTATATTTACTAAGATGGTATCTGTCCTTTCGGACATGTCCAAAAGAGCAGATACCATCTTAGTAAATATATAGTTAAGGCTCACCGGCCACTTGACCATCTTCTTCTTCTGTGCGAATGCACAAACAGTGCCCAAACTCTTACGGGAATCGGCAACGCGCCGCGGGTAATGTGGTATAATGGGCGGGGGCGCTACGAATGTAGTGCGGGACAATACGTTGAGAATGTGGGTTTCACGGGAGGCGTCCCAGAGATAAATCCCTGCAGTCGCGCTATCCTCTGTGTCCTCGGTGGTTCAGATGGTTAGAGCGTCTGAAATGTAAGAAAGAGATCCCGGGTTCGAGTCTCGGTCGGGGCACACATTTTCATCTGTCCCCGTTGACGTATGTCAACGCCGGTAAGCAGCTAAGGGTGTTCATTTCATTGTAATTTATAAGAAATTTAATAAAAATGTGGATCGTGAACACCAAGCCTATTTCTACCATACCATTGTTCTGATCTGGGGTTGTTTCATCATTAAGAATTTCCTGAAAAACGCATTTGTTAGGTCTTCAAATATTGCTAAAATACAGATCTGGACCTTCTAGCAGTCAAAGTGGAATCACCCTAGAATCAATAAGATGAGCCATAACAACTTCGACGAAATCTACTTGGGAATCCATTCAAGATAAGTGCCAAAATTAATGACTTTTTTACAGTGACTTCATTATTTCCATTCTGACGATACCATCCACAGTCAATAACTTTTTTGTTGCCCGATAAAACGAACATATGCTGCGTGAGCAACATTATTAATCTGATTTCTAAACTACTTTGCAAGTGGTGGTATTGTTAGAACCACCAGAGACCTATAGCGGTCTTCACCACTATTGATTGTCTTTGATTGTGAACGAGCGGTTGCCATTTTCGTCCGCTCAAATATCTTTACTCTAAGGATGACACAAAGAAATTGAACAACTCTTACTAAAGGGCCAATTATTCTCTCATTGTCCCTTCAAAATGTTACAATGAATCTCACCTCAGGACGCTGAATAACAATATACTATAAGGAAACCTAACAGTAAAACGTGCCATTTGCCAAATACTTCTTAGTGACTTTTTTCAGTTCAGAACTCTTATACCTAATAAAAGAATACAATTCCTCGGTACAAAAGTGTTTTGATGGTACGTATTGAGTAGCGGAGTGGCGCGATGCAGCGCGGTGTGGCAGACGGCGGCAACGACATTCCGACAACGGCACCTGGCATCTTAATGGAGGCGACGTGGGCCCGGCAGCGGCTGCTGTACGCAATGGTGGCAAGGCGCGCTGTGGCCAAACGCCTTCTCCCTCCCTCCGCCGGCATTGAACTCTGACTGTTGGACTGGACAGCCATAGGTGAGCAGTGCTGATGAACAGGCGGAAGATGGGTTGCGTGGCATCAGGTGGTGCTGCCGAGGCGAGGGTGACGCAGTGCTAGGCGTTGTGCAGATGGCCGAATGCCGGACATTTGCCACACTTGCCCCTTCGCCAGGTAGCTTGAGTAGCGATCCCTCAGGTAAGGGACGCCCTTTCTCGTACTTCTTCTGTCCGCTATCAAACCGCCGTCTCCGCATCTTACTCGGTACAACCAGTACGTAAGGGACCTTCTTCTTCGACATCTTGGCCAAATACAGAGCTTCTTTTCCGAAATCGAAATATTTGCATCTTTTGAGAAACGAAAGCAATACCGACGATTATGTCAGTTCTTCCGCTAATCTACCGTCCACTCTTTCTGTTTCCGTGTTAGTCTGCCTTCTTTTACTTTCAGAAGCTACCTCCCTAGCTAATCTGTAAATCATTTGATACACTCTCTCTACCTCCATTTTCTTAGTTTAACGCATCTCCCTTTCCTCCAACTTTATCTTGCTTCTTGTCCAATGGGAGATGGCTTGGAATTGTTTAGTGAAGTTCATTTAGCTAATAGTATGTTCTGAAATTGCAGCGTACAGGATGGCTCGCCTGAGGAGTGAGTAAGAAAGCTCGAACAGTTGAACGTGGTGTGAGTAAAATACAAGGGACAGGCAGCGTCAGAGGAAGCCTTGTTCGAGTGGCTGGTAGGTGGCCAGTCCTAATGAACAGAGCCAGAGGCAGGCGGAGGAAGTCGTCCTCTGTAGCTGAAAACTGAAGAATAAGAGAGTTTGTTCTGTTTGACGAAAGGCCGGTCGTGGTGGTTCAAATGGTTCAAATGGCTCTGAGCACTATGGGACTTAACTGCTGTGGTCATCAGTACCCTAGAACTTTTTTTTTTAAAAAAATCTTTATTTCCATATGATATTAATTATAACAATGTAGCCCACTACCTTATCTAATTAGTGGGCCGAAGGTCTCATACATTTTTACATTTGCAGCTTTTCTAAATATAAGTTAGTAAGTAGTTAGTGATAAGTAACAAGTACATGGAAACTACAATGGGCAATTAGTATGTTGGTTAAGGACTAAGTGGTAACCTAAGTAACTAACTATATACTACTTACTAAGCCTGCAGCGTTACAAAGGTGTCAGCTACTAATATAAACCTACTATTTGGCCTTGCTCATTGAGCTAACCCCAATGAGCGTGCCCCTGACACTGGGCAGGCCATGGAGTTGGTCGCTGCAGGTTCCTAAAAGAAGTATCTATTTCTAAGTCTACAACTAAACTAAACTTAATCTAATGTCACAATCGGGTGCATTGTCTAGATACGTGGGGTTGCACTCCATTCCCCCTGATCCCGGGGCTCGGCTGATTCTAGACTGAAGAGTCGACCTTTCCGTACCCGGGCGGATTGGGAATAGGGTGCTGTCTTTATCAGTGTTCTAATAAGTCTCTAATCATGAGCTAATTTGGTTCATTCAGGTAGTCCCTTAAGACTTTCTGTGATACCGCGTTAGCCAGCTTGTTTATGATCTGAAAGGTGTCTTGATGTCTTAGCAGTCTATATGTGTTGTTATGAGGTAGTTGTCCGCGTAAGTCTGAGGCCACATCATTGAAGAGTGGGCACTCGTAGACCACATGGTCAGGAGTACCCTCCAGAGCACCACAGTCACACGCAGGTGTCGCCTTTTTCCCAAATCGACATAGATATGTCGAATAGGGTCCATGCCCAGTGAGAAAATGGATGAGCCCCCTGGTTGGTTCGAAATATGTCATTTTTATTCTTTCCCTGACATCTGGTAGTAAATCAAAAGTCCTGCGCCCTGTTTCTTCGTTTTCCCATGAAAGTTGCCAAAGCTGTTCCCCTCTTAACCTGATTTCTACTTTGTTTTCAGTCCTACTCCCTAGAATTTCCTCTATTTTATCCAAGTTCTCCTTTTTTGCCCAATACCAGGCGGCCTGCTCCCGAATTTTGATATCCAGTGGGCAGAGTCCCATTATGACTAACAGGGCTCCTCCCGGTGTGGTCCTGTAAGCCCCCATTGATCTCATAATCATATTCCTTTGAACTCTTCTCACTGTCATGGCGGGCACCACCCTCGTGAGCCTGTGTGCCCAGACTCCTGAACCGTAACCCACTATGGAGGTGAGTATGCTGTTATGATATAACTTGATGAGATATGGTGGGAGGTGGAAGCGTTTATGTCCAATGGAGATGAGGTTGTTTAGTACTTGTAAAGCTCTTTGTGTTACGGTTTCAATGTGTCTGCCAAATGACCACCTCTCATCAATGATGATGCCCAGGTATCGAGTCTCATGTCGCCTAAGAACAGGTGAGCCCTCTATCCTGACTGTTGGATTCCTGACTAGTTGTCCCTTTAGAAGGAGGTAAGTTGATTTGGTTGGTGAAATTGTCATTTTAGTATTCCGGCACCAAAGTTGTAGTGTTGCTATTGCTCGTTCTATTTTAGGTTCTATGTCTTCTCGGCTTCGGCCACCAACCAGTAGAAGGAGGTCATCTGCGTAGGCTATCACCTCTAGCACTTCATCAGTTTGCTGTAAATTATCTAGTAGGGGTTCCATGTGGATGTCCCAGAACAGGGGACCTAAAACGGAGCCCTGGGGACATCCCTTCGTGATTGTTTTTCTTACCCTTGTGCTAGGAGATGATAGCCAGACCTCCCGATCCTCACAATAGCTCCTCAGACACCCATACAGCGGCCCTGGACACTCCTTCTCCCGTAAGCAGGAGAAGAGCGAAGGCCACCACAGGTTGTCGAAGGCGCCACTTATGTCCACCATGATGCCGACTACATACTTGTATGGGGTAGAGCCACAGACCTCAGCCGCCAGGGCGATTGCATCAGATGCCGAACGCCCTGGCCTAAAGCCGAATTGCCTGCTGCTCATCCCGCACAGCACTCGGTGCGCAGCCAGTCTGTTAGCCAGCAGTCTCTCCAGAACCTTCCCAAGCAGATCAAGCAGGCAGATTGGACGGTAAGATTTTGTTTCTGCTGGGTCTTTATCGGCTCCTTTTTTGATAATAACTACATTTGCCCTCTTCCAAATTTGAGGGAACTTTTGCTGCCTCAGACATTCGTTATATAGTTGAGTTAGAGGAGCGACTATCTGGGGAGCCAGGAATTGCACCACCTCCGCCACAATGCCATCCGGCCCGGGAGCTTTCCCTATCTTCAGGGTTTTTATGTGGGCAGCTACCTCCTCTTCAGAGAATGGGTAGACTGCTGTATCATTTACGTATACATTGCTTATGTAGTTCTCTCGCAGCTGCCGTTGTTCATTGGTCTCTCCATCCGCTGTATCATCAGGCAGCAGGGACTGGAGAAGAACCTCGGCAGTTTCCTGCCAGGACTCTGACATCCCGTCCCCCCGCCTGACAGTTGAGAGCTCCATCGGAGAGCGGATTTTTTCCCGGACAAGCTTATAGGGAATTCCCCAGGGGTCGAGAGCAAGTTGGTTGAGTACAAAGTGTTCCCAACTTTGGGATCGTACTTCACATAAGTGTTTGTGAAAATTTTCTTTCGCTTCCCGGTATAGTTGCAGCCATCTTTGCCTTTCAAGCCAGACGACACTGCGCTGGTAGTGCCTCCTGAGCCTTCTGACAGACCGACGCATCTCCTCCAGTTCAGCTGACCATGGTGACGGAGAGGCCGCCATGGCCTTCCTCCTTCCTTTCACCGCTCGAGTTATTGCTGTAGTCAGTTCTTCAGCTCTTTTGTCAATGTCAATGTCCAAAAGTCCGTCACCTTCTGGCAGTGCAGGAATGTCGCACTCCCTGGCAAGTTTTTCCCAGTCGGCTCTTTTATAATTATATTGCACCTCCCACCCCATGGCCCAGCGGCTCTCCCTGTTTCCCACACTGAAAGTGATAAGATTGTGGTCACTGGTGGTGGCGTTCTCTATCACTTCCCACTGCTGAATTAGGTGCACCGTGTTGGGTGTAGCCAAGGTCACGTCAATGTTTGTGCCTTGGCCACCTCCCGCCACATAGGTCGGAGGATTTCCAGGTTTATTTACCACCACCAGCTGCAAGGCCATAATGGCCTCTTCTGCCTTCTCCCCATTTGGGTCCCTGGTGCCGCTGTACCATAGGGGGGATTTAGCATTTATATCAGCAGTTACAATTACTTTTCGCCCCCGCAACGCCGTGATGACCGTGGTGAGATGTAACAAATGTCTTTCGATGTCGTCACCATACTGAAAGTACATATTTATGAGAATGACAGTGCCAGATGGAGATTGCAGCTCCACGACGTTGCAGTGGCTAGTTGTGAATTGTGTCAGAACTATGGCTCTCAGAATTTTATTGGTTATAATTATTGCCGATTTTGGGTTTTCTCCACTGCTTATAACTTGCCATGTCGTAGCTGTGAATACTAGTTTCCCATTTAGGGAGTACGGCTCTTGCAGACAGATCAGATCCAGTCTCCTCTCCTCCACTTCCTTACGTAGCTCCTGCATCACCAGTCTACTGTTATGGGCGTTTAGTTGTCCAATGGTGATTTTTGTCATTTAATTTATGGAAAGTATGTGTGTATTCTGTCATTTGGCCAGGTCTTGTTCCAGTCAAATGTAATACGTCCATTTGCTAGAACTGCTTGTTCGTATATGTCATCCAAGTCAAATTTTTCCCCGCGTCTTTCAAACAGTTTCTTGAGTAAGTCTCGCAGGGCTCCGAAGTCGGTGGGGAGATTCACTGACTTGAGCTGGATTCTGTCTACGGCCTCCATTGCCGAGAAGGTGACTCTCCTACCATTCTCATGTCCCACCCGGACCACGTGTCTTAAGGCAGTGGTCAGGGTAGTCGGCTGCTCTAGTCTCGCTAATTGCATGGTGAACTCAAGATTTGGATAGACCCTGACTGGGTCGATGGGTGGCAATCTCACGACTGGATCTTTCATAGCTTGTTCACTCGAACTAGTTATTTTGTTCTCCTGTAGTGGTTGTTTTATGTTACTGTACTCTTTCGTTGAGATTGCCACCGTCTCTGTTACAGGATGCCCTTGCCGTTGATCTTTAGTCGGCATTGTCCTCCGGCTTTGGGAGGAGGGAGACTTGACTGTAAGAGGTTCAGTTTGAGTTCCTCTATCAGTAGTGGTGGATTCCGTTTGGGTACTCGCGTCCTTTATAGTGACTGAGGCGTCAGTGAGCGACCTCAAAAACATCTTAAAGGCACTTGCCCTCATGGCATCCCTCCTCCTTTTGCTCGGGGATTTTCTTTTGGTCATCCTGTTTGCTTTGGCTTGTTCAGCCATAGTCTATCCTTGAGATCAACCTTTGCTCCAAGAGTCTGTAAGTGGGGCAATTCCGCCCAGTGGCGCCACAAGGTTTTTTGCCCCTTCTTTTACATGGGATACAGGCTGCTGTAGCCCTACAGTCTTTGCGGACATGTCCATCCTCGCCACATTTCGAGCAGGCCGACCCCCTGGTGCAGTGCCTCAAAACGTGGTCGAGATCTCCGCAATTGTGGCAACGCGGTACCACAAGATACTCACGTGTATTTACGGCGTGGAAGCCGATGTAGAGTTTGCCCATTGCAGTTATTTTCTTCCTCATTTGAGCAGACACCTCTGCGACGTGGTGAACCACGTCACGGTCCCGAGGTCCTGTCTTAAATCTCAATTTGAAATTTTCTTTAAATTCATCCTCTGTCATGTCTTCAAAGTTTTGTGCCTTTATGGTTTCGTGTACCTCCTCATTGGTCATAATAGTCGGTACATCATATAGAATGACCAACGGGTTTCTCTTCCTTGGCGGCTCACATTTTACCACCGAGTTTAACTTAGTATTATTTAATAATTTTACTTTGTCCTCTTCAGAGGCCACTTCTACTATTACTGAGTTCCTACTTGGTTTAACCCTATTTATCTTAATCTTATCTTTTACTGGGTTTATTGTGGTAGTGAGTAGCTCCTGTATTTTCTTTACGCTAGTGTCCTGACCGGGTAAGGTACTTAGGAAGACCGTTGTGTCAGTTCTCTTTGTTATCTTTGCTATTGTGTCTCTAGTTGTATTTGGTTTTGGTGGTGCTTGTGCTACCACCCCTGCCCAGGTCTTGGCCGGTTGTTTCCTCAATCTTTCATTCTCCTTCTCAAGTTCTTCAACACGGCCCTCAAGCTTGGCGTTTGCTATGGCCCACGCCGCAAGCTCATTTTTAATTGTTGTTAATGCTGCCTGGCTAATTTTTCCATTTTTGATGTTTTGTTCAAGGAACAAAGTAATTCTCGTATGTCTTTGCAATACATTTTCCTCGTTTGCCTGCCCTGACTCGTCCTGGGGAGCAGGTACAGGCATCACAGAAGCTCGCGATAGCGCACTCGAATCACTCGTTTCGGGCGTCTCCATATTTAACGAGTGATAAAAAGAGGTGGGAGCCCGTCTCTTGCCCCGGACCGGCTCCTCTGGCATGGGGGGGGACTTCTGCAGCTCGCCCACCGACCTCGCCCCTAGGTCAAGGGCACTCCAGAGCTGCCGGGTTCAGCGCGCCGTCGCCAGCGCACTGGTCCCCATCGATGGCCTCGTCGCCGACGATTTCACACGACGCTCCTCGGCAACTGCACCCCGCATTCCGGAGAGGCGGATGCACCCCTCGCCCTTCGCCGCCTACTTGCCCGAGTTTCCACCTGAAGGCCAAGGACCCACTCCTACTCAGGTGGTGGGTCGGTCCCCCAGTCGTTCGGCGGTCTGGGCCCATCTAACCTGGCCCAGGCGATGTCACCACCACCTGGGTTTGGCAGAACACGCCCCGGTTACCCAGGGGCGCGGCGAAGCACCCTTGCCGACTCGCGCCGTGATCCCACGCCGACAAACGAGGTCGCCGGCATGCAGAGCACCTGCTGGTCTGTGCCCTGCGAACAGAAAGGGACTGGTGTTCGGTCCCTCGACACAGCTCCCCCTGTGCCACGCACCCTTCGCTTTCGCATCGGGTTGGGTCGCAGCTCTCCCTTTTGACGCAAGGCAGAATGCCAAGCTTGACGTCTGGCACCACGGGAAGGCGGAAAGAGCCACTTGGGAAGGAGAGGCTGTTTGAGACGCATCACTTCCCCAAGTGAGGACTGCCGCGGCACGCTCGACGTAAAGCGATACGCTCCAGATTCCAGAGCTTCCGTGCCTTACGGCGCGCCGGCAACGGGCGGGCCCGTACCGAAACGCGCCGTCAAGCGACTGACCTCACGTCAGACGTACCCTAGAACTTAGAACTACTTAAACCTAACTAACCTAAGGACTTCACACACATCCATTCCCGAGGCAGGATTCGAACCTGCGACAGTAGCGGTCTCGCGGTTCCAGACTGTAGCGCCTAGAACCGCTCGGCCATCCCGGACGGCTAGCCGGGATGGCCAAGCGGTTCTAGGCGCTACAGTCTGGAACCGCGCGACCGCTCCGTTGGCAGGTTCGAATCCTGCCTCGGGCATGGGTGTGTGTGATGTCCTTAGGTTAGTTAGGTTTAAGTAGTTCTAAGTTCTAGGGGACTGATGACCTTAGAAGTTAAGTCCCATAGTGCTCCGAGCCATTTGAACCATTTTTTTGTTTGACGACGAGGAATGAAGAGAGCGAAGCAGTTTCGTCCTATTGTCCTGAACCTTCCAGTAACAACAAACGTGACTCGCCTCCTACGCTCCCTATTGGCTAAACCGATGGTCCAAAGTCGCCAGCAAACTCAGCAGAGGGCTGAAGGCATCTCATGTCTGCGGCATTAACTGGACAGAATGGTCTCACTTCTGAAAGGCAGGCACTTGGGTCGCGTATGCACGGCAGAAGTTATTGGAGAGATTACTTGTATAGGCTTGGCCGCGGCGTTTGAAATAAAATAGTTTTAATCAATTCTACACCCTCTGTACACTACTTATCATCAACCACCATGAGATTCACTCCACTGAGAGGTACCTTCGCTTTACCACGTCTTATCACTTCAATACCCCGGAATGTTCCAGGACATTCTCGAAGCTCACAGAAGCCTTCCAAATGGCCACCTTTCGGTCACACATTGACATTGTGTATCTCCGCCCGCCAAGCGGCTGCTGCTGAGATTTTTCTGCATCTCGCTCTGGAGAAATACGCTAAGTAATGTGTGGGTGGATTCCAGACAATGGAAAGTATTGTTTTCCACAAAATTGTATTCACTTTGTGGGTACTGCAGGACTTGTGCTGTAAACGAGGATGGCAAGCCCGACAAAGGAAACGGCTTTTTACGTCTCTTCACGATGTCTGTTTATTTGCCTAAACTCTATATCACAGGTAAAGACGGAGACACAAATAGCTTCCAGTGCACATCCATGCATTATGGTGTGTTGTGCATTTACCTAAAATTAATTATCATGCTAAGTTTGTCGTCACACATGAAATAGTTACCTCAATCTACTCAGAAAAATGTACTCTTCCATACAGAATTGTTACATATATAATTGAACAATAAATGTTAACACTAACACGACTTGTTGGGTGTGGTATGGATTCCGGACACTAAGATTATGCGAGAGGCGAACTCATGAAAGACAATCGAACTGCATGCTTCATTTGATGCGCATTATTTCAAGAGGACAGATGCTGTAAACAGTCTGAAAAGAAATTGGTTCTGAAATTCGTCAGTTTGGAGTATATTCAGGAGTATGTTCACTTCGTCGGAACTGTGTCAGTAGGTGTGGCGTCGTCGTCCTCAGCAAAATCTATCTACTTCGAAACATGAATATCTTTGAGGAGAGATGTTGAGTCCATTTCGGCACGAATGAAAGCTATATTACACGGCTGTGGGACCGCCGTACGGCTAGAGAGAGGAATATGGGCAATGTATCACGTCCAGAGCTCCTACAGATGTATCTTCAGCTGGCAATGAAAGCGAAACGACGTCGATTTTTGCGTAAGGCAATACAAACATGTAAGATTCTGTAACTCCATTTAACCTGGTGGCTACATGGACAGCCTTCTTTTCAAAATAGTTTTCAGCCATCACTTTCATAAGACGTTGCTGCGTAATGATATAGGCCGTCCAGAGAGGTGCTGAGCGGAAGGATATTCTATTTTGCTCTGGAGAAATACGCTAAGTAATGTTTGCATGAATATCAAGAGCTCAGGTGGAAGCCCAGTTCTAAGCAAAGAAGGGAAAGCAGGAAGGTGGAAGGAGTATGTAGAGGGTCTATACACCGGCGATGTTCTTGAGGACAATATTATGGAAATGGAAGAGGATGTAGATGAAGATGAAATGGGAGATATGATACTGCGTGGAGAGTTTGACTGAGCACTGAAAGACCTAAGTCGAAACAAGGCCCCGGGAGTAGACAACATTCCATTAGAACTACTGACAGCCTTGGGAGAGCCAGTCCTGACAAAACTCTACCATCTGGTGAGCAAGATGTATGAGTCAGGCGAAATTCCCAAAGAAAGCCGGTGTTAACAGATGTGAAAATTACCGAACTATCAGTTTAATAAGTCACAGCTGCAAAATACTAACGCGCATTCTTTACAGACGAATGGAAAAACTGGTAGAAGCCGACCTCGGCGAGGATCAGTTTGGATTCCTTAGGAATGTTGGAACACGTGAGGCAATACTGACCCTACGACTTATCTTAGAAGAAAGATGAAGGAAAAGCAAACCTAGGTTTCTACCATTTGCAGACTTAGAGAAAGTTTTTGACAATGTTGACTGGAATACTCTCTTTCAAAATCTGAAAGTGGCAGGGGTAAAATACAGGGAGCGAAAGGTTATTTACAATTTGTACAGAAACCAGATGGCAGTTATAAGAGTAGAAGGGAATGAAAGGGAAGCAGTGGTTGGGAAGGGAGTGAGACAGGGTTGTAGCCTCTCCCCGATGCTATTCAATCTGTATATTGAGCAAGCAGTAAAGGAAACAAAAGAAAAATTCGGAGTAGGTATTCAAACCCATGGAGAAGAAATAAACACTTTGAGGTTCGCAGATGGCATTGTAATTCTGTCAGAGACAGCAAAGGACTTGGAAGAGCAGTTGAACGGAATGGACAGTGTCTAGAAAGGAGGGTATAAGATGAGCATCAACAAAAGCAAAACGAAGATAATGGAATGCAGTCGAATTAATTCGGGTGATGCTGAGGGAATTAAATTAGGAAATGTGACACTTAGAGTAGTAAAGGATTCGAAGTAGAGAGGATATAAAATGTAGACTGTCAATGGCAAGGAATGTGTTTCTGAAGAAGAGAAATTTGTTAACATCGAGTATTGATTTAAGTGTCAGGAAGTCATTTCTGAAAGTATTTGTATGGAGTGTAGCCACGTATGGAAGTGCAACATGGACGATAAATAGTTTAGACAAGAAGAGAATAGAAACTTTCGAAATGTGGTGCTACAGAAGAATGCTGAAGATTAGATGGGTAGATCACACAAGTAATTGGGGAGAAGAGGAGTTTGTGGCACAACTTGAAAAGAAGAAGGGACCGGTTGGTAGGACATGTTCTGAGGATCACAAATTTAGCATTGGAGGGCAGCGTGGAGGGTAAAAATCGTAGAGGGAGACCAAGAAATGAATACACTAAGCAGATTCAGAAGGATGTAGGCTGCAGTAGGTACTGGGAGATGAAGAAGCTTGCACAGGATAGAGTATAATGGAGAGCTGCATCAAACCAGTCTCAGGATTGAAGACCGCAACAACAACAACAACAACAAAAATGTGTTGGTGCACTCCAGGATTGTTTACCACAAAAATGAATTTGCTTTGTTAGTACTGTGGGGCACTGGGAACAAGGACGTCGAGTTTAATGAATGATACGGCATTTTACACCTCTTCACAATGCTTGAAAAGTGTTCACAATGTTCATTTGACTGAAACCTCGTAAATATTGTGAGAGCACGCACAATGAATATCGACTTGCATGAAAAATGCGGGTGCTTATCATTTACAAATGACGGAGAATAAAGTGCAGCATTACGTTTTTCCGTGTTTCATTTCACGGTCATGTTTCCGTTGTTCATCTACAAAATTTCCTGTGGCAAAGCGATGAATACTAGCGCTGCTGTACCCGGATTATATTCGGTGAGCCGCAAATGGGGCAATATTCTACCGTGAACGCTTAGCGAGACAGTTCTCTAAACCATGGTGTACAGCGTGGCCAGTGATGCGTATCTGGGTGTAGTAAATATCTCGTTGAACGACTCGTGACAGTGACAAAAGCTGAAGCCGGCCACACAGATTGATGCGGCCGCAACGATATGAGGGCGCGTTTATAATACTCGCCGCTGCAGTAGCTGTCTCGTGTGTGTGTGTGTGTGTGTGTGTGTGTGTGTGTGTGTGTGAGTGAGTGTGTGTGTGTGAGTGAGAGAGAGAGAGAGAGAGAGGGAGAGAGAGAGAGAGAGAGAATGCAGAGTGTGAATGCATGCCACTCTTCAAACGAGCGTTGGCTGGCCGCTGTGGTGATTTATGAAATGGTGCCAGGCGGTCACTCGGCGACGACAAGAGTCATTACAGACCGCTGTGGTAATGTTAGCGCCAGAGTCGCTCCACTCCACTTCACGCTCAGCCAGTGCCTCTGTCCAGAATGTTTATTAAAATTGGGAAGTGTGTTTCTGTTTGCTGTATTGTACTTCGTGACTTGTAAACGCTCTTGTTTTATAGCGAGGGGTCAGGGACAAGGCATCTGAATGATGAGGAGCCTGGTAACAGGTCTTGCTTACCATGTAGATCAAAATTACATAAACTGTCTTGGTCCCAAGTGCTAACGTTCTGAATAAAATATGAATCTGTCTATATAGGTAAGGTTGGGTGAACCTCCACTTCTAATGGACCTCATTAAAAGCCAGCTGAAAAAATGACGTTTACCAGAACGTAATATTGCCGGGGCCTGTAAATGTTCATCTGACTTAGTATTTTCAAGTTACCCCAAACAATTAAATTAAAAATTTAATTTCGATAGAATACATAACTGCTCTAGTTTGTGAACGTTTACTGTGATTTTTCACTTGTAACTTTACTTCATTTTTATAAAATATAGCTGTTGACACGTTTCCCATTCGTTTAGACACATTTCCGAAAATTTCTAAATATTCAAACATCGCAGCGTGTACTATTCCATCCCAGTCAGTACGCAACAAAGCTACACATCAGATAAATCAAGTCCATTTATGAGTATTCGCCAAGCTTTCACTACTTCATTATACATTGACTCGTTGTCTGACGTCGTGTTTGTTATTTGATGACTGAAATAAATTTCTCCACCTTTTTCGTGATTTATTAACGACAGATAACCTGTTCACGACACGTCTTCTCCAGAACAGTGGTACAAATGACAAACATCTTCACACGAGCCGCATAGTATTTCTTAAATTGCATGTCAATGACAGACTGACGCATAGTATTTTTACAGGTTAAAAGCTAAACATAGCCAGGCAAAATTGCAGCGCAACAACCACATTTTCAGTGGCGCATTCTCCGCGAGAATTTTCCCGAAACAGAAAATTTTTACGTTGGAGGACCGAAGAAACTGGTATAGGTGTGCTTATTCAAATACAGAGATATGTAAACAGGCAGAATATGGCGCTGCGATTAGCGGTTCATATGGCGATTTTTTAAATTATTTTGAAGCTTTAGCTCACGAGGCCATTCAAATTGTAAATGGTTACGAAAACACACTTGACCTCTTAGTCACAAATAATCTTAAGCATCACGACGAATACAGGGATTAGTGAACATACAGTCGTAGCGAGGCTCAATTCTGTAACAAAGAAATTCACCAAAACTAAACGCGAAATAAGTTTCTGGCGCAGTTGTTAGTTCGGTTACTACTGCTACAATGGCAGGTAATCAAGATTTAAGTGAGTTTGAATGTGACGTTTTGTCGGCGCAAGAGCGATGCGACACAGCATTTCTGAGGTACCGATGAAGTGGGGATTTTCCCGTACGACTATTTCACGAGTGTACAATGAATATCCGGAATCCGGTAAAACATCAGATCTCCGACATCGCTGCGGCCGGAAAAGATCCTGTGAGGATAGGACCAACGACGAGTGAAAATAATCGTTCAATGCGACAGAAGTGCAACCCTTCCGCAAACTGCTGCAGATTTCAATGCTGGGCAATCAACAAGTGTCAGCATGCAAAACATTCAACGAAACATCATCGATATGGGCTTTCGAAGCCGAAAGCCCACTCGGTGTGCGGACATTTGCCACGCTGGACGTTTGCCACGCCGGACATTTGCCACGATTTTACCTGCTCCGAAGGGTTGGGTCCCTTGTCTCCCCCTCCTCGTCGCTTACTGAGCCTTTCCGCTGGTTTACTTAACATATGACCAGAATCTCTTTGGATTTTCCACCACATGTCTTGAGAGAGTTTCGTTTTGAAAACTATTAAACGCATCTCGCATTGAAATCCGTACCAAATTATGAGCCTCAGTAAAAATTCGGCAACCTTGGAGATTTTGCGTTCGTCTAAATTATACGTGCCTTTTTCGGTGCTCCTGCAGCAGCTTTCTGTCGTGTTTTTTGTACAATGGGGGATCAGTTCCGTCTGATATTAATTTATTTGGTATGAATCTCTCGAGTGCTGTTGATACTATTTCTTTGAACTTAAGCCACATATGGTCTTGACTTACATAGTTTAGAAGGATTGGAGACTGTCTCTTAGAAAGACGTCAACCGAATTTTTAGTTGCATTTATAAATAGATATATTTCGCGTTTAGTTTTGGTGAATTTCTTTGTTACACAATTGAGCCTCGCTAAGACTGTATGTTCACTAATCCCTGTATTCATCGTGTTGCTTAAGATTATTTGTGACTAAGAGGTCAAGTGTGTTTTCGTAACCATTTACAATGTGAATGGCCTCGTGAGCTAAAGCTTCAAAATAATTTAAAAAAGCATTTAGAATAATTACGGAAGTTGTTTTCTATCTACAATACGGTCTAAAAATGTATTTTTGTCGACATAGGGAAGGTGGATTGAAGTCACTGCCAACTATAACTTTATGAGAAGGGTACCTATTTGTGATAAGACTCAAGTTTTCTTTGAACTGTTCAGCGACTGTTTCATCTGAGACCGGGGGTCGGTAAAAGGAGCCAGTGGTTAATTTATTCCGATTGTCTAATATAATCTCTGCCCATACTAAGTCACAGGAACTATCTGCTTCAATGCCGCTTGTTAGCTGGAACAGACATTACATTATTTTTCCTTAAGTCGTGCTTCTTGTTTCTGTTGTAGTGCAGGTCATTACAATTACGGCTTTTCCCTCCAACAGCTAGGATGCTTTGTCTGTGACCCTGTAAATACAGGAGCTAAACAATGTAGAACAACAACGTACGGTACAAACATAGCATTCTGTTTCACTTCATTTCCTTATTTCTAATATTTTAAAATTGTACGTAGACTTTAGGTGACATGTCAATCATAGGTGTTCTAATCTCTATTTAGTGAACGTATTTTCAGTCATGTTTTGAACATTGTCCCACTACACTTTATTAACTAATGTTTCACCGTAAGGGATATCGCATTTTAGAGACAAAATTAATATGTAGTATGTCGTTCTTCTTTTCAAACATTCACATACGCATTTCTTCTTTCCTTGTTGCCTTTTGGGCATGCAGTTGTAATATTTAAAGTAGGCGCAGATGCAGTGATCAAAAAGAAATGATTACCGTACTTTGGCATTCTCTTTACATCGTTCCTTTCTTGTTGCTCCCATGGCGATGGACTGTTTCTATCGCAATCAGTAAGTGTGAAAGGAAGCTACCGTACAGACAGAGGAATCTATATTTATACTTGGCAGAACTAATTACATACTGACATAATCGTCGGTTTTGCTTTCGTTTCCCAAAAGATACAAATATTTCGATTTCGGAAAAGAAGCTCTGTATTTGGCCATGATGTCGAAGAAGAAGGTCCCTTACGTACTGGTTGTATCGAGTAAGATGTGGAGACGGCGGTTTGAAAGCGGACAGAGGAAGTGCGGGGAAGGGCGTCCCTTACCTGAGGGATCGCTACCTGGTTGGTTGGTTGGTTGGTTTGAGAATTAAAGGGACTAAACTGCATAGGTCATCGGTCCCTTGTTTCATAAACACACAGAGCACTGTGAAACCATCCATTAGTCATTCGAAGCACTAAAATAAAAATTCCGGGGGACGAAAAGCCCCATGGTCAATGGTAAGACAACACGGAAAACGGAGCACAGCAACAAAAACAACATAGAGAACAAAGGCAGAAGGAATTAAAACTGCACAGCAGAGGACTGTGGGTGGCTGATCACGAAAATAATAGGATGAGCCAGCCACTCTGCAACACTTTAAAACCTCCAGCCTAAAAGATTAGGGTGGAGTCGAATTACAACACAAAACAAAGTAAAAGATACAGCACAAAAGAGGGTGATGTAATAAAATTAAATGGATACCTGGCGAAGGGGCAAGTATGGCAAACGTCCGGCGTGGCAAATGTACGGCATTCAGCCCACTCATGTACTGCCTGACACAAAGCTTTACCCCTCGCCTGTGCCAGTCAACATGGACATTGGACTGTTGATGACTAGAAACATGTTGCCCGGTCGGACGAGTGTCGTTTCAAATTGTACAGTGGGGATGGACGTTTACGGATATAGAGACAACCTCATGGATCCACGGACCCTTCATGTCGGCAGGGGACTGTTCAAGCTGCTGGAGGCTCTTTAATGGTGCTGGGCGTGTGGAATTGGAGTGATGTGGGACCCGTGATACGTCCAGCCCTTCGAGTGCTGCACCGGCACGTGCGGCCGGCCGTGTCATGGCTGCCCTCGGGGCCGCCTGATCTGTGTACCTCCGCTGGCAGCCACTTCTGCGGACTACTCTACACTTCGGAGCTCTGCGCTCGGCCGTCCTCGCCCTGGCCTGAGTATTTCTGGAACCACGGCGGTCCTGACATTCTCGCAGTTAGTGTGATCGCCGACGTTACAAATAAACGCACGATATCTGGAGCCTTATTCCGTAGCTTTGAATCTGGAGATGAATTGCTCGACTGACCTAATGTACACTGAAACTGCTTATGCTGCTAACATGTAACTCCTCATCAAAGGCTTTCTTTCATTTGCAATTAGTTCTTGAGAATCGTCATAAGGTCTCAGTATACATCTGTGTTTTATTTGGCATACTGGTACTTAATTATCAGATTTTTGTACGCAACTTACGATGTAAACTCTGTAGAATCTGTAACGACCAAATGTTGACGTTATTCTGTACGAGCGCAATAATTCGCCCGTAAACAACCTTCGAGGGAAGCGGGTGGATCCCGACACACACTTTTGAAGCTAATCACTATATTTTCAGAGCATTAACCCAATAAATTTTCGCCAACGAAACTTCAGAATCAAAATTTCAATATTTCTGAATTGTTTTTATATGGAACGCAATTATTATTGCACAGTAGAAATGAACAATGATTTATAACTTTTGTTTAAGAATATATATACTCAAATTTCTAAACTATCTAATTAAACGTCACCTTTGCCGCTCGGAGGGGCCGTGCGGTTCTAGGCGCTACAGTCTGGAGCTGAGCGACCGCTACGGACGCAGGTTCGAATGCTGCCTCGGGCATGGATGTGTGTGATGTCCTTAGGTTAGTTAGAGTTTAATTAGTTCTAAGTTCTAGGCGACTGATGACCTCAGAAGTTAAGTCGCATAGTGCTCAGAGCCATTTTGAAACGTCACCTTTAATTCCTAATGACCTTTTGTGCTTCAGAAATGGGCCAGTGTGTGCAGCTCACCAACGTGTGCCGAGACGCCCTTTCCAAGTGTAGGCCTAGAATTTTTTCACAAATCCAGTGTCCTGGAAAAATAGGACAGCAATCCGTTACTGAATATTGGTTCAAATGGCTCTGAGCACTATGGGACTTAACATCTATGGTCATCAGTCCCCTAGAACTTAGAACTACTTAAACCTAACTAACCTAAGGACAGCACGCAACACCCAGCCATCACGAGGCAGAGAAAATCACTGACCCCACCGGGAATCGAACCCGGGAACCCGGGCGTGGGAAGCGAGAACGCTACCGCACGACCACGAGATGCGGGCTACTGAATATTACTAGAAAATTGTAGCCTGGGTTGCGGTAAAAGATATTTATTTAAGCGGCGACTAGTTTGAGGCGAAGTCCATTTTCAAACAACCATATCAAAATGAATGTGACAACCATATTATAGCTGTTGATAAAACCATAGAATATCGATAGCTATCCATCTTCTATGGTTTTATTAAGAGCTATAATGTGGTTCTCACCGTATTTGTTTTACAAGATGGTTTGAAAATAAAACCGAAACTAGTCGCCGCTTAAATAAATATCTTTCGCCGGAACCCAGGCTACAATTCTGTAGTAATAATAATTCTAGAATTTTTTCTTTAATTAATGATATTTGCACTAAGTTTAAGGTTCAACTTCTACCAAGAAGATATGGAATAATCCATAAATCTGTACTAAGCTTTTATTTTTCCACCTTCTGTACGAACATTTGAAGCATCCAGTCTGTGCCGGCCGGAGTAGCCGAGCGGTCCTAGGTGCTACAGTCTGGAACCGCGCGACCGCTACGGTCGCAGGTTCGAATCCTGCCTCGGGCATGGATGTGTGTGATGTCCTTAGGTTAGTTCGGTTTAAGTAGTTCTAAGTTCTAGGGGACTGATGACCTCAGACGTTAAGTCCCATAGTGCTCAGAGCCAGCCATCCAGTCTGTGTTTCTCAGCAAAGACTGGATGTTTCACTAATTCGTACATAAGGTGTTTGTCAGCAAAGTAATTCATCTGGAGAGGCTCTTCAAGCTCATATAATTCCGTGTTTTTTCGCAGTTAAATTTCCCATCATTCTTTCTCATCCGGGCTTTGGACCGGCAATAGCGAAGTTGAAAATATTTTTTTAAATTTTTGTAATTATTTTTATTTTTCTAGTTTTTAAGTAATTTTTTTTCAGATGTACGGGCTTCATTTCATCTTCCAGCTGTAACAACTTGGCTAAAAGTTCTTCTTTGTGTGGTATGTTTCAAAACATGGGTCAGCGCACAAAGGTAAATTGCATGTTGTGCAGTCATATTTGGTTTCTCGACGCACATTCTGTTTCGAGGAGACTGCCCATCTACTCCATAGTCCGCTTTTCTTGGACTGATCACGTGGAATGACATGCGGAAAGTGCCTCCCAGTAAAGCGAAGAGGATTCTCGTCATCAGAGCGTCTTCCTTCCCTATCTCTTCACCGTTCTGTAGCAAATTTTTCCACAAGTTCTCGTACCAGACATAAAAGACAATCTGCTAATGATATTTCGCTCCCTGTCACCGATCTGTGAAGACTATGAGCAATCAAAACACAAAGGTCCATAGCATGAAAAAAAAATTTCCATTTACGCGCAGATGCAACAGTGCTTAATAGCATGTCGGAGTGGTCTACTGCTCCCACATTTGCATTGTAATCAACAACACATTGCGGCTTCATTACTTTTTCGCCAGTCGTCCTGTTTGTCCTTCTGTAACGTTCCCTGGCAAACTCACGCTATTAATGAACTAAAATTTATTTGTACCATATACGCCGCTCTGAGCAATTTGTATATACTGTAATTATTGAACAAAAAATATTATTGAATTTTGTGTAAAAGACATTTGTTATTATTGTAATATTTTTTGTGGTAATATTCTCTCTGTATTTAGGATGGTAATATTTCTATATTCATTATGTAATTGCGAAATGTGTCAATATCTGTGATAACAGAGATGTGAAATTCAGCCAGAGGAAAATAATGTTATGAGATTATAAAGAAATGTTAATAGTCAGCAGTAGTATAAAAGCACCACGTACTGTGTATTCTTTGGTCATCTCCGTGTAGAGCTGAATGCGAGAGGAAGCTGTGACGAAGCGTTTTATGAATGGGTAGACTTCTTTTGTGTGTATCTAGATTTAGCCGCCATTAGAGGAGAAATTACAAACTAATGTGAGTTGAATTATTGTTGGGTCTAAATATATCATAATTTATCAAAAGTGTGTATTATTAATGTAAATTAGCTTGCCCATGTCATCTATAATATTTATTTAAAGAATTTTCAGCATTTTTAGCGGTGTTGCTGGGCTGTGCCGCGACCGATCGATTTGCAGCGACGGCACATTTAAAAAATTGTTCCGCTAAAGAAAAATCAACCAAACCCGTAAATCGGGAACAGATAAAAATTAGCAGTGAATTAAGAAAATGTTCTTCTTTTACAGTGATCCTGAGACTGATGAACTTTAAACTAATTATACATTTGTGCATTCGTAGGCGGATAGTTAATGTTGAAATTTAACAATTTGTGTTCTTTCAAATAACTTAAATGTATAGCGAAGTATGTTTTATCAGTGATAATTAAATGTCGGCTTGGCAATATTTAACCATTTTCTGCTAATAGAGACAGTCTTGTGTTCCATAGCTAACGCCGGGAAAGAATTCAGTAAATATTGAAAAAAAAAAACCACTGCATTTAGAAAATGTGTGCCAAGGCCGAATTATGTAAAGGATTTAATTCTCAACTAAATATTCTTAATCAGTTAATATGAGTTCACGTAATTTTTAAATGTACGTAATTCTTTTGAAAATGAATTTTTATTACCACACGTAAATAAGAGAAAGGTTCTACAACAAAGTTCGTACTTACAGAACAAAGTTAAAGAAAGGCAAATTAATTAACTAAAAAAACAAATTAATTATTTATTATTCTTTAATGAAAAAATTTCATGCATTTCATTAAACTTCCTGTGTCATGCATATCTGTAGTGTTGCAGGGAGTCAGTGTAAACACTTGTCTCTTCTTGCAACACTTGATAGCAAGCATTGCGTCAGTTGACATAAACTCAGATTCTACTCGTTTCAGTTTCTTTTGTAGCTTCGGAAAGTTGCGCCTGTTCCTACGAACAGTACCGCATGCTGCTGTTCTCTGCTTGTGAAGCCAGAGGAACGAGGCTGGACTTGTATACCAACTGTCGACATACAGGGTACGTCCACGTTCAAGGTATGACTTCATTAGTGTTGTCACAATATCACCAGATTTCCCCAAATTATGGACTTCAATTTCCGTGTTTGTGCCTGTGTGTACAATGAAATCCAAGACGTATCCAGTTTTACAGTCGCACAACATGTAAGTAGGCTGTTTAGGTTTTCTTATTGGTAACGCCACGTAGCGCTCTGTATGAAAATCACTGGCTGTGCTATGTGCAGTCTGTGGTTAGTTTGCATTGTTGTCTGCCATTGTAGTGTTGGGCAGCTGGATGTGAACAGCGCGTAGCGTTGCGCAGTTGGAGGTGAGCCGCCAGCAGTGGTGGATGTGAGGAGAGAGATGGCGGAGTTTTGAAATTTGTAATACTGGATATTATGAACTGCTATGTATATTATGATGTTTCAACACTATTAAGGTAATACATTGTTTGTTCTCTACCAAAATCTTTCATTTGCTAACTATGCCTATCAGTAGTTAGTGCCTGCCGTAGTTTGAATCTTTTATTTAGCTGGCAGTAGTGGCGCTCGCTGTATTGCAGTAGTTCGAGTAACCAAGATTTTTGTGAGGTAAGCGATTTGTGAAACGCATAGGTTAATGTTAGTCAGGGCCATTCTTTTGTAGGGATTTCTGAAAGTCAGATTGCGTTGCGCTAAAAATATTGTGTGTCAGTTTAAGGACAGTCTTGTATAATTGTTCTAAGGGGATGTTTCAAACACAAATGTTTTGATTCCAAATCTATTTCATTTCGAAGGAATGTATTGTTTAAAAGATAAGCGACCTTTGAACAATAATAGGCTTTCATCGACACAGAGTTTTCTGTATGGATTAAATGCACCGCGGAACGCCGCACGAAATGTATCAATTATTTTCCTAACTTTAAACAAACTGTCATCTCCAGGATTGGCCGAGTTGTCACTAAAATACAAAATTCTCAAAAGTAACATAAAACGGTCACGGGATATAACTTCGCCAAAAACTGGATTACTCAGAAGTACCTCTCTGGGCCAATATTCCTTTATTCTCAACTTTTTAACACGAGCCATGAGAAGCCAAATACCAATGAAGCTATACAGCCGGCCGGAGTGGCCGAGCGGTTCTAGGCGCTACAGTCTGGAACCACGCGACCGCTACGGTCGCAGGTTCGAATCCTGCCTGGGGCATGGATGTGTGTGATGTCCTTAGGTTAGTTAGGCTTAAGCAGGTTTAAGTCTAGGGGACAGATGACCTCAGAAGTTAAGTTCCATAGTGCTCAGAGCCATTTGAACCATTTGAAGCTAAACGTTTCCTCAAAACATGTATCTTTCGAGGTGGATACTTGAAAACGAAGTCATTCCGATTTATTGCCATGGTGAAAGTGAAAAATCTGTTAGTTTCAAGCGCTATAAATTTCAACAGATCTTCTGATAGATAATGCATGAAAAAGGACCGAACGCTTGAATCAGGCGCTAGTTGGCAATTGTGTCCTGAAGATGAGTCATCAAATGCATGAAGTGCTGGTCTGAAATCACGTTTTTGCCAGTCAAATTTCTCATTCTCACTATGGTGTGGCCTTTTGTGGATCGATTCGTCTTCACTTTCAGAATCTGAAGAAGAACTGACCTGGTGAGCTCTACTAGGTGAAGTACGTGGCGGTGTATTACTCATAGATTCTTCTGATGAATCTTCATCGTCTCTAAATTCATTGAAGATGCCACACTCGTTGTCGCTGTCACTCCTTGTCAGCATCTCCAGTATCTCTTCGTCAGTGCAACGACACCGATGTGCCATTTGTCTGTGGAACTCAAAAGTGACAGCACTCTAAAATCCTGATGAAACGGCAGATAGCTAAACGACACGAGAGAAGCACAATGCAGAAGATAACATGAACCAGCTACCACGAATATCGAACAGCAACTGCGAAATCCCTAGCAGAGTGTTCCCGAAATAGCAGGGACAGCGGCACAGAACAACAGATAGGGTACATCCATCCCAGGGACCGCACTGCACAAAAGAACTTGCGACTGGCCAGCATGCAGTGCAACCGGCTGCGGTATAAGCCGACATTAGGACTCAGGTACCGACCTGGCCGCGCGGCGAATGCCGTCTGCAGGGCCCACGGGAAAACCCACTTCAGCGGCAAACAACGGCCCCGCGGCAAGGTGGAGCGCCGCGGCATATCACGTCTGCAGTACTCTTACATGTGATACGTATGCAAGCATCCTGCCTGATCACCTTCATCCATTCATGTCCACTGTGCATCCCGACGGACTTGAGAAATTCCAGCAGCGCAATGAAACACCCCGCACGTACAGAATTACTACAGAGCGGCTAGAGGAACACTGGTTCAAATGGCTCTGAGCACTATGGGACCTAACTTCTGAGGTCATCAGTCCCCTAGAACTTAGAACTACTTAAACCTAACTAACCTAAGGACATCACACACATCCATGCCCGAGACAGGATTCGAACCTGCGACCGTAGCGGTCGCGCGGATCCAGACTGTAGCGCCTAGAACCGCTCGGCCAACACGGCCGGCTAGAGGAACGCTCTTCTGAGTTTAAACACTTCCGCTGGTCACCAAACTCCCCAAACGTAAACATTATTGTTCGTATCTGTGATGCCTTGCAACGTGTTGTTCAGAAGAAATCTCCACTGTTACTGCTTAACGTCAAGCGCCGGTACAATAGTCGGGGACGATAGAGAGGACTGTGAGAAGACGTCAGACAATCGCACGCTGTCCGACCCCTCTCCAGGACGACAACGTGACAGCAGTGGCCCCCATTCGAAGAAGACACAGGCGGAGCTCTCGACTGGTTGCGGCCCAGTTGAAGAGTAGCTTCAAGATTAGCGAATTACACTCCTGGAAATTGAAATAAGAACACCGTAAATTCATTGTCCCAGGAAGGGGAAACTTTATTGACACATTCCTGGGGTCAGATACATCACATGATCACACTGACAGAACCACAGGCACATAGCAACAGGCAACAGAGCATGCACAATGTCGGCACTAGTACAGTGTATATCCACCTTTCGCAGCAATGCAGGTTGCTATTCTCCCATGGAGACGATCGTAGAGATGATGGATGTAGTCCTGTGGAACGGCTTGCCATGCCATTTCCACCTGGCGCCTCAGTTGGACCAGCGTTCGTGCTGGACGTGCAGACCGCGTGAGACGACGCTTCATCCAGTCCCAAACATGCTCAATGGGGGACAGATCCGGAGATCTTGCTGGCCAGGGTAGTTGACTTACACCTTCTAGAGCACGTTGGGTGGCACGGGATACATGCGGACGTGCATTGTCCTGTTGGAACAGCAAGAGCCCTTGCCGGTCTAGGAATGGTAGAACGATGGGTTCGATGACGGTTTGGATGTACCGTGCACTATTCAGTGTCCCCTCGACGATCACCAGTGGTGTACGGCCAGTGTAGGAGATCGCTCCCCACACCATGATGCCGGGTGTTGGCCCTGTGTGCCTCGGTCGTATGCCGTCCTGATTGTGGCGCTCACCTGCACGGCGCCAAACACGCATACGACCATCATTGGCACCAAGGCAGAAGCGACTCTCATCGCTGAAGACGGCACGTCTCCATTCCTCCCTCCATTCACGCCTGTCGCGACACCACTGGAGGCGGGCTGCACGATGTTGGGGCGTGAGCGGAAGACGGCCTAACGGTGTGCGGGACCGTAGCCCAGCTTCATGGAGACGGTTGCGAATGGTCCTCGCCGATACCCCAGGAGCAACAGTGTCCCTAATTTGCTGGGAAGTGGCGGTGCGGTCCCCTACGGCACTGCGTAGGATCCTACGGTCTTGGCGTGCATCCGTGCGTCGCTGCGGTCCGGTCCCAGGTCGACGGGCACGTGCACCTTCCGCCGACCACTGGCGACAACATCGATGTACTGTGGAGACCTCACGCCCCACGTGTTGAGCAATTCGGCGGTACGTCCACCCGGCCTCCCGCATGCCCACTATACGCCCTCGCTCAAAGTCCGTCAACTGCACATACGGTTCACGTCCACGCTGTCGCGGCATGCTACCAGTGTTGAAGATTGCGATGGAGCTCCGTATGCCACGGCAAACTGGCTGACACTGACGGCGGCGGTGCACAAATGCTGCGCAGCTAGCGCCATTCGACGGCCAACACCGCGGTTCCTGGTGTGTCCGCTGTGCCGTGCGTGTGATCATTGCTTGTACAGCCCTCTCGCAGTGTCCGGAGCAAGTATGGTGGGTCTGACACACCGGTGTCAATGTGTTCTTTTTTCCATTTCCAGGAGTGTATATAGCAGCATTTACACTATTTACTTTGCTTGTACAATCTGTATAACACAGACTTGTGTTTGTTTGTACTAAAGAAGATTCATTATTTTGTATGTCGCCATTTGCTTGCAACACATTGTGTTACACAAAGTATCAATTCCATCCAGCATTCCTTCACACAACAGTCGAGTCGATGCACTTCTACATGGTCGCAGAGGTCCTAACGATATTAGGCAGGTGTTCCTGCCTAATCTATCTCAATTACATTAATTTTGAAGAAAGTATATATGTTTTAGAGGTCTGAGAACTACGGTTTGAATAATGTAGTATAGTGTATTCAAATGTTATCAAATTTTGTGAAGTAGAATTCTAGAATGCATAAGTTTTTACCATCAATCCCTTAACAAAAATAAATGTATGTATAAACTGGAAAAAGGAAATTGTACTTTCAAAAGTGGGGAACAAGAGGTTTCTGTTGACGAAGAAATGTTAGGTAATAAATACTGTGTAAGCATCGTAATTTTAACGTGTTTCTTTAAGTAAAATATTTTTAATAAAACTAACTGCACTATTACAATCTCACTTCAAAAGAGGTCACTCCATTGGAAGTGCATACTATATACTATGTTTCCAGAAGTCTTGGTTATTCAGATTACCATTAGAGGTAAATGTCAAGAACGCAGAACATGGTGAGACACCCGAAGCAGCCGGCCGCGGTGGTCTCGCGGTTCTAGGCGCGCAGTCCGGAACCGCGCGACTGCTACGGTCGCAGGTTCGAATCCTGCCTCGGGCATGGATGTGTGTGATGTCCTTAGGTTAGTTAGGTTTAAGTAGTTCTAAGTTCTAGGGGACTGATGACCACAGCTGTTAAGTCTCATAGTGCTCAGAGCCCACACCCGAAGCCCATCGTTTCTTCTCGCTGTTCCCCACTTTCTGTAGCTAGCATCGCTACTCCTGGATCAGGGGGTCCTGGATTCGATTGCCGGCCACATTTGGGATTTTTTCTGCCCGGGGACTTAGTGTTTGTGTTGTCCCCGTCAAACGGCTCTGAGCACTATGGGACTCAACATCTTAGGTCATAAGTCCCCTAGAACTTAGAACTACTTAAACCTAACTAACCTAAGGACATCACACACACCCATGCCCGAGGCAGGATTCGAACCTGCGACCGTAGCAGTCCCGCGGTTCCGTACTGCAGCGCCAGAACCGCTAGACCACCGCGGCCGGCTGTGTTGTCCCCGTCTTTCGTGAAGGTGGCTAGATTGGACTGTGTTCACATTGGGAATTTCTACAGGCGCTGATGATAGAGCAGCTGAGTGCCCCACAAACCAAATATCATAATCATTCTTCTCACGTAGTAGGACAACATCACGACATTTCCAATTAAGTGACCCTTCATGGGCTCTAACAGTACTTCATAATTTAGCACGTGTTTGACTGAAAAACCCCACTGTAGGCATGATTACCGTAGCGTTGGCATCGATGCGTGCAGAAGGGCATTATTTTAATTTTGCTTGGGTGAAATCATGCAATGGTGTTGTAACTGCGACCAGGATGGTCGCGGTGTAGCACTGACGAAAGGCGCGGTGGGACCCGCGGAGAGGCCCGCGAACAACAACACAACGGAAAAGGACGGACACGACCAATGTAGGACGGAACGAATACGACAAGACTGAACAACAGAGTCACAAGGAAACAAACTCGAACACGAACCAGGAAGAAAGCAGTCTAGCGCAAGCGAGGAGTAAACCGACGTAAGCGAGATTAGACTGACTGGATGAGCTTTTTTTTTCTCTTTATTGTGATTTCATTCCCCTGCCCCATAAGGGCAGGGGAGGGCTGTCAGCGGCACAATCCGCCGCTCTTCAGCCGAGTGACACGACAACTAAAACAAGAATAAAATGATACATACATAAGGAGATAAAAAAGGGGAACATAAAACAGAGTAAGGGGAGAAAATAGAGTTAAAAACACACTGACATGTAGACATTCATGGGGGACAGTTAAAAAAGTCACCAGAAAGTTAAAAAACACAGTTGTCGATTCTTAAAATGCAGAGAAGACACTGAATGCGCATGCACAGGTTCAAAGTTGGCCACAGTATTAAAAACACTCCGAAACAACACACTTAAAACCCACTTGGAGCACACACGACGAAGAATAAAACTACCAGGTGGGACCTCCCGAGGGAAAGGTCAGAGAGGATGGAAAAGGAGGGGAGGCCTTCTGCAGGACCTGACCATCATTTTGCAGGACTATGCTCAAGCATGTACAGTGCAAGCTGTTACTGATTTACCACGCAGGATTAGTCGAGCGGTCTTGGGCGCTGCAGTCATGGACTGTGCGGCTGGTCCCGGCAGAGGTTCGAGTCCTCCCTCAGGCATGGGTGTGTGTGTTTGTCCTTAGGATAATTTAGGTTAAGTAGTGCGTAAGCTTAGGGACTGATGACCTTAGCAGTTAAGTCCCATAAGATTTCACACACTTTTTTTGTTACTGATTTGTCTGACTGATTTTTTTTTTTTTGGGGGGGGGGGGGGGGAGGGATACGACGCCATACCGATAGGTGGGCTCATACTGTCAAGTTCTTTGTAAGTTTGACTCGACTTTGAAATGAACGAAACAACGTCTTGTACCGTCTCACTCCATGCAGTCTCTTTTCGTTTCCTCGTTTCCTTCTGGACACTTCACTTTCTTGTCATGCAGTACCTATGAAACAGAATTACGAATCATTTAAGCTGGAATCATCACATAGGGAAGGTCGTGAGATAAGCGAACCAAAGACTGCGTTTTACTGGCAGAACACTTAGAAGGTGCAACGAATCTACTAAAAAGCCTGTCTATATGATGATTACCGATGCTCGTCTATTGCTGCCCGATATGAGATAGATATGACTGACGAGAGACAACGATAAAGTTCAAGCAAGGGCATTTCGTTTTGTGTTATCGCGAAATAGGGGAGATAGTGTAACGGATAAGACAACCGATTTGGGGTGATATCTCTTCAAAGCAAGGGTGTATTTCGTTGCGGCGAGATGTTTTCCACGAAATTTTAATCAGCAACATTCTCATGAAATATTTTGTTGAGACCTGGGGCTGTTGACAGAATGTCGGTAGTCGATATTTCCACTAGAAAATGTCGATATACGTCAGCGGTAATTACGTCTGCTATATATCGATATCTCGATATTAAAATGAAACTACGAGTGCCGATGTTTTTATTTTATATATATTTTTTTCGCAGTTATCGATAAATATTTAAAATTGTAGCGGAACGTAATTTTAGTTTCACTGTGTGAAGGAGTCTTAACGTTTTCAGCTTTCATCACGTCCAGTCTTTCTCTCTGACTGTGTGAAGCAAGTATAGGTGTCACAAAAGAGGAAGTCCGATTCTAGAGGACGGGTGGCGGTGTGAATAGAATAACAAGATTTCCGATGTGAAGAAATAGCACACCAGTTCCGTTAAAAACAATTTAAACGTAAGTAGTGTGCTGTTTCTTCACACCAGAGTTCTTCAAAAACAGTTGCTGAAAATGATGAACATAAATCTAAATGAGAATATTGATCTTTGGGGCGGGTGGAGATGTGTGAGAGGAAATACTGACGTAATCGGCGCTCGGCGGTACCAACAGAAACTGCAGCGTTTAGCTCCGCCACACAGTTTTCCTACATCAGCGTGAAAAAAGGTTTACTTCGACATGTGGTCAATGACATATTAAGAAAATACGGTATGGAAGGTTTACTGGAATGAAATATTGCATGACCACCCACTACGTACACAATTGTTAATTAACAACGTAACAGTCGACCAAAAAAGTATTGTAATACAAACTTTTCATCTGCACAATGTCCCAGTATTAATTTACAGATTGGCAAATTGTTTCTCTTTCAGTTCTTGTTCTAAGGGGGATGGACAGGCTGCTAGCTTGCTGATGTGCAGAATTTCTAATAATAAATCAATATTTAAATATACCGTTCTAAAACCGGCAGTATAAATTCAATGTGCAGCCAATAATTTTATAGCACCATATGTCGATACATCTGCTTCCGATACATCGATAGGTTCTGTCGATATATAGCTTGCCGATAGGGATATATTTTTTTATATCGATGTATCGGATTTCCGATACATTTAAAAATATCAGCAATCTTACTGATAGGAAGAAATGACAATCGTAATAAATGAAGAGATGTGCTTGCTGATGTGCAGAATTTCTAAAAATAAATCAATATTTAAATATACAGTTCTAAAACCGGCAGTATAAATTCAATGTGCAGCCAATAATTTTATAGCACCATATGTCGATACATCCTCTTCCGATATATCGATAGGTTCTGTCGATATATAGCTGGCCGACACGGATATACATTTTTATATCGATGTATCGGATTCCCGATACATTTAAAAATGTCAGCAATCTTACTGATAGGAAGAAATGACAATCGTAATAAATGAAGAGATGTGCTTGCTGATGTGCAGAATTTCTAAAAATAAATCAATATTTAAATATACAGTTCTAAAACCGGCAGTATAAATTCAATGTGCAGCCAATAATTTTATAGCACCATATGTCGATACATCCTCTTCCGATATATCGATAGGTCCTGTCGATATATAGCTGGCCGACACGGATATACATTTTTATATCGATGTATCGGATTCCCGATACATTTAAAAATGTCAGCAATCTTACTGATAGGAAGAAATGACAATCGTAATAAATGAAGAGATGTGCTTGCTGATGTGCAGAATTTCTAAAAATAAATCAATATTTAAATATACAGTTCTAAAACCGGCAGTATAAATTCAATGTGCAGCCAATAATTTTATAGCACCATATGTCGATACATCTTCTTCCGATATATCGATAGGTTTTGTCGATATATAGCTGGCCGACAGGGATAAATTTTTTGTATCGATGTTTCGGATTCCCGATACATTTAAAAATATCAGCAATCTTACTGATAGGAAGAAATGACAATCGTAATAAATGAAGAGATGTGCTTGCTGACGTGCAGAATTTCTAAAAATAAATCAATATTGAAATATACAGTTCTAAAACCGGCAGTATAAATTCAATGTGCAGCCGATAATGTTATAGCAGGACATGTCGATACTGCTTCTGTCGATATATCGATAGGTTCTGTCGATATATAAATGACCGAGAGTGGTATATTTTTTTATATCGATGTATCGGATTCCCGATATAGAGATATTTTTTTCGAAATGCTATTCGAGCTTAGAGCGGTCGAGAAATAATCTGAAAGTGATTGCATAATCCTTCCACTTCGCTGAGTGATCAGCACGTGTGACTGCCATGCAGTGCACCCTGGTTCGAATCCCGGCCGAGTGGAGATTTTCTCCGCTCGGGGATTGGTAATGTGCTGTCCTCACCATTGTTTCATCATCGTCGACACGCAAGTCGACCAATGTGGGCCTGCCACTTGGCGGCCATACTTTTCCAGAGCGGCTGCTCGCCATCAGTGCCACACGATCACAGTGTTTCTGTAAACCCTCTGCCAAATACGTAAGAGCGAGTTGCAAATAGACATACAGATCTAGATGAGTTTTGAGATATAAAAATTGATATAAACATTCTAGTTTTTGCCATGCTCGCAACGGTGCCGTTGGTATAATATAAAGAACGCCTGTCCCTATGTTCTACTTACGAGGAGACGGCACGACCATGGGGTCCGGGATTTGTCCGAAATTTTGTGTGGTAAAAGAGGACCCCTAACACCTCACGTGGTTAAAATATTAGGACGCACTACTCGGAAAATCCCGAGAAAAATCGATCCAAAGTTTCTTAGGTGCCTTATGAGTATAAAATGTTAGTCCTTTGCCGAGACGCGGTGTGGCTAACGTGGTTAGCGTTCGGACCGTTACCCCAGAGGTATTGGGTTCGATTCCTCCTCCGGCACTTTTTTTTTTTCTTTGTCGCTTGCCAAATTGCAGCGCATTGTTACAGGAGAATCGTGAAATTAATTCCCGCGAATATTATATAACAAATCATTCTATAAATCACCATCAATTCTCGTCACCAATATTCCGAGACATGATTCAATATGCCTGGTTTCCCTCAAAATTATCAGAATCTTGAAACATTTTCGTAAATGTTAATGGGGCATGTTTTTGCACATATTTATTGCAAACGCCCAGTGATTGTAAAAAATACGCTGTTATATGTTGCGCAAGATGTCGCAAAAATTATTGCTTTGTTTGTTTTTACAATAATTACCACTGCCGTTTTTGTTTATAATTATTATATGTATAAAAATTGAATGTTTCCCAAACGACTTTGTTATTCTGACTAAAAACCCAATGTTTCTCCTCATATACTTTGCAATGAAAAATGGAAAACCCTCAGCCATGAATTGTGTTGTTGGAGTAAAAGAAAATAATTTTTATTCAATAATGCAACTAATTTGTTAAAGATAATGTAGGTTTGGGAAACTTTCTGAATAATTGGTGGAATAACAAAAGAAAATTAAGTAGAAGAAAAAAAAGTGCCGGAGGAGGAATAGAAGCCGAGACCTATGGCATAAACGTCCGAGCCCTAAACATCTAGGCCAGACGGCGGCTCGGCAGTGGACTAACATCTTATGCTCCTAAGGCACCTAAGAAACTTTGGAACGATTTTTCCTGGGATTTTCCGGGAAGTGCGTCCTAATATTTTAACCAAGTGAGGTGTGTCCGCAGCTCGTGGTCGTGCGGTAGCGTTCTCGCTTCCCACGCACGGGTTCCCGGGTTCGATTCCCGGCGGGGTCAGGGATTTTCTCTGCCTCGTGATGACTGGGTGTTGTGTGCTGTCCTTAGGTTTAATTAGTTGTAAGTTCTAGGGGACTGATGACCATAGATGTTAAGTCCCATAGTGCTCAGAGCCATTTGAACCAAGTGAGGTGTTAAGGGTCCTCTTTCACCACACAAAATTTCGGACAAATCCCCGTCGCCTCGGTCATGCCTTCTCCTTGTTAGTAGCGTAGCCCTAATACAAATTTGGCGAGCACTGTTTTCCCGTACGGTGACCCACCAGCGCGATACCCATAACTAAAGAACTCGTACAAATGTGCTTCCCACGGCTCGCAGCCGTAAACCGCAACGATCTGCGGTCGCACCACGAGTTCGCGAGTTTCCCCTTCCGGCAAAGTGATGAGTTTTAATTTTTAGACCTGGCGCTTTGCGCGCACGCACACCGGCGTACGCAGACCCTTGGTGGCGTCTGCTGGGCTGCGTAGACTCGTAAACTCGACGATAGATATGGCCGCTCGCCCTGCGACCCCTTTTTATTGTCGTGTCGATTGTGGTGCCCGCGAGAAAGAGCGACTTCATCCCGCGCCTGTCGCTCTATCTCGCGCTGTATCGCGTGCGTCTCTCCGAGGTCGCGTTTGCCCAAGAACGTCGACGCTCCTTTATTACGCGAGTAAAATGCGTGAAATACGGGCACTCCTGCGCGTCCTCTCTCGGGCCGTGACGACTGCGCTGTATATTCGGCGGAAGTGTCTGTTTTTACGGGCGGGAGGCGCAGACGGTCTCTCAGAGCGACGGAACACCGTGGCACGTTCGCAGTTTCCGCCGGCGGTTCGCTGGCGCCAGAATATTGCACCAGGAATGTGCTCCTGTCACGCCATTGTTCCCTTTTCGTTATTGCCGGCAGTTTCTCAGAACACTATGTGTGAACCGCAGGTGTTACAATGTCAGTACCACAGCTGCACAATTACTGTGGTGGTGGAATTGTGGAGTAGACACCTGACACACACAAAAAATAATAATACTATAAATAGGTGCTCACAGAGGTCTATTTGCAGACTCATATTCTGGGACTTGGAGTCCTTATCATTCCTATACCATATATGAAAGAGGATGGCCAAAGAGACAGGGTAGTAACATGTGCTACAGACATATCATCGTATTTATTTATCTACCTGACAAGGGAACCTCCCATCGCACCCCCCTCAGATTTAGTTATAAGTTGGCACAATGGATAGGCCTTGAAAAACTGAACGCAGATCAATCGAGAAAACAGGAAGAAGTTGTGTGGAACTACGAAAAAAATAAGCAAAATATACAAACTGAGTAGTCCATGCGCAAGATATGCAACATCAAGGATAATGTGAACAGAGCGCCGTGGTCCCGTGGTTAGCGTCAGCAGCTGCGGAACGAGAGGTCCTTG
Organism: Schistocerca cancellata; assembly: GCF_023864275.1. Taxonomy (NCBI): domain Eukaryota; kingdom Metazoa; phylum Arthropoda; class Insecta; order Orthoptera; family Acrididae; genus Schistocerca; species Schistocerca cancellata. Next base: position 37,491,285 of record NC_064633.1, on the reverse strand, counting down.
GTTCAAGTCTTCCTTTAGTGAAAGGTTTAATTTTTTATTTTCAGACAATTATCAAAGTTCAGGCACTCACACATTATCAACTTCGCTCTCCAAAATTCCAGGACATGTTCAGATTTGCTTGGACATATGCAGGATTTGACGGCCTACACACGGAAAAATCTGAAAACGTTAAAAACATATGTTTTGACAGAGCACAGGGAAAACTGTGCGACTGTGAAACTGTTGCATTCATTTGTTGCAGTTTATGTGACAAACTCTTATGTTTTCATCACTTTTTTGGGAGTGATTATCACATGCACAAGAAAACCTAAATCGGGCAAGGTAGAAGTATCTTTTTACCCATTCGCCAAGTGTACAAGTTAGGTGGGTCGACAACGTATTCCTGTCATGTGAGGAACATGCCGTCACCAGTGTCGTATAGAATATATCAGACGTGTTTTCCTGTAGAGGAATCGGTTGACCTATGACCTTGCAATCAAATGTTTTCGGTTCCCATTGGTGAGGCACGTCCTTTCGTCTACTAATCGCACGGTTTTGCGGTGCACTCGCAAAACACAGACACTAAACTTATTACAGTGAACAAAGACGTCAATGAACGAAGGGACACATCATAACTTTGCGAAAATAAAGAAAGTAAACTTCTCACTCGAGGGAAGACTTGAACCAAGGACCTCTCGTTCCGCAGCTGCTCACGTTAACCACGGGACCACGACGCTCCTGAGCTCACATTCTCCTTGATGTTTCCTATCTTGCACATGGACTACTCAGTTTGTATATTTTGCTTGTTTTTTACATAGTTCCACACAACTTCCTGTTTTCTCGATTGATCTGTGTTCAGTTTTTCAAGGCCTATTCACTGTGCCAACTTATAACTAAATCTGAGGGGGGTGCGATGGGGAGGTTCCCTTGCGAGTCCATAAAGCGCTAAAAGATTATAATTTAAAATTACAGTCTAATATTAATGACTGAGAGAATTCCACACTTTGTCACTCCCCAGAGCGGCAGGGTGTTTTGCTGCAATCAAGTCTTCCATGTCACAGGGTTCGCTCAGATTACTCCAAACCAACAAGTGCTCAGAGTCCTGCCTTACTCACATACATAAAATTCGTCATCACTCGTATCCCACTCCTTCGAATTAGTTTGCACCTTGTGTCTCTTGTTCTCGAAGTGATGATGATCTTTAGAGCTGCATATTGGAGAAGGCAGACGAATAGCAACATACCTTTTGCTGCAGCAGATTTTGTTCAGTTTGGCCAGCTTCTACCGAAGTTGGAAATGGTGCAGTAATAAGGTCGAGGATTTTTCTGGATTTCAGTCGTTCCGAACAACGGAAGACTCGTATTTGTTCCTTGTTTCTTCTTTTCATTCGCTGCTGTTGTCTGTCTCCCTACACCTGGCTGTGCTGCTCCCGTGAGTGGGAAGATGTTCTTGAGTGTGGTTGGTGTTAGGGACCCTGTGGCTATGAGGCCTGTCTCATGAGGCGCCACATCAAATTGATGAGCATGTACTCCACGGCAGACGAACGATGGGGGACGCTCGGCTGCGCTCCCCATGTGGTGTTTCTTGTTTTGGCGTTGAGATTGTTCGTGGTGTATATCTTCTGGCCGGTGTCTATGCAGTGTTAATGATTATGAGCGTATGGCATTGGTGGCCGGGAGACCCCTCGCGGGGCGGTTCGGCTGCCGCTCCACAAGTTCTTTAACGCCACTACGGCGACTTGCGAGTGAATGAGGATGAAATGATTATGAAAGACACACAACACCCAGTCATCTCGAGGCAGAGAAAATCCCTTCTCGGGGCGGTTCGGCCGCCGCTCCACAAGTTCTTTAACGCCACTACGGCGACTTGCGAGTGAATGAGGATGAAATGATGATGAAAGACACACAACACCCAGTCATAGAGAAAATCCCAATCCCCGCCGGGAATCGAACCCGGGACCCCGTGCGCGGGAAGCGAGAACGCTACCACAAGACCACGAGCCGCGGACTATGCAGTGTTGTTTCTAGGTTAAGGCACAATCCATATTTAATCCTAGGTATCACGATTAAGCACAGAGATTTAAATTGCGTCCTTTGTGGGTGATGTTCAGCTTCCTTCTTGCCTCCTTACTGAGTACGTGGAACGCATACACTTGAGTTTTATCCAGATTGGGTTTAAAATTGTTGTCGTCATAGTACATAGCATGTTCTTCTAGAGCAAATGTCAAACTTAATTTTACTTCTGCAAACGTCGCTCCCTGAACAGCAATAGCTGTCTCATCCGCACAGATGAAGGGACGGTTTTCGGAGTGGAGTGGCTGATCGTTGACATATATGTTAGATAATACCGGAACCAGCACGCTTCCCCGGGGAAGGCCATTCTTCTGCTTTTTCCATATGCTGTTCTTGTCATTTAGAGTGACAAAAAATAATCTGTCCTGTAACAGACGCTGTCTAAGCTGTGCCAGTCGGTAGTGCCTAATTGTTGTGTGCAGCTTCTTTGTTAACCCTCGCATTACCAAGCTGGGTGTTCTGACTACCCCAGATTGATTTTTTCCCTATAATAATGTTATCTGAAGGGCCACAGATATTAAAATAGGACAATCTACTACCATTAGCCAAGTAAGTGAATTTAAATATCTCGGAAGCACAATAACTGAAGACTTGAGATGTCACCAGGAGGTGAAAACTGGAATTGCCATAGCGAAGGAGGCATTCAACAGAAAGAGGAGACTCTTATGTGGCAAATTAGATAAAGGACTAAGGAAAAGGCTTGCCAAATGTTTTGTCTGGAGAGTGGCACTATATGGGGCAGAAACATGAACTCTGAGACGAGAGGATGAAAAAAGGTTAGAAGCATTTGAGATGTGGATGTGGAGGAGAATGGAGAGAATAAGCTGGATGGAAAGAGTGAGTAATGAAAGAGTATTGGAAAGGATTGGTGAGAGAAGATGTCTGATGAAGGTTGTAAGAGATAGGAAAAAGAACTAGTTGGGACATTCATTGATAAGAGAGTGCTTTGGAAGGATTGGCTTATGGGAGAAGATGTAACGCCGGAAATGCATAGCCTCCTATTTCCATCTATTGTACTATTTTTTTCCTTGCTTTGTTACCTCAAGATATGACATTTCTGTCTCTTTGTATATTGTAATTGTTTTACTGTTTGTATATATATATTTATACATTTATGTCGATGTATAATTGGTTTGTTTCGTAAATATTATTTGTATTTTTACGCTGGGTCTTGCCTAGGGAAGACTGCTATCGAACGATTACGTCGATAGGTCGTGTGAAGAATCAAAGTGTGTAGGATCTTTGGTAGTGTTAACTCTGCCGCGTGGACCGCGGGCTGAGCAGAAGGAGAGTGGCGGGAGTAGCGAGTGGAGCAGGTGTGTTGTGTGACGCTCCCGCGAGTTGCCGCGCTTTCGGGGTTTGGCAGCATGTAATTGCGCTCGACTTGCGATGATAGTTTCTGACATGGTGTCGCGGACGGGAAACATTAACTAGCGCACATCAAGAGCCCGTTTCGTCTGGTGACCGTGTCGAGAAGAAGGCGCGCCAACATCCAGCTTCTGCAACAGCGACGGCCGACAATGAGTGACTGTCGCCACCTCCTCGACCGACGGCTTCAAACCTTCAATCAACCGACAAGGAAGACTGGACGCACGTAAAGTTTTAGAACTGTATGGCAGACCTCAGCTTTTCAAACTGTTCCATTTTCGTCACTATAATTACAGCAACTTAGCATGAACGTTTGTTGCTCATTGTCCCAATTGCATTACCAAGCAGAGTCCCTTCCTTTTCCGAAATGAACCCGAGTGTCGTTGAAATTCAAACGCCAGCATTAAAGTAATATAGCTAACTCGTTTTCACTGCTTTAATTTCAAAGTTCAATTATGGCATTAATAGCTGGCTACAATATTCAGATTACACAAGCACGAATTAAGAGTGCGAGCTTTGTTACCGAATTTTAGCTTGCCTGTGACTGCAGTTCAGCTTGGTACGTACTAAATTTCACTATTGTTAATTGTTCAGAATCATTTAATTCAAGTTCAAAGTTAAATCTCTTCTTTTTAAATTGCGTAGATTCAAGTAGCTTTTGAAATGATTGTTGAGGTAGTCCAAGACTAACCGTATTTTACTGAATTTCGATGTGCTTCAGAAAGAAAGCTCACTATTACCTTCAGTCACTAAATCAACTTTCGATTTTCCGGTTTTATTAATTCTTTTGCTAAATTAAGTCAGGGTGTAGCGAAATTTATTACTTCTGACAAACTTTCAGTTTTCACACTACACGTGTCAACCTTCAGTTGCCACGCTTCTAGTGCTAATTATATGTGTAATAACCTTTCTTTTTCAGTTACTATAGTAGTTGTCCTTAGGACTGGCGACCGTGATTTCCCCCAAATCTCAAATACCTAATTACCGCTAGTTAATTGTTAACGTAACGGCTGCACATTTACTTTCTTTATTAACTTTACCCCTTTTCAAAATTAATTTCCACCAGTTTCATTAGCACATTTCCTTTCATTTAGATGTAACCCTTTCCTCCCTCTTTACCGACAGGTTAACTTCGGTGACGATTGCTTTTCCAAAACTCCCATTAGGTACACGCGGTTTCATTTTTCACTGTCATTAAGGTCGGTAAGTGAGGGGGAGGTTACACGTGGCGACCTGGTGACAGGACAATCTTCGGATTTGAGGTTGTTCTGGACACGAATTTTGCATTGTGCAAATCTCGTAACAAAGTACTGGTTACGTACAGGCCGTTACGTCAGCGAGAATAAGTAGTGGGAGTAATCCTAATTATATTTGAGATTTGTCATTTATATTGAAAATTATTAAAATGAGTGAAGGCAACAATTACCAAAATTTGGTAGACTTGGATACGGAACAATCGGTCGAACAGTGGGAAACGCGCACGGCGGTTCCCATTGTTCAGGGGCAGGCGGCTAGCATGAAAGACGCGACCGCCGAAACGCAACAAAGAGCAGAAATGGAATTCCAAACTTTAGAAAATGTTTCGGAATCGGAAGCGAAAATCAAATCTGTACCCCTTGATGATGAATACGGGGGAACATGTATAGAGGAACCAGCTACGGAAGTAAAACCGGTAGTCTCCGGGAATTTAACTGATTTATTGAATGTTTTGATTAATGAGATCAAGAGTCAATCGGCAGAAATTATAGCTCTGTCTGCCAAGCAAGAAGCTCAGTCTGCCAAGCAAGAAGCTCAGTCTGAAAAAATTGAACGAAAGCTAGACAATCAGAACAAAGCTATTAATGTTGTTAACAACAATGTTGAAGTTGTTAATACAAAAGTTGATAAAATCAAAGAAGATATTGTTGTAATTAATACCGAAATCGGTAATCTTAAACAGGAAATGATAGACGTTCAGGCGGAAATTGCGAGCATAAATACTCGTTTTGATTCCGAAATTAGCAGAATCGAGAAAAGTGTAGGAGAAGCAGTTGCTCCGATGATTGAGAATAAGGTGACGGAACAAATTCAATTAGTGAAAAAAGAGGACCAAAAGAAGGTGGAAACTTTAAAGGCTTTAATGTCCGAAGTAGATACTAAAGTGAGGGAGCAGGCTAATACCTGCGAAGAGAAAAGGAGGGAAGTGGAAACGCTTGCGACAACCACTTTCCAAGTAATTACGAGAGTGTCGGAATTAGAAAAGAAACTTGACGAAAAACAGAGCTATTTGCCAATCTGTGCACATAGTTCGGAATTGTTGACGAAAGAGGAGCGGTTCGACCCCTTGAAAAAAGGCGGTATACACGTGACGGATTTCATTAAGAATTGTGAAAGAGTTTTACCCAGATCATGGACTGATGAGAGAAAAATTAATGCGGTTATTGATGTGCTGGCTGGTGATGCCAAGCGTTGGGGCTTAAACCTCAACATTACGAACCTAACTTTTGACGAGTTTAAAAATTTGTTTCTGGCTGAATACTGGTCAGAGCAAAAACAGCAAAGTGTCTGGCGCGAATTTGTCGTATCGAGGCCTTTCGATGCGAATTCGCGCGGTTCGATGAAGGAGTTTTGTGAGGGCTGGATCCGCAAGTTGGAATATTTGCGTGATCGCCGCACGGAATCCGAAATAGTCTGGGAACTCTACAAAAAGCTTCCAGATGATACAAAACGCTACGTAGGAAGCAATTACAGGACAATAAATGATTTCCTGGAAAGAGTGGAGGACGAGGACAATTGGCGCAATAATCGCGACAGTGGTAGAGGCCGTGGTAACAACAACGGGTACCACAGCAACCACAACAACGATAACCATGGAAATAATGCATACCACAACCATGGCAGCAATAACAATAATGGTTCGGACCGTAATAACAATCGGTACAATGCAAATAATAACAGGAATGACGGAAACCAGTATCGTACTAACGTGATACGGGCCTCACAGAATAGTAATAACGCCAGAGGGTGTGATGAGCCGCCTCAGCAGCATCCGGGGACCGTATCTGCTGGGACGAGACAGGGAAACCATTAGCCGCGCCGGTGAGGGGCCGACCGGGTGTGGAGAAATTTTGGAAGCCCAATAACAGGAGAAAACCCAGGTGTCGCCGTTATGAAAATTCCGTGTGGAATAATCAACGGCGGGAGAGTGTGCCAGTGTTAAGAGAAAAGAGTGCGCCCACAAGTAGTAGATCAGCTGTATACACGGCAGTAGAAAATACATTCACTGTCAGTGAGAACAATTTAAGTAGTGTTCCGGAAATCGATCATAAAGTGGCAGCTGTAATACCCACAGCGGAACTGGAGATTGAGTTTAATAATGATTCACAAGTGTTGAGAGAAGATCAGATGTCGGATAAAACGTCCGTCATCGAGCGAGGGGATGCAGAGAGGGATGAGGTCTGGTTAAGGCAGTTCGGTCGCTTATACGACGAACTAAGAGATTATAGGGGTCTGTATGGGAGAAGCGTTTATGGGGAGCGCGTGCAGGATTTTCCGCGTCTCGTCCCGCAGGAAGATAGTGTTTGTGAAATGATAGAAAGTTCTGGCCCTAATCGGCAGACTTTACTAGAAATAGTTGATGTTAAGGGGGAGCACGAGCAAGATTCGTCGTGTTTCGTCCCGCAGGAGTTAGATGTTGAAGTAGTAACGGAAAGTTCTGGCCCTAACCGGCAGACCTTACCGAAAGTTTCAGTGGTAGAAGTAACCGACCCATCCGACGCAAACCTCCAGTTTAAACATTGCGAGAGTATTAAGGAGAAAGATTGCGAAAATTTTAGTGATAGCCGGACACGATTGGTAGAAAAGCACATAGATTACAGCGTGTATGAGGTTAGAGCTGACATTATACGGTCAGACGATAGCAGTGTGGGTTGCGCAGATCTAGCAGAAGTAATTGCAGAAACTACTGGACACATTCCTCCAGGTAGATTGGCAGATGAGATTAATCTGACCAAAGTGGAATCAACGAAGGTGACGATTAATGAATTGATAGCAAAGCAACACTCACTAGTTGACGAGTTACAGGAAAAGGTTTCGGTATTGGAGGCGAAGCTACAGACTAAGCCTCAGGACAAACGTGTTGAAATTAAAACTGTATGTGAACAGAGGCTGAAAAAGCCGCCAGATAAGCCGGATTTAGGATCAAAGCCGGATGGTTTTTTCTGGAATGACCTGGATATAGACGAGGATTTACTGTGGGAAAATAAAGAAACAGTCGAGGACAAGTGTAGACAGATAGTAGTGTCTGTTAATATGCACGACCTACAACTAAACGTGTTGATTGACACCGGTGCAGAATTGAGTGCTGTATCTGGGAAAATATTTGAGTTACTGAAAGACAGACCTGGCATCGTAGTTATGCCAGTAACAGGAGTGAAAATTATCGGTGCTACTGGGAAGGCCAGTAAACCGGTCACAAAACAGATTTTTGTCAACTTCGAGATATGTGGGGCACGATTTCAACAAGAGTTTGTCGTCGTGCCAGACTTAACTACGGAAGTAATTATCGGGTTGGATTGGCTATTAAAGTACTGTGCAGTGATTAATTGCGAAAGCAAAACTTTGACATGTACGTCACAAGATAAAACAATAGTAGTTACTTTTGACGAGGCAGGAGACTGTGTGCATAGGCAATACCAGCCTATACACATTGTTAACCGGCCGGATGACATTGATGTAGGAATGAATTTGAACTGCCGTAACGTGAGGAATCTCGGCATTGGCAAAAGTGGAGAAAGTGAATTGGAAGAGATAATCAAATTCCCTCCACGGATTGACATTAGTATTGGTGTGAAAAAAGATCGTTTGCGAGAAGTAATGAAGCTAAAAGCCAATGCTCGCATACGTCGTCATGACGCTAAAGCGCGTTTTGCTAAGTTTGCAATCGGAGACTTAGTGCTTGTAAAAGCTCATGAGAAATCGAGCGAGATAGACCATGAAATCTCTAAATTTAAGTTTGTTTATAATGGACCATATAAAGTCACTGGTATACCTCACACAAATGCTTATTGCTTAGAGTATCCAAGCTCTGGAAAACTATTAGGTACACGGAACATTGTAGACTTGAAATTGTACCAACCTAGGATCGATTAATACCACACAAATGGGTAATTTGTACAGTATGTAAAATAGAGTGTAAGATTTAACGATTTGCTAGATTGCCATGCTTTTGCCTGACCTAGAGGTCATTAAAGAAGTTGTAATTAATAAGTAATTAATTTTGACTAAATGATTTAAGAGTAACTGATTAGTAATCATCTGAAAAATCCAAGCTGCTAGTTTAAGTTTTCAGCTGAGTCACAGTAGATTAAGGAATGTAAATATGATTTTGTAACTTGCTGTAATATTTCATGAATGTGTGTTTTTATTAGTCATTGCCAATGTACTTAGACGCTGTTTTAAGTTTCAGGCTAGTACATGCGTGTGATGATGGACAGTGTTGAGTTATCCACTGTGATAGTGTTAATGGACTCCTTGAGATTACTCGGGAGTGAGTTTTTCCGAAAGAATTCAGTGAAACTTGGACGTTCTGCAAATGCCGTTACACAGGCGAGTGAGATCAAGCGTGCCGCACAGGCGGGCGCAACAATATTAGCGAGGCGGAGCAGCTGTCGGCTCTTGTGTCGCTGTCGGCTCTTGTGCCGCTGTCGGCATTCTTTGTACTCGCGAGTACGGAATGTGGAGTTGCTTTTCTTCCCGGACAGCTCATGTGAAAGAATTCTGCTGTCAATATTTATGTTTTTTTCGATCTGCTGTATATTATTTTCTTGTTTAGCGTTAATTGGACATGACGAGAAAATTAATTATGAAAAGGTTACATAAAAGTGTGTATTCTATGTAATTAATCATTACTTTGCGTATTTTGATGTACCTGTTTTTTATGACCATGTACTCTGATGAATTTTGCAAATAGTATTCCATTTCTTATAGTGTTACGAATTTTAATGATTTTGGAATAGCTAAACCATTTTCTATGTTTTTTATGAATTTTGATATGTTGTCAACCTGTTTTACTTTGTGCAAGATGACAGAGTGGAATAAGATTAGGAGTATCTCCACTCCATTATTATTGTATAAAAATTGGTTTATGATTAATTAGACGAATGCTAAATTTTTTTGATGTTTTGAGCGTATGCATTTCCGCTCTTTCTTTTTTGGTACATTTTCTGCGTCTGTTTACGTTACACGAACATCCTCAGACAATGTGGGGCACGTGTAACGCCGGAAATGCATAGCCTCCTATTTCCATCTATTGTACTATTTTTTTCCTTGCTTTGTTACCTCAAGATATGACATTTCTGTCTCTTTGTATATTGTAATTGTTTTACTGTTTGTATATATATATTTATACATTTATGTCGATGTATAATTGGTTTGTTTCGTAAATATTATTTGTATTTTTACGCTGGGTCTTGCCTAGGGAAGACTGCTATCGAACGATTACGTCGATAGGTCGTGTGAAGAATCAAAGTGTGTAGGATCTTTGGTAGTGTTAACTCTGCCGCGTGGACCGCGGGCTGAGCAGAAGGAGAGTGGCGGGAGTAGCGAGTGGAGCAGGTGTGTTGTGTGACGCTCCCGCAAGTTGCCGCGCTTTCGGGGTTTGGCAGCATGTAATTGCGCTCGACTTGCGATGATAGTTTCTGACATGGTGTCGCGGACGGGAAACATTAACTAGCGCACATCAAGAGCCCGTTTCGTCTGGTGACCGTGTCGAGAAGAAGGCGCGCCAACATCCAGCTTCTGCAACAGCGACGGCCGACAATGAGTGACTGTCGCCACCTCCTCGACCGACGGCTTCAAACCTTCAATCAACCGACAAGGAAGTCTGGACGCACGTAAAGTTTTAGAACTGAATGGCAGACTTCAGCTTTTCAAACTGTTCCATTTTCTTCACTATAATTACAGCAACTTAGCATGAACGTTTGTTGCTCATTGTCCCAATTGCATTACCAAGCAGAGTCCCTTCCTTTTCCGAAATGAACCCGAGTGTCGTTGAAATTCAAACGCCAGCATTAAAGTAATATAGCTAACTCGTTTTCACTGCTTTAATTTCAAAGTTCAATTATGGCATTAATAGCTGGCTACAATATTCAGATTACACAAGCACGAATTAAGAGTGCGAGCTTTGTTACCGAATTTTAGCTTGCCTGTGACTGCAGCTCAGCTTGGTACGTACTAAATTTCACTATTGTTAATTGTTCAGAATCATTTAATTCAAGTTCAAAGTTAAATCTCTTCTTTCTAAATTTCGTAGATTCAAGTAGCTTTTGAAATGATTGTTGAGGTAGTCCAAGACTAACCGTATTTTACTGAATTTCGATGTGCTTCAGAAAGAAAGCTCATTATTACCTTCAGTCACTAAATTAACTTTCGATTTTCCGGTTTTATTAATTCTTTTGCTAAATTAAGTCAGGGTGTAGCGAAATTTATTACTTCTGACAAACTTTCAGTTTTCACACTACACGTGTCAACCTTCAGTTGCCACGCTTCTAGTGCTAATTATATGTGTAATAACATTTCTTTTTCAGTTACTATAGTAGTTGTCCTTAGGACTGGCGACCGTGATTTCCCCCAAATCTCAAATACCTAATTACCGCTAGTTAATTGTTAACGTAATGGCTGCACATTTACTTTCTTTATTAACTTTACCCCTTTTCAAAATTAATTTCCACCAGTTTCATTAGCACATTTCCTTTCATTTAGATGTAACCCTTTCCTCCCTCTTTACCGACAGGTTAACTTCGATGACGATTGCTTTTCCAAAACTCCCATTAGGTACACGCGGTTTCATTTTTCACTGTCATTAAGGTCGGTAAGTGAGGGGGTGGTTACAAAGACTGACAGGAAGAAGGGGATACAAAATGATAGACGACGTAAAGGGAAGAGGAAATTATGCAGACCTGAAGAGGATGGCAGAAGACCAGACAGCCTGGAGAACTACCATGTGAAAACCTGCCTTTAGGCAGAATACTGATGATGATGATGAAGGGCCACATTCCTGTGGTTTCATGACTTTGTGCTAAAATGATTGACGTTGAATTCACACTCACGACTGTCTGATTTCTTTGGCTTTATCATTGTTGTTCAAGGTGGAATTGTGAGACTACCCCGCTTGGTGTGAAACGTCTTATTTTCTTATTTGCCGAAAAAGAAGATTTTGGGAAATATATCTGTCATTCATCTTCTTTGTTGAGTTTTGCCATAGATCCAATGTTTGTTATTGTAGCTGGTTACTATTGTTGAGTTGAATTTGACATTCAATGTTAAGCTGACATTACACAAGTCAGTATTTCATCTGCAAGTAAGGATGTCCAAAGGACTTTCTAGCGAAGAGATCATGGAAATTCTATACAATTCTGATGAGAGTCACAATGAAAATGAATGGGATATTGATAATGAACTGAATGAATGTATGGAACCTCTTGACAAAGACCATATAATAGCATCAGAAGAAGCTGATGATGAAATATCAGAAGATACTACACATCCACGTGAACAAGTAGAAGAAGAAGAAGAAGAAGAAGAAGACGAAGACACTGGAGATTTGTTTGTTTCTAGAAGTGGACTACAATTTTCTAGTGAACCACCAAAAGGTGGGCGGCGTCGACGTCGCAACATTTTGAACGTAACACCTGGCCCAGTGAATACTGGAAAAACAATTAAAACAATAACAGTCTTTTTTATTATTTATCTCACCGGAAATCGTGAGCATTATTGTAGAAGAAACGAACTGGGAAGCCAAACTAGTAATTTCTTTGTGGAATACGGCTCATTCTTCGAACAAAACGACATGGAGTGATGTAAATGCAACTGAAGTGTACGCTGTATTAACAATTCTAATAGGAGCTGGTTGAACTCATGGACATTGCACAAGTGCTTCCGATCTGTGGGGAGGTAATGTTGCCTTTCGGCAACCATTCTTTCCTGCTGCCATGTCAAGAAACCGATTTGACAACAGAGACACAAGAGCACAAAGAATTGAAGAAACCAAGGACAAGCTACAAGCCGTCAGGGTAGTGTTCGACAAATTACAGTCTAATGCGCAAGAACTTCTATCCTTATGAATACGTGACTATTGATGAACGATTAGCAACGTACTGAGGAAACTGCCCTTTTAGGGTTTGTACGAAGAGCAAGCCTGGCAAGTATGGTATTAAAATTTTGGTTTGTGCTGATGTGAAGACATCTTACTTATTGTGGATCCAAATTTAGACAGGAATGGTGGACAATACTCGGGAAGTGAATCAAGGACAGAGAGTTGCTTTGGCTCTGATGGAACCATTTCTGAAAAACGGTCATGGTGTTACAACTGATAATTTTTTCACCAGTTTTCCATTGGCTGCTGAACTACCAAAACGAAACACGACATTTGGTGGTACCTTGCGTTCCAATAAGAAAGAGATTCCGAAAGAATTCTTGCCAAACAGAAAGAGAGAAGTTCACTCTTCAATGTTTGGTTTCACAAATGACTTGACCCTAGATTCCTATGTTCCAAAGAAGGGAAAGGCAGTAATATTACTCTCTACTCAGCATAATGAGAGACAAGTGAGGGTGAAGAAAGTGCACACAAACCCGAAATCAAACTGCACTACAACAAAACCAAAGGTGCTGTAGGTAATGAGGACAAAATGACAAGATAATACAGTTGTGTTAGAGAAACGAGGCGGTGGCCACTAAAAATCTTCATGGAAATGACAGACATTGCAGCACTGAATGCATATATTCTGAACACGCGAAGGTTTTCTGAATGGCAGAGGAATAGCCGAAGCCGACGTAAACTCTTCACGGCTGAACTGGCATTTGGACTCAGCAAAGGCGACATGGGAGAAAGAGCCAAAAGTGTCAACGGTCTTCATAAAGATGTACAAGATGCACTGAAAGCTTGTGGTATTGCAATTCCTACAGCAGTGATCCAGACCCAGTGTTCCAAGTTACCAAAGCCACAACGATGTCATGATTGCAAGAGAAACGAAGATCGGAAAACAAGATTCTGTTGTGTAACGTGCAAGAAACCTGTTTGTAGTATACACAGAGAAGAAACTGTTACTGTGAAGTGCATGCAGCGCAAGAATGTACTTGACTGAAAAGTTGAAAAGTCTTGTGTTATTTTACTGCTGTGACAGTTGAGGCACATACATTATTAATTTTCTGTTCGTTGAGTACTGAATTTAGTGAAAGACATAATTTTTTTTTACTTTGTATCAGTGATCTGATTAAATACTTCTAATAACCTGAAAAGCTGTTTTTCAATACTAAATAAACCCATTCAATGGATAAAACGAAATATGAGAACAAATATTACAATAAAACACAAAACACTTTTGGGGTAGTCCAAATACCCCGCTTGGTAAAATAGAGGTGTGGAAAAGCTTGCTTGGTAACTGGACGGTTAATTTCTTATGGCTCACGGTATCATAAGGACCCTTATGATTGATGAAGACAAGTCCTGTAATATGGTTTCTTTTATACTCCTCTTCGATGTGCTGGGTTAAATTAACAATCTGACCAATACATCATTTACATGGTCTGAAACCTGACTGTTCTTTAATGATTTTTCTGTCGTTGGATTCAGAACTTAAGTTCAAAATAATTCTCTCCAGAAGTGAAACAGGTCTGAAGTTGTTGTGCCTATTCGTTTCTTTGCCTGGTTTAAGCAATGACGCTATATTTCACTTGAGCTAGATCCTTGGGATTATCGTTTCTAAGCGACACAAGTGTTCATCATTTTCACTATTCAGGTCATAGTTACAGGGCCAAAGTTCCATATTCGCTCTCATCTCATGTCATCTAAACCTGCAACTATAAGGAAGGTAGCATCAAGGTGTTTTCTCGAACATTGCGAAACAGTCGCGTGTACACTGGGCAACTTTGAGGGTCACCACAATCGCTGACTCTTCCATCATCAAACGCTCTACAGTATTTGCAGATGGGACTCTATATTCCGCAAATCACCTTTCTGTGTGTACCAGAGGGTACTTTGAATTCCATTTTCACTCCCGCCCCCTCTTTTCCTGTTGGTGTGCGGGAAGGACGCATCAGCTCGAATCTTTCTTCATTTTACCTGAACGATCTTTTTGCGAGGTATACGTAGGGGGAAGTACCATATTAACATTATTCTTATGGGAACGTGCACTCTCGGAATTTTAACAGTAAATTAGACCGTGATGGAGAACGCCTTTCTCGTACCGCCTCGTACTGGAGCTGGCTCAGCATCTCCGGGACACTTTCTACCTTCCTCGACGTTTTTCTTTGGATCTTCTCTGTTTTGTCTGACAATCCTATTTGGTACTGGTCCCAGCCTGACAAGTAGTATTCAACTACCTGTCAGATGAAGTTTGTAGATGCACTGTGCTTCCCGAAGATTTTTCCAATTGATGTCACCCTGGTATCAGCCTTTCCCACTATTTGTTTTATGTAATCGCTTCACTAAATTGCTCGCTATGCATACACCCAAATATTCAATAGATTAGGCTCTTTCTAGTAAATCCTGTCTATCATTAAAATTGAGATGAAGAGCGTGCTAAATGGAACGAATTGCGAAAAACGAATTTTGTTCGTGGAAACGGTCGACTTCGACAAAGTTCATGGGTACATTATTCATTCCCACCTCTCGCCATGTGAGGACACGTCCAGCTTTGTGGAACATGCAACATGACCGTTGAGGTGGTCCAGGTGTTATGGAGTGGGGAGGTGTAATATTGCATGGACGTACTAACCTCCAAATCTTTGGGCACGGTACAGTCACTGGTCAACGTTATGGTGACATAGTACTCCTTCTCCATGTGTTTCAGGGCTGAATTCACCCTGATCTGTTTTTTATGGATGGAAATGATGACCTCATCGAACAGTGTACATGGAGGAGCTCTCGGAAAGAGAGTATATACGGCGACGAATTGACTGGCCTGCCCGTTCGCCAGAGTTAAATACTGTAAAAGCACGTGTGGGATGTGATGGGGAGACGTACAAACCAGGTGTGGGATGTGGGGGGCAGACGTACAAAGCAGGTGTGGGATGTCGGGGGCAGACGTACAAAGCAGGTGTGGGATGTGGGGGGGGAGATGTACAAAGCAGGTGTGGATGTGGGGGGGGGGGAGATGTACAAAGCAGGTGTGGGATGTGGGGGGGGAGACGTACAAAGCAGGTGTGGGATGTGGTGGGGAGACGTACATAGCAGGTGTGGGATGTGGGAGGGGAGGGAACGGAGACGTACTGCAGCAGCGCGTCCTCGTGCACCAGCGACCGTCCAGCAGTCGTCAGAATCACTGGCGGTCGAATGGAACGCCCTGACACGAGAACTCCGTACCAACCTTGTAGCCAGCATGGGACCAAGCTGCACAGTTTTCACTGCTGTTCGTGGTGATCACACACCCTGTTGATAACCGTTTAGCGCCTTTTATAATGTCCAGCGGACCATCGTAAATCGCGGTGATTTCAGTGTAATTTTTTGTCTTTGGCGACGCCTACAACGTGCTGACATGAGGAAAGCTTGCAACCGATTTTTCATACACAAACAGCAGTTGACCGGCATTGCCTGGTGAAACGCTGTTGTGATGACTCGTTTAAGGAGGAGAAATGCGTCCCATCACGTTTCCGACTTTGACAAAGGTCGGATTGTAGCCTATCGCGATTGCGGTTCATCGTATCGCGACATTGCTGCTCGCGTTGGTCGAGATCCAATGACTGTTAGCAGAATATGGAATCGGTGGGTTCAGGAGGGTGCTGGATCCAAATGGCCTTGTATCACTAGCAGTCGAGATGACAGGCATCTTATCGGCATGGCTGTAACGGATCGTGCAGCCACGTCTCGATCCTTGAGTCAACTGATGGGGACGCTTGTAAGACAACAACCATCTGCACGAACAGTTCGACGACGTTTGCAGCAGCATGGACTATCAGCTCGGAGACCATGGTTGCGGTTACCCTTGACGCTGCATCACAGACAGGAGCGCCTGCGTTGGTGTACTCAACGACGAACCTGGGTGCACGAATGGCAAAACGTCATTTTTCCGGATGAATCGAGATTCTGTTTGCAGCGTAATGATGGTCGTATCCGTGTTTGGCGATATCGCGGTGAACGCACATTGGAAGCGTGTATTCGTCATCGCCATACTGGCGTATCACCCGGCGTGATGGTATGGGGTGCCATTGGTTACACGTCTCGGACACCTCTTGTTCGCATCGACGGCACTTTGAACAGTGGACGTTACATTTCAGATGTGTTACGACCCGTGGCTCTACCCTTCATTCGATCCCTGCAAAACCCTACATTTCAGTAGGATAATGCACGATCGCATGTTGCAGGTCCTGTACGGGCCTTTCTGGATACAGGAAATGTTCGACTGCTGCCCTGGCCAGCACATTCTCCAGATCTCTCTCCAACTGAAAACTTCTAGTCAATGGTGGCCGAGTAACAGGCTCGTCACAATACGCCAGTAACTACTCTTGATGAACTGTGGTATCGTGTTGAAGATGCATGGGCAGCTGCACCTGTACACGCCATCAAAGCTCTGTTTGACTCAATGCCTACGCGTATAAAGGCCGTTATTATGGCCTGAGGTGGTTGTTCTGGGTACTGATGTCTGAAGATCTATGCACCCACGTGTCAGTTCTAGTATAATACCCATTCATCATCTGCATTTCTTCTTGGTGTAGCAATCTTAATGGCCAATAGTGTAGTTACTTGAAAATGACCTAAGGCCGAAACTATGCTATAATATGGTAATAACCTAAAAATTAGCAGTTGCAGGCGGTATGGAATAACTGGGAAAATTCCTTGCAAAGAAAATCATTATAACGAAATCATTCTAATGAACTACTAATAGCAGATAAGTGGCGCAGTTAGTGTAAGTCAGGAGGCAGCGGCTTCTATCAAAATAGCTGCTTCCTTTGTAATTTACTTCATTGAATTTAGGTTCTGTAAGCTCTGAGTAGTGTATTGATATTTAATGATCTTCCTGTATTTATTTTAATGTTGACCTTGATAAGTTCCGTATCCGTGTTGGTTTCCCTTCTTGACAGCATCCGCAGAACGTTGTGGATTAATGAAGAGGAGACCTAGTTACGTGCACAGAACATGTACCTTGAGGATAGTCTGTCATCAAGACGTAGCTGGATGTAACGGGAAATTTTTGATTGCAACATACACGAAAAAAATGTATACTAGAACTTCGAACCAATCTTCATTATTTTCGAATCCTACATGCAGAAAAGACACGTGACAGACGTTAGTGATCATGTATACCACGTCACGACTAATGTTAACTGAAGAAATCCATCATCCAAAACTGTACATAATGAAAATTGTTTCCGATACCAGACTACTATCAAAAACTCCTACTTACGTCCTTACAAAAGGTCCAGTCACATTAACGTACATACCACCTAAGTTCAACGTCAACGTGCAACAACCAGTCACACACGGCAGTAGCAGAGGAGGTGGAGCGATTTATCTGACGTCCAAAAGGACATATTAGATGTGTTTCGAGGCAAGGGTGGAATCATTTCCAAAACGGCAAAGTTTCTAAACTGCCGTGGTTAAATTACACCGCACATGGCAAAATGGCGGTATCAATAACCGGCAACCAAGGCAACTGTGGTGCAGGACTGTTGATATTTTTAAAAATATCAGCAATCCTATACATCGACATTAAAAAAAAGTCACTGTCGCTTTGCAGTATACAGAAAAAGTATCGATATATTCATTCACATATCGACGGAAAATATATCGATAAACCTGCATAGAAAAAGATCGGCTGCACATTGTAAATAATGGTCGGTTTTAGAGCTCTATATTTAAGTACTGATTCATTATTAGATATTCTGTACATCAACAAGCTAGCAGCCTGCGTATCCCCCTTAGAGCAATAATTGAAAGAAAAAGATGCACGTTCAAGCTAGGCGATAACCACTTTGCTAACAATGGGAACTGCATGTAAGTGGCACAATAAAAGGTGTCCGATTGGTCCATCGTTCACTTTCGTCACTTCGTGTCGACTTCCGTGTTTTTCTTTCTTTCTAACAACGCCAACGACCTAGCGGTTGTGGTGCGGAAGTTACATGGTGAAGCTAAACGTGGTACTGTCCGTCGTTAGCGCCGAGAGCCGATTACGTCAGCATTTGCCTCTTACACGTCTCTACCCACCGCAAACACCAATGTTGTCATTCAGATTTTTGTTCATAGTTTTCGGCACCACTTTTCGAACAATGCGGATGTGAATAAGTAGCTCACTATTTGCGTTAAAACTTATTTTTTGACGTAACTGGTATACATTTCTTCACACCGGAAATCTTGTTGTTCCGCTCACCCCCCTCCCCCCTCCCACCCCTGCAGAGCAACCGGACTACTTAAAGAAAAAGATTGGATGTGATGAAAGCTCAAAAAATACAAAGACTTCTTCACAAAGTGAAAGTAAAACTACACTCCTGGAAATTGAAATAAGAACACCGTGAATTCATTGTCCCAGGAAGGGGAAACTTTATTGACACATTCCTGGGGTCAGATACATCACATGATCACACTGACAGAACCACAGGCACATACACACAGGCAACAGAGCATGCACAATGTCGGCACTAGTACAGTGTATATCCACCTTTCGCAGCAATGCAGGCTGCTATTCTCCCATGGAGACGATCGTAGAGATGCTGGATGTAGTCCTGTGGAACGGCTTGCCATGCCATTTCCACCTGGCGCCTCAGTTGGACCAGCGTTCGTGCTGGACGTGCAGACCGCGTGAGACGACGCTTCATCCAGTCCCAAACATGCTCAATGGGGGACAGATCCGGAGATCTTGCTAGCCAGGGTAGTTGACTTACACCTTCTAGAGCACGTTGGGTGGCACGGGATACATGCGGACGTGCATTGTCCTGTTGGAACAGCAAGTTCCCTTGCCGGTCTAGGAATGGTAGAACGATGGGTTCGATGACGGTTTGGATGTACCGTGCACTATTCAGTGTCCCCTCGACGATCACCAGTGGTGTACGGCCAGTGTAGGAGATCGCTCCCCACACCATGATGCCGGGTGTTGGCCCTGTGTGCCTCGGTCGTATGCAGTCCTGATTGTGGCGCTCACCTGCACGGCGCCAAACACGCATACGACCATCATTGGCACCAAGGCAGAAGCGACTCTCATCGCTGAAGACGGCACGTCTCCATTCCTCCCTCCATTCACGCCTGTCGCGACACCACTGGAGGCGGGCTGCACGATGTTGGGGCGTGAGCGGAAGACGGCCTAACGGTGTGCGGGACCGTAGCCCAGCTTCATGGAGACGGTTGCGAATGGTCCTCGCCGATACCCCAGGAGCAACAGTGTCCCTAATTTGCTGGGAAGTGGCGGTGCGGTCCCCTACGGCACTGCGTAGGATCCTACGGTCTTGGCGTGCATCCGTGCGTCGCTGCGGTCCGGTCCCAGGTCGACGGGCACGTGCACCTTCCGCCGACCACTGGCGACAACATCGATGTACTGTGGAGACCTCACGCCCCACGTGTTGAGCAATTCGGCGGTACGTCCACCCGGCCTTCCGCATGCCCACTATACGCCCTCGCTCAAAGTCCGTCAACTGCACATACGGTTCACGTCCACGCTGTCGCGGCATGCTACCAGTGTTAAAGACTGCGATGGAGCTCCGTATGCCACGGCAAACTGGCTGACACTGACGGCGGCGGTGCACAAATGCTGCGCAGCTAGCGCCATTCGACGGCCAACACCGCGGTTCCTGGTGTGTCCGCTGTGCCGTGCGTGTGATCATTGCTTGTACAGCCCTCTCGCAGTGTCCGGAGCACGTATGGTGGGTCTGACACACCGGTGTCAATGTGTTCTTTTTTCCATTTCCAGGAGTGTATGTTCTACTATAATTTCAGAAGAACAACTTCAAATATTTACAAAAATTATGAAAAAATATAATTAAAATAAATATATCAGCACTCGATACTGCCATTTTGATACCGATTTACTGAACCGCTGTTTCCCCTCCTCTCGCATCACCACGTGAACCGCTTGGCGTCGTGTCTTCTTGTCTTCCGGCTTGCCCGTCTCAGGGAAGGAGCGAGGGAGAATGACACGTAGACTTTCGTTAAGTGTGACTTTTCAGTTAGTGTCCTGGCATGGATTTGTGTTATTAATTCAATTTTTGTGCTTTTTTTTTAATTCTACAGGTATGTAGTGTACTGGCATTCAATGTTCAAAAGATTGGTTTTACGTTAAGAAACTCTAACAACACTGAATATGTCGAACTGCGGTTTATTGATCCTTCTGAAATAAAACTGCAGTCACTCTGTAGCCAGTCATCTTGAATAGTGTGATTTCGTATACAACTGTAATTGTGCTGAATGATTCATGCAACCTAGCAACGGTAACAATAAGCTATTCCGTACTGCCGATTATTTCAAAATTCAGTATTTTAATACTAAGCACGGATGTGTCTTCAAATCTGCGTAAATTATTTACGCACCGCACTATTGTATATCGCGCGGTTATTCAAATCTGCTGTTTTCAATTAATTCGGCAAAGTCAATCGCACACAATGCGTCTGAGCGCGTCCTGTAACATAGTGTTATTTGAGTTCTCTCTGAGACTTTAAACTACTCTCGCCGACGTTACCACGCGACAGAACTGGATTAATGTACCAATTACACAATGTTGCACTTTTCCCTAGAAATAATACGGACGAATCACCAAGGCGAATTATTGATTCACGCACACGTCTTCGTCCAACAAAACAGAATAAAGCAAAAGCGCTGTCTTCTCTGTCCACGGAATAAACGCGGCAATTACATCTCACCTTCCTCTGACGTGAAAATTCAAAACACTTCAATAAAGGTATCTACGCAATTCAAAACCAGACAAATGTCAAAACAAATATCCTACTGTAAATAGAATTATATCCCGTAATTAAATCACTACGTTGCAAAAATTTAATTCCGAGATCATCCAATTTGCAAGCAAGATCCAATTTGATGTTTTGGTACATCTCGAGTGCAATAAACTCTTTCTCGAAATTCATGTTAAATGGAGGAACTCAAACTTTTATTTACTAGGGAACGGCACAAATGGTTCAAATGGCTCTGAGCACTATGGGACACAACATCTTAGGTCATAAGTCACCTAGAACTACTTAAACCTACCTAACCTACGGACATCACACACACCCATGCCCGAGGCAGGATTCGAACCTGCGACCGTAGCAGTCCCGCGGTTCCGGACTGCAAGGGACGGCACACTCAGTCACGTTATAATACCAGTGATAAAATATCGTGCATATTTATCGATATATTTTTAAAAAAATTACCTATATATCGATGTTTAATCAACAGCCCTACTGTGGTGTACCGCAGACCATAGAAGAAAGGAGTGAACGACGGCTGCGGCGATTTGTGTAGGAGAATATACGTGCAACTGTTGGGCAACTGACCGCCTAGATTAAACAAGGGGATGGCAACTGTCTCCTCAGACACCGTTCGACGAACGTTGAAGCATATAAGCCTCCTCAGCAGGCGCGTGTTTCGTTCACCCGTGCTGGCTGCTGTTTATCGGAGAAGAAGGCTGGTATTTGCACGCCAGTAACGCACAACTGCACGTCCGCTGAGTAGCGGCGGGTGGCCTTCTCAGGTGAATCACGTTTATTCTCCATCGGGCAGACGACGCTTGGAGTGTACAGCGAGAAACGCCGCCTCAACTCTATACAACATCGGGGGTTACGTCTTGCGATCGGAGCGTTCTATAGTAGTCCCGTCGAGAGTCTTCATGCTGAAGCCGGTGAATTGCCACTAACCTACCGGCGCGATGTACTGCTTTGTCGGTATGCCTGTCGGGTATTGTCAATGTCCGACCACCCGTCTTATCGTTTCTTTTTTCACGACTGTCTCGAAAGTCAATACGGGTTGTATGTATCTGCCCTGCTACCCCCTGGGGTTCGCTTTCGTCGCCTCCTTCAGCACCTTGATTTTTCACTCCCTGCAACCTTTAGAATGGGCGAGAGCCAAACGCCACCTTGGCTCCACGCTCAGGTTCGCGTTCACCTTGACCTCAGCTCGCTCCCGAAGAAGGTTACCCCAGCTTCGTTATACCGCTCGCGGTTTGTCGAACTTCGTTCAAAGTTCATTAATACGATCTTCATTTATAAAGATGGCTCTAAGAGCAATGACGGTGTCGGGTGTTCTTTTATTGTCGGGGCACACAGATTCAAATACCGGCTCCATGGCCATTGTTCGGTCTTCACAGCTGAGCTATTTTCCCTCTACCGGGCTGTTTTTTACATCCGCCGCCACCGACATTCTGTTTATGTCATCTGCTCTGATTCCCTGAGCGCACTCCAGAGCCTTAGTGATCCGTATCCGGTTCACCCTTTCGTGCACCGGATCCAACGCTCTCTTCAGCAGCTGGCGGACGACGGTTCTCCGGTTACCTTTATGTGGGTTCCTGGCCATGTCGGTATCCCTGGGAACGAAGCTGCAGATGCCGCGGCCAATGCTGCGGTCCTCCAGCCTCGGACAGCTTCTTGTTGTGTCCCTTCGTCAGATTGTAGCAGTGTCATTTGTCGGCGCATTTTTTCGTTGTGGCATGCCGATTGGGCTGCACTTACGGACAACAAGCTTCGGGCCTTGAAACCTCTCCCCACGGCTTGGACGACCTCTTCGCGCCATTCTCGGCGGAAGGAGGTCGTTTTGACCTGGTTACGGATTGGACACTGCCGGTTCAGCCACCGCCATCTGCTGACGGCTGCGCCGGCGCCGGTCTGCCCGTGTGGGCAATTGCTGACGGTACCCCACATTTTAACGTCCTGTCCGAATTTTAATACACTGCGCATTGATCTTGGCCTGCCATGTACTCTGGATGACATTTTAGCGGATGGCCCAGGAGCAGCTGCTCGCGTTCTTCGTTTTATCCACTTGACAAACCTGTCTAAGGACATTTGATTATGCTGTTTTCTTTCAATCCCTTGCCTGTTAATGTGCCTTTTATAGTGTTGTCCTTTTTAGTTGGTGTTTTAACCTTGTACCTCGCAGTGCATTCATAACTTAGTCTGGGCGCTAATGACCACTGTAGTTGTGCGCCATAAAACCACAAAAAAAGACAATAGTGCGAAGGTTCGAGACTGGAGTGCCCCTGGGTGATCTCGTCGTTCTGGAAGGCACAACGGATCAACACAAAAGTATGCATGTAACCTTGGGGGACCATTTTCAACCCTACATACAGTTCGTTCTTCCTCGTCACGATAGCAGCTACCAGCAGGACAATACGACGTGTCGTTACAGGAGCACCAACATGAGTTTACCGTATACCCTGACATAGAATTTCCCGGATTTAAACCCAATCGAGAATCTGTGGGTGCCCCTCGATCGGCTGTTCGCTGCATGAACCCTCAACAGAGAGACGTAGCTCAGCTGGCCACTGCACTGGAGCTGGCGTGGCTCCACAGCCTGCCGGTATCTTCCAGAACCTCCTCATTCAATCTCTTCCTGCACGTCTAGCAGCGGTCCGCGCTCTAATACGTGGTTCTCCAGGCTTTTTATGGGTGGTCACGTTAATGTGACTAGACAGTGTATTTCAATCACAATAGATCTTGGAACCGAGGAACACAACATCCACAACATAAACACTTATGATTATCATAAAAACTAGTGTAATTGAAGAGAAACAGCTTTCGTTGAAGAGGGAACACAGAATAAATATTTTCGTGTTGCACAACTCCAAGGCGAACCAAAACTGAATGTACTGAAACATCCCCATAGAAAAATTTAAAAATGACTCTGCTGGGAAACCTCTTGCGTTATTTGATTTTCAAACAGCTGAGCAGAACTGAACGTACTCAGACATTTCCCTCTTTACTTATTCTGATCAACACTAAACTGACACACAATATTTTTAGCGCACCGCAATCTGACTTTCAATAATTCCTACAAAACAGTGGCCCTGAATAACAATAACCTATACCTCTCATGAATCACTTGCCTCACAAAAATCTTCGTTACTCGAACTACTGCAATACAGCGAGCGCCAATAATGCCAGCTAAATAAAAGATTCTAACTACTGAAGGCACTAACTACTGATAGGCATAGTTAGCAAATGAAAGATTTTGATAGAGAACAATGTATTTACCTTAATAATATTCAAAACTAATCATATATATATATATATATATATATATAAATCTGTAATACTGTATATATATATATATATACAGTATTACAGATTTACTCTTTCCGCTCTCAAAATTCTGCCATCTTTCTTCTCACATCCACCACTGCTGGCGGCTCACCTCCAACTGCGCAACGCTACACGCTGTTCACATCCAACTGCCCAACACTACGATAGCAAATATTCCAACAATGCAGATCAGCCACAGACCGCTCACAGCACAGTCAGTGATTTTCATACTGAGCGCTACGTGGCGTTACCAACATAAAAACCTAAACAGCCTACTTACAGTTTCTTGCAGACACTGGCCTAATCTAGCTTCTTCAGGCCCCAAGATAGCTTACTCCTGACCACTATTGTAACACTTTATTTTTCATTATGGGTGATACCAAGCAACACAAGATGTACTAGACAAATAATCGAATGTAAAGCATGTGATAGTTTACCGTTTACCAGAAAATAGACTACCTCAATTACGTAGTGTGGAACGTATACAAAGAACGAATTAGCGATGCAGAAAAGTTCTGTCTCTCTCTCTGTCTCTCTCTCTCTCTCTCTCTCGCTGTGTGTGTGGTGTGTTTGTGTGTGTAAGGCATTGCGGAGCCGGGTTGTTTGATGCACGCCACTCTGACCGTGGATCAAATAGGACGGGCAGCAGGCTCCGCTGTAACTCCATTCGGTGCTTGTCGGACAACAGACAGGCAGGGAGCTGCGCCCAGTCGTTTTAAGTGGCAATCTTCCCAACTGCGTCAGCTGCTGCGCATTACACTACACTCAGCAGGCGAACTGGAGCTTTGCTGTAGCACCCCAGGCCAAAGGTGGCTGGTTCGCATGCTGCGTTGGTAGCCACGATTCCCGGAACTCAGTCTAAGAGCGCCAAGATTCAACCAACTTTTACCGTACACAACATTATAATTGCTGTGGCGGTCTCTCATGCAGAATACTTACACATCTAACAGCGCACAAAACTGAAAAGAACAACCAGCGTCGTAATAATGTAATGTGATGTAATAATTTCTTTCACTGTAAAAGAGCTATCTCTATCCAGTAGGGTGGAAACACAGTGAGGTGAAAAGTCATGGGATGCCTCCTCATATCTTGTCGGACCTCCCATTGCCCAACGTAGTGCAACAGCTAGCTCAGCGTGACATCACATGCGCTCAACGAGTCATTGCAAGTCCCCTGCAGAAATACGGAGCCACGCTGCCGCTATAGGCCTCCACAATTGCGAAAGTGTTGCCGGTGCTGGATTCTGTGCACACATTATGTCCCACAAATATCCGACAGCATCCATATCGACGATCTGGGTGGCCAACTCATTCGATCGAATTGAATCAGCTACACTCCTGGAAATTGAAATAAGAACACCGTGAATTCATTGTCCCAGGAAGGGGAAACTTCATTGACACATTCCTGGGGTCAGATACATCACATGATCACACTGACAGAACCACAGGCACATAGACACAGGCAACAGAGCATGCACAATGTCGGCACTAGTACAGTGTATATCCACCTTTCGCGGCAATGCAGGCTGCTATTCTCCCATGGAGACGATCGTAGAGATGCTGGATGTAGTCCTGTGGAACGGCTTGCCATGCCATTTCCACCTGGCGCCTCAGTTGGACCAGCGTTCGTGCTGGACGTGCAGACCGCGTGAGACGACGCTTCATCCAGTCCCAAACATGCTCAATGGGGGACAGATCCGGAGATCTTGCTGGCCAGGGTAGTTGACTTACACCTTCTAGAGCACGTTGGGTGGCACGGGATACATGCGGACGTGCATTGTCCTGTTGGAACAGCAAGTTCCCTTGCCGGTCTAGGAATGGTAGAACGATGGGTTCGATGACGGTTTGGATGTACCGTGCGCTATTCAGTGTCCCCTCGACGATCACCAGTGGTGTACGGCCAGTGTAGGAGATCGCTCCCCACACCATGAAGCCGGGTGTTGGCCCTGTGTGCCTCGGTCGTATGCAGTCCTGATTGTGGCGCTCACCTGCACGGCGCCAAACACGCATACGACCATCATTGGCACCAAGGCAGAAGCGACTCTCATCGCTGAAGACGACACGTCTCCATTCGTCCCTCCATTCACGCCTGTCGCGACACCACTGGAGGCGGGCTGCACGATGTTGGGGCGTGAGCGGAAGACGGCCTAACGGTGTGCGGGACCGTAGCCCAGCTTCATGGAGACGGTTGCGAATGGTCCTCGCCGATACCCCAGGAGCAACAGTGTCCCTAATTTGCTGGGAAGTGGCGGTGCGGTCCCCTACGGCACTGCGTAGGATCCTATGGTCTTGGCGTGCATCCGTGCGTCGCTGCGGTCCGGTCCCAGGTCGACGGGCACGTGCACCTTCCGCCGACCACTGGCGACAACATCGATGTACTGTGGAGACCTCACGCCCCACGTGTTGAGCAATTCGGCGGTACGTCCACCCGGCCTCCCGCATGCCCACTATACGCCCTCGCTCAAAGTCCGTCAACTGCACATACGGTTCACGTCCACGCTGTCGCGGCATGCTACCAGTGTTAAAGACTGCGATGGAGCTCCGTATGCCACGGCAAACTGGCTGACACTGACGGCGGCGGTGCACAAATGCTGCGCAGCTAGCGCCATTCGACAGCCAACACCGCGGTTCCTGGTGTGTCCGCTGTGCCGTGCGTGTGATCATTGCTTGTACAGCCCTCTCGCAGTGTCCGGAGCAAGTATGGTGGGTCTGACACACCGGTGTCAATGTGTTCTTTTTTCCATTTCCAGGAGTGTATTTTGAAAAGGGCACGAGTCACATTTTTTGCCATGTTGAGTAATGCTTGCATTCGGTATCTATAGAGACAGATACATCGTTTTGTATGAAAACGGCATCAGTCCAATGTCTAACATAGGCAGGGGAAGGCAATGAGTTTGTTGAATGTTTTGAAGAGGTTATTAGTCCTGGATTCGTGCCCCTTTCGAAACAACCACGCAGCAGCTATCTGGTGATCATTTTAGTAAACTCCTCAAGCAGCTGGTTGAGTGTAGTTTTATAGTTGATTTGCGTGCAAACATGGACAGTGATACTAATGAATCATCTCGAAAACGCAAAAATGGTCAACGAAACCCGGAAGTATATAAACATAAAAAGATTGAAAGGTGTAAAGTAAACGGAAATGAACACGTCAGCTATTCTGTCAAAGTCATTACAGCCAGATCTACAGGACCCGATTGCAGGTAAGCTTCTAACCTAAACTATATGTAGGTTAAATCTAATTAAACGTATAATCTAATACAAAATAAGCTTTCAACATAATGGTCAGCAGAACAACAAAATTCAGATTTGCATGGGGAAAACATTCACTTCATCTTCACTAATTAAAACATAAAATAAATATATCATAATTTTAATGTAGGGTTATTCTGTTTGCTAGAATCAATCAATGAATTTTACTCTAATTATTAATCTTCAACCACACAGCATAAATGCAGTCTCACCCGTATTTAAGCTCAAATAAATTAAAAATCTACAGTAGGTACTAAATATATATTTCCAAGGATTTATGCAGATAATACAGTTTGCTAAATACCCATTACAAGTACTACAGCCAAAAATAGGAGCTTTTGTTTGATTTCAGATGCAGTATGAAGTGTCTTACAAAATTCAGTGACCTAGACAAGATTACAATTTTGAAAAATTTCCATGAATTTGAAACTCAAACGGAGCAAGAAATTTTCCTACAAGACCAGCTTACTATATCTGATGTTCATCGCCTTGGACCACGGCCAGTCTCCACAAAGTTTTGTACAGCATTACTCTTGCAGTTAACAGACAGTATTTGCAAAAAAGCATTCATCAGTTTGTACGGAGTGTCCGAAAAGAGAGTGAGAAGACTTGTTGACTTGCTGACTGCAGGGGAATCTCCAAATGAAAATCGAGGAAAATCAGAAAACTCTACAGACATAGCTGTAGCAGTAGCTCTTTGTGAAAACATAAATGAGCATATTTCCTCTTTCCCAGTAAAGGAAACGCAAATAGAAATATCAAGTATTTGAATGCCCAGCTAACAGTGAGAATCATGCATGCACACATTAAAGTTACTTATTCATTTTATTTGAAGTATTACAAGGATAACTTCGCCTATGCATTTGGAAGGCCACAATAAGATGCGTGTGCTATCTGTCAGGTGCTACCTGTGAGGTGACCGGCAAAAACGTAAAAGTAATTTTCTAAATGATAACGCTAAATGATAACAGCCTCACAGCTGTTGCTACATAAGCGTATATCACAAAAGTTCTACAACAAAATGAAGTAAGTAACAGCAAATTGTGTTGAACGAGATGACATCGCATGTACGAGGGCCTTTAATAGTGGCAACTATTTATTTACAGCCCGTACAAAATAGCTGTTCATTTTTGGAACACAACCTCCGTCCAGCTTAGAGACAGAAGTGATGACACTTTTTGCAGGACCTGACCATCATTTTGCAGCACAATGCTCAAGCACGTACAGTGCAAGCTGTTACTGATTCATTTGACTGATGGGACTGATAAGTGCTGTACCACCTACTGCACTTCCCTGACTTAAGCCCTTGTACGTTCAACTCGATTTCTAAACTAAAGGAAACACTACACGGCATTCGCTTCAGAACTGCTACAAATTCGTCGGGCAGTAGATCGCGCCCCTCGAACTGTCAACGTAACTGGCACAGCTAAGGGTATCCTACGACTTCCACATCGCTGGCAACGGGTTATACACAATGCTGGTGACTACTTTAAAGGTCAGCAAAACTTTAAGACGCGTATCTCTTTTGTACGAGCTGTAAATAAATAGTTGCCACTATTAAAGTTCCAACCCTCGTATTTAATTTGATTACATGCAGAATTTGCCCTTGCCGCATATTACAGTGCAAGAGGTATTTTACGTGCAAGTACACCTATGGGTGTACTTGTTTTGCATCTATGATATGAGAAAGGGAACCTCAGTACATCATTTATATCATGAGGGCTTCGTCTGAAAAGGACCCTACGACGTGTGCTCACTTCTTAGTCATTACTTATGTAATAACACACCTGCCAGCACCAAGAAGCTTCATTTATTTTCAGATTCCTGTTTTGGCCAAAACCGAAACCACACAGTCACACGCTTTATTATGAGTCTGGTTGCAACAGGAAGATTTGACAAAATTGTACAATACTATCCTACATGGGGGCACTCTTTCCTGCCATTTGACGGTGACTTTGGGGTAATTAACAGATATATAAAGCAGAGTGATCGTGTGTAATCGCCTACATAGTATGCAATGAAAGCAGCTGAATCAAGTTCAAAATGTAAATTCACTAGCGTACTGCATGAAAAATCGTTCGGTACTTATTAGAAAGGTTGGTCGGCAAAATTTTGCAAAAAGACAACCAAGTCGACTGAATCTGTGGGAAATAGGGTGCCAAAATAGGACAAAACTGATTTTAATATGTCAGAGTATTTAATGTTGCAGTGTGAAAAATATAATCCTGGTGTGTAAACAGCTTATGAACATATTGATGGGTTAATAGTACACCACTTTACTCTGGCTAAGGCAGGAAACGTTTCCTTACCAACAGAGGAGGCTTCCATAACAAGTGCCCAATCAACCATAAGAAAGGTGAAGATATTACAAATCTGATAAAGTACATTCCGCAGGAGCATTTCTCCTTTTATGGAGAAATATTTGAATGGCCGACACAAAAAGGTTGAACTCAATGATGACTGAATATAAAATATAACTTTAAAATGCACATATTTTTTATATTTTCTATTGATAACCGAAATGAGTAATGATTTTTTGATGCAATGTTAACGTATTCAAATTCAACATAAAATAAAAACATATTTTCTTAGAAAGTGATATTATTCAAATTTCCTTTTTGGTTTGAAAAGGGCATAAGTCCACTTACTTTAATTTTTTTCTGCGGAAACAAAAAAAGATAATCACTTGCAACTTAGATACACAAAAGATGTTCAACACATATATATATATATATATATATATATATATATATATATATATATGTTAATAAAACATTCTTAAACAAAACATAAATCAAAAATGGCTCTGAGCACTATGGGACTTAACTTCTGCGATCATCAGTCCCCTAGAACTTAGAACTACTTAAACCTAACACCACACACATCCATGCCCTAGGCAGGATTCTAACCTGCGACCGTAGCGGTCGTGCGGTTCCAGACTGTAGCGCCTGGAACCGCTCGGCCACCCCGGCCGGCAACATAAATCAAAAACGTTTTTTAAGAAACAGTTTTAATCGATTTACCGAAAATTGCTTCTTGTGGACTCGTGCCCTTTTCAGAAACACTGATTCAATTATCCAGAATATTCTTTAAATCAATCGCGAACAATATGGTCCCAGTGACACGGAGCATTATCGCCCATAGAAATTCCATCAAAATTGTGTCCACGTAGGCGAACATACCAATTTCCAGTCAAATGTTGGTTGAGGAGGACCCAGTGCATTCCATGTAAACACGGCCCATACCATTACGAAACCATCACCAGCGTGCACAGTGGCTTGTCGACAACCTGGTTCGATGTCACCGTGGGGTGTGCACCATACTCGAACCCCTTGCATCAGTCGCTACCAACTGAAATCGGGACACATTTGACCAGGCAACGGTGTCCGAGTCGTCCCGCATGCAGTCGGTATGGTCACAAGTCCAGGAGATGTGTTGCAGGCGATGTCTACATCTACATCCATACTCCGAAAGCCATCTGACGGTGTGTGGCAGAGGGTACTTTGAGTACCTCTATCGATTCTCCCTTCTATTCCAGTCTCGTATTGTTCGTGGAAAGAAAGATGGACGGTATGCCTCTGTGTGGGCTGTAATCTCTCTAATTTTATCTTCATCGTCTATTCGCGAGATATACGTAGGAGGGAGCGATATACTGCTTGACTCCTCGGTGGGGGTATGTTCTCGAAACTTCAACAAAAGCCCGTACCGAGCTACTGAGCGTCTCTCCTGCAGAGTCTTCCACTGGAGTTTATCCATCATCTCCTTAACGCTGTCGCGATTACTAAATGATCCTGTAACGAAGCGCGCTGCTCTCCGTTGGATCTTATCTATCTCTTCTGTCAACCCTATCTGGTACGGATCCCACAACGGTGAGCAATATTCAAGCAGTGGGCGAGCAAGCGTACTGTAACCTTCTTCCTTTGTTTTCGGATTGCATTTCCTTAGGGTTCTTCCAATGAATCTCAGTCTGGCATCTGCTTTACCTACGATCAACTTTATATGATCATTCCATTTTAAATCACTCCTAATGCCTACTCCCAGATAATTTATGGAATTAACTGCTTCCAGCTGCTGACCTGCTATATTGTAGCTAAATGATAAAGAATCTTTCTTTCTATGTATTCGCAGTACATTACACTTCTCTACATTGAGATTCAATTGCCATTCCCTGCACCATGCGTCAATTCGTCGCAGATCCTCCTGCATTTCAGTACAATTTTCCATTGTTACAACCTCTTGATATACTACAGCATAATAATACTGGCGCGATTTGAAATTACACACGAATAACTGCATGAGGATCACATTCCATTACACTACCAATTGCGCTATACGTTCTGTAAGCTAAGGCACTTGCGTCGTTCGTCTGCTGCCATGACACACTGACGCCAAATTTCGCCGCACTGTGCTAACGGATACGATCGTCGTACGTCCCACGTTGATTTCTATGGTTACATGCAATATTGCTTGTCTGTAAGTACCGACAACTCTACACAAAGGCCGATGCTCTTAGTCGTTAGGTGAGGGCTGTCGGCCACTGCATTGTCCGTGATAAGGGGTAATGTCTGTAATTTGATATTGTTGGCACACGCTTGACTCTGTAGATCTCGGAATATTGAGTTTCCTAATGCTTTGCGAAAAGGAATGTTCCACGTGTCTAGCTCCAAATAGAATACAGCGTTCAAACACTGTTAATTCACGTCGTCAGCCATATTCGCACTGCCCTTTGATAACTTGTGTACGAGGTACTACCGCTATCAGTATATGTGCGTGCCGCTATCCCGTGGCTTTTGTCACCTCAGTGTTTTACTCATGTTATGAATCATTAAATGTCTTTCTACGGTATTATTTTAAGGTTTATGAACCAAAATAATAATTACAACTTTCATTGCGTATTATTTAACTGATGTATATGGTGTAATTAAATAAGGTAATCAGAATATCGTTCAGGTTGGTTGTATGAGTGTTGCCCGTAAAGTAATGCACATTTTTTTCCTTCAACAATTCTTTATTGAACATAACCAGAATTACACACAGTCTGGAATCGCGCGACCGCTACGGACTCAGGTTCGAATCCTGCCTCGGGCATGGATGTGTGTGATGTCCTTAGGTTAGTTAGGTTTAAGTAGTTCTAAGTTCTAGGGGACTGATGACCTGAGATGTTAAGTCCCATAGTGGTCAGAGCCATTTGAACCATATTGAACCAATTACACACATGAAAGAATGGCGTATTATCTACACATCCTATTTTTCAACGTAATTCCATCGCGTTCTATCGCCTTCCTCCAGCGAGAAACAAAGACGTGTATTCCCCATCGGTACCAGTCCTTGTCCTAGAGGTGGAGTCAGTGTTACAATGTGTGAATCACCTCCTCATTGTCCTCAAAATGTCTTCCACGAATGGCATCCTTTAATGCCTCAAACAAGTGGAAGTCCGAGGGTGTTAGGTCAGGTGTGACAGCCGTGGATGATCTCCCCGACCGTTTCAAATCGTGCCCAGCGAGTAACTGTGCTTCTGTTGACAGCAGATGCCCCATAGACTTTGCACAAGCGTGTGAATATTCCCCACAGTTTCTTTCTCTGCAGTGAGAAATTCAATGACGGCACGTTGCTTGTAACGTACATTACATACTGATGCCATTTTGAAACTGTCCTGCAGCTACGTTACCTGTCGGAAGCGACGGAAACTTGCTGCGCTCACTCAGGAGACTTCAGATTATACATACATAACGTTTCACATTCGTAGCATTGTTTTCCGCTGAGAAAAAACAATGTGGTACGTTACTTTGTGGGCAACTCTCGTAAAACACTACTGGCCATTAAAATTCCTACACCAAGAAGAAATGCAGATGATATACGGGTATTCATTGGACAAATATATTATACTAGAACTGACACGTCATTACATTTTCAAGCAATTTGGGTGCATAGATCCTGAGAAATCAGTACCCAGAAATACCACCTATGGCCATAATAACAGCCTTCATACGCCTGGGCATTGAGTCAAACAGAGCTTGGATGGCGCGTACACGTACAGCTGCCCATGCAGCTTCGACACGATACCACAGTTCATCAAGAGTAGTGACTGGCGTATTGTGACGGACCAGGTGCTCGGCCACCATTGACTAGACGTTTTCAATTGGTTAGAGATCTGGAGCATGTGTTGGCTAACGCAGCAGTCGAACATTTTCTGTATGCAGAAGGGCCCGTACAGGACCTGAAACATGCGGTCGTGCATTATCCTGCTGAAATGTAGGGTTTCGCAGGGATCGAATGAAGGATAGAGCCACGGGTCGTAACACACCTGAAATCTAACGTGCACTGTTCAAAGTGCCGTCAATCCGAACAAGAGGTGACCGAGACGGGCACCCCATACCATCACGCCGGGTGATACGCCAGTATGGCGACGACGGATACACGCTTCCAATGTGCGTTCACCACGATGTCTCCAAACATGGATGCGAAAATCATGATGCTGTAAACAGAACCTGGATTCATCCGGAAAAATGACGTTTTGCCATTCGTGCACCCAGGTTCATCGTTCAGTACACCATCGCAAGCGCTCCTGTCTGTCATGCAGCGTCAAGGGCAACCGCAGCCATGGTCTCCGAGCTGATAGTCCATGCTCCTGCAAACGTCGTCGAAACGTTCGTGCAGATGGTTGTTGTCCTGCAAACGTCCTCATTTGTTGACTCAGGGATCGAGATGTGGCTGCACGATCCATTACAGCCATGCCGATAAGGTGCCTTTCATCTCGATCGCTAGTGATACGAGGCCGTTGGGATCCAGCACGACGTTCCGTATTACCCTCCTGAACCCACCGATTCCATATTCTGCTAACAGATGTTGGATCTTGACCAACGGGAGCAGCACTGTCGCGATACGATAATCCGCAATCGCGAAAGGCTACACTCCGACCTTTATCAAAGTCGGAAACGTGATGGTACTCATTTCTCCTCCTTACACGAGGCATCACAACAACGTTTCACCAGGCAACGCCGGTCAATTGGTGTTTGTGTATGAGAAATCGGTTGGAAACTTTCCTCATGTCAGCACGTTGTAGGTGTCGCCACCGGCGCCAACCTTGTGTGAATGCTCTGAAAAGTTAATCATTTGCATATTACAGAATCTTCTTCCTGTCGGTTAAATTTCGCATCTGTAGCACGTCATGTTCGTGGTGTAGCAATTTTAATGGCCAGTAGTGTAGGTGAGGGGTTTGTTTTGAGTACCAAGATTCTTTCTCTTGGATCCCCTGTTTCAAAATTAAAGATTGGCTTGCCTTTCGCTTACATATCCCTCCAATTACTTGCCTCTTAATTGATGCAGATCACTGTGATATGAATTAATTGTTCTACTGCCTGTCGAATCTCTGGAACAGTTCTGAAACGGATGCCACGAAGTGGTTCCTTCATCTTCTGAATCAAATAAAAGTCACAAAGACTTAAGTCCGGGGAGTATAGTGGATGGTACAGTCCTTCCCAGTCCCATCGACGGAACAGAGCAGCCACATCTTGCTCTGTATGCGGCCGCGCACTGTCGTGCAAAATGATGGGTGGGTTGCGCAGGAAGTGTCGCCACTTCTTTCTCACAGCTGGTAGCAGGTGATTCTCCAAAAACGAACAGTAATATTGTGCATTGGTGGTCTGCAGTGCAGGAACGTAGTGCGTTAGGATACCACCATCACAATCGTACACTAGAATCACCATAAAAACCCTCATATTATACAAAGTCTATAATTCCTATATCATCTCAGATCTTGGAAGGCTGTGGACTGTCTTACATAATGTTCTTCAGTGTGTCTCAAAAGAAAATTAGCGTCTGACGTGTCAAAATAAAATAGAGCCAGGAGTCTATCGACAAAATCTTTATTTATTATTGAAATATACATTTGAGGAATTTACTCTGCAAAAATAATGTCATTTGAATGCAATCCGGCACGCCTACGGCATTCATTAACAAAATTTTACATGACGGTTCGGCGTGTAGACAGTGGGATGGCTGCCACTTCGTTATGGATATTTTCTTTCAGTTGCTCCAGAGAAGTCAGATTAATGATATGCAATTTAGATTTGACATATCTCCATAAGAAAAAAAATCCTTGGGGCTCAAATCTGGATTGCGTGGGTACTAATTTATGTCACCCCTCCTGGAAGTCAATATGCCAGGAAAAATTACACCAACTCTCAGTATAGACTCAACGGACGTGTGAGCTGAAACGATGTTCTTTGGTTATGAGCAGGAAAGTTTTGCAATTCAGGCACCAGAAAAGTCAATTAACATCGTCACATAACGTTCCGAATTCACTGCAACTGCCGACAGCTGACGTCCTCGAAAAAGTACGGACCAGTTCTTCCTCAGCAGAAATGACAGCTCATACAGTAATTTTGGGCGAATGAAAGGGTTCCATGCTTTTGTTTAGGATTCTTTGTGCTGCAGCAGCGCCAGTTTTGCTTATTGACGTAGCCATTCAGGTGGATGTGAGCCTCGTCGGAAAACAAGATGTTGTTAAATAAGGGGCTCTCAGTCACACCATTAACGAACCGCAGACAATGTCTTGCATCCTGAGGCTTTAATTTTTGCACCAATTGCCTTCTGTAAGGGTTCAGTTTAAGGTCTGTTTGGAGAATTGGCTGCTGTGAAGATTCTCGCTTCCGTCGGCCGCCGTAATTTAATTTATTATTTACTACAGAAATTGATTGGTAATGGTGATTGTAGCCGACTTACGTGGTGGATCTTAATCAAAATGATATTTCATTCAATTTTGATTTACAACTAAATGATTTTGTGAAGTTCTTTTTTTTTAACAATATTAATATTCAGTGGAAATTATTTGTTGCGTTAATGAACGTTTTACTCGCTGAATCTTAAAACATGAGCATATAAGTTGAACAATGGGATAAACTTTTCATATTAATTTCCTTGGCTAGTCAGTTCACTTTAAAGCAAAAAAATCTTTAGTTAGTAATCACAATTGCGGCCTACACACGCGCGAGTATTTTTTCTTACCTCCGTTAACCATTGCATTGTAGTCGGAGTCCCGGCTCTGGCTCTCGGCTGTTGTACTGAAAATAAGAATCTTAAAGCTACGTATTTTCTGCAGCGTCGGGCGGCTGTGGAGAAAAATGTATCTTATATTAATAGCGGGCGAGTTTTTCGCTTCTGCTGATTTTTATTAATACCGCCACGTAATGGCGTCGTTGGTTGAATCGGCCACTGTTATTGTTGCAGTGTAAATTACTCGAATGCAGGTTAATTCAAGGAAGGCGGACATGAAATCGGGATCACCTCTTCCAAATTGAAAGTGAACAATAATATTAAATCAATATATTATCTGCTTAATTAGTACAAATGTGCTTACAGTTGCCAGCACTCGCAAGATGTCCGTCTACAAGCAACCAAGGCAAGAGAAGAAGTCAAGTCTACAAAAAATTAACAAATGAGCGTATCTTGTCTATGTAGATCATTTTGTTATATTTGTCTGCCCTCTAAACTTACACAGAGAAATTATTATAGTACAGATACGTGAGAAAAATGTATGTTCGCCTGAGCGGCTAGCGCCCACTTATTATTCAATTTTTAAATGTATCTTCTTTATAAATACTGTTATTTTTTCTTAGTATTTCACTGGGGTCGCTATAAGATCCACACACATTTAAAGAACTTGCACGCTTACAGACAGAGAAATTAGGATCGTCATGAACAGACCTATTCATATTTTCCATGGATTCGCCCGTTCTTGATAACCTTGGTCGTCTGGACTTCGGTTTGGCCAGTGTTCAACAGGTCTCCTCAAACGTTTTGATCCATTTCCGGGTAAGGGTAACGCTTGGATCATCGCTTACACTATGCAGTACACGATCACTTATAAATTTCCTTGATTCTACAGTCGCCAAATCACCGTTTTTGTAAAATTCAAGCTCACAGAATGCACGGTGCACTCCGGATAAGGGCTCCATATCGAGTGAATTCCTAAAGGCCATGCAAGCAAACGATGAATGTACCTCCCCCACCCAACGCTCTCCTCAGATTTGTTGCACATGCGGAGAGAGCTCTTCAAATATAAACTTTCTTTCAAGACACCCGGTATTACAGATGTCGCCTCAGTACCATACCCTCAGGGACATTTGAACCCTTCTAAAGCTGTCAAAGGCCGACCGCGGTGGCCACGCTGTTTAGGCGCTGCAGTCCGAAACCGCGCGACTGCTACGGTCGCAGGTTCGAATCCTGCCTCGGGCATGGATGTGTGTGATGTCCTTAGGTTAGTTAGGTTTAAGTAGTTCTAAGTTCTAGGGGACTGATGACCTCAGATGTTAAGTCCCATCGTGCTCAGAGCCATTTGAACCATTTGAACCAAAGCTGTCAAAGTCGACTGTTGGTGATGTAATTGTGAGCTGGAAACGAGAATGAAAAACACAGCTGAACCAACACCATGCTGACGTCATGTAGTGACGGCACAGGGACCGTCGGCCGTCAAAAGTCCCACAAGGCCTGGCCAGACAGAATCCGGCCTGCCGCTGAGACGGACGGCGCAGCGGGAGGCCGGGCCAGGGACGCCACACAGGCAACGGCCGGCCGCAGCAACTCTTGCTGCGTCAGCTGTTAAACTCTGGAAGGGGCCGAACCCCATTATTGAGCTTGCATGTGTAGCGCGATTGTCTTGGCGTTAGACGATTGGGAAGCTTCACGCGGGACAGTTATCTTTGTGCGAGGAAATGAGTAGCTCGCACTAGCGATACGAAATGGCACCAAGAAGAGGAGATGTTGGGTGCACGACACTAATAGCAAGAGAGAAAGCTTAGGAGAATACCATCGTCTGTGTATTGATCTAGAGTCTGACGAAGATAGGTTCTTCAAATATTTTCGTATGTCGCGAGAATGTTTCGAGGTACTGCATCGCCTGATAAAATATGGCACCGAGAAGCGCACAAAAACTGGAGAAAGCCAATTGATACAAGGCACAGACTAGTCATTTGTTTGAGGTAAGTTTTACCACTTGTGGCCTCTTTGTGCTTTAAACGGAAGTCATATAATTCATTCCATTTCAGTTTTGCTGTATCATATGAAAGGTTCGGTGGAAGAAAGTGCTATCCCACAACGTAGTTACGAGTAGAGTGATAAATTTATCTGCAGTGTTCACGAATACAGCCAACGATAGTAACATCTAGTTCCGTATGTCCCGCTAGAGAGAACTTTCTACTTAATCGATTGTTTTGTTTCATTGTGTTCTTAACATTGTCATTGAATTTAAACAAACATATCTTTGGTCGTTAACTTTATTCGTTCTATCGACATAATTTATTTTAATCTTTTCAACGTACTTGACTACAGGCGACAGTTTCTTTTCGGTTATGACGTTCAACAGTGCCAGAAATTGTGAAACGAGTGTGCCAGGCAATATGGACTGTTCTGCAACCCAAGTATTTACCTACTCCTACAACAGAGATGTGGAAGAAATCTGAAGAAGGATTTCTAGAACTTTGGGGGTTTCCGAACTGCCTTGGAAGCATAGACGGAAAGCATATCAGGTTAAAATGCCCGAAGGATAGTGCATGCCAGTTCTTCTGTTACAAGCAATTCTTTTCGCTGCTTCTCCTGGCGATCATTGATCCATACTACGAGTTTACAGTAGGGGCCTATTTGATATTGGAAATTATGGACATCACAGTGACAACACTATTTCTGAGAATTCAGCTTTCTATCAAGAGTATATCAAGGGCAAAAGTATTCTACCTCCAAATCAGGATCGCGTGTATCATACAAAAAGTTGTATTGTCTCACCTCCTCTATAAGTCTTTCTGCGTCCATGATGCATGCAGTACAAGCTACAAGACAAAAACCGCCTCACGTCACTGCTTCCAATGTGGCCACAGAGCAGTTGAGTGGGCCAACAGAGGCAAGCAGCCGCTCCGGCTTGCGGCGAATCTGTAATCTGTGACAACCCGGCGGCAGCCGGTGCGGCAGGCGGCATGCCGGTGCGTCAGAGTCGCACTCTGTGTGACAGCCACCGTACAGTAACGAGCGATTCAACAGTGCGGCCTGCCGGCTGCGGTTCAAGGCCACTGGCCGGACGGCCAGGCCGCATTCTGTCTGGCCAGGCCTTAAGGCCTGGCCAGACAGAATCCGGCCTGCCGCTGCGACGGACGGCGCAGCGGCAGGCCGGGCCAGTCAGCGGCCAGGGACGCCACACAGGCAACGGCCAGCCGTCCGGCCACAGCGACTCTTGATGCGTCAGCTGTTACACTGTGGAAAGGGCCGAACCCCATTATTAAGCTTGCATGCGTAGCGCGATTGTCTTGGCGTTAGAAGATTTGGAATCTTCACGCGGGACACGTTATCTTTGTGGGAGATCATTTTTTTTTTTTTTTTTTAGATTGAGAAATGAGTAGTTCGCTCTAGCGATACGAAATGGCACCAAGAAGAGAAGATGTTGGGTGCACGACATTAATAGCAAGAAAGAAAGCTTAGGAGAATACCATCGTCTGTGTATTGATCTAGAGTCTGACGAAGATAGGTTCTTCAAATATTTTCGTATGTCGCGAGAATGTTTCGAGGAAATGCATCATCCCGGCGGGGTCGGGGATTTTCTCTGCCTCGTGATGACTGGGTGTTGTGTGATGTCCTTAGGTTAGTTAGGTTTAAGTAGTTCTAAGTTCTAGGGGACTGATGACCATAGATGTTAAGTCCCATAGTGCTCAGAGCCATTTGAACCATTTGAAATGCATCGCCTGATAAAAAGGTAGCACCGAGAAGTGCAGAAGGAACTGGAGAAAGCCAATTGATACAAGGCACAGACTAGCCGTTTGTTTGAGATAAGTTTTACCGTTTGTAGCCTCTTTGTGTTCAAATAGAAGTCATATAAATTATTCCATTTTAGTTTTGCTGTATCATATGAAAGGTTCGGCGGAAGAAAGTGCTATCCCACAACGTAGTTACGAGTGCAGTGATAAATTTATCTGCAGTGTTTACGAATACAGCAAACGATAGTAAGATCTAGTTTCGTATGTCCCGCTAGAGAGAACTTTGTACTTAATAGATTGTTTTGTTTCACTGTATTCATAACATTGTCATTGAATTTAAACAAACATGTCTTTGGTCGTTAACTTATCTATTCGTTCTATAGGCATAATTAATTTTAATCTTTTCGAGATACTTGACTACAGGCGACAGTCACCTGCCAGGCAATATGGACTGTTCTACAGCCCAAGTATTTACCTACTCCTACAACAGAGATGTTGAAGAAATCTGAAGAAGGATTTGTAGAACTTTGGGGGTTTGCGGACTGCCTTGGAAGCATACACGGAAAGCCTATCAGGTTAAAATGCCCGAAGGATAGTGGATCCCAGTTCTTCTGTTACAAGCAATTCTTTTAGCTGGTTCTCCTGGCGATCGTTGATCCATACTACCGAGTTTACAGTAGTTGATGTTGGAAGTTATGGACGTCACAGTTACAACACTATTTCTGAGAATTCAGCTTTCTATCAACAGTATATCGAGGGCAAAAGTATTCTACCTCCAAATCAGGATCGCGTGTATCATACAAAAAGTTGTATTCCCTCATCTCCTC
Source organism: Schistocerca cancellata (assembly GCF_023864275.1). Classification (NCBI taxonomy): domain Eukaryota; kingdom Metazoa; phylum Arthropoda; class Insecta; order Orthoptera; family Acrididae; genus Schistocerca; species Schistocerca cancellata. The sequence goes on along the minus strand of NC_064633.1, from coordinate 37,449,871 downwards.
TATAAGTCTTTCTGTGTCCATGATGCGTGCACTACGAGCTGCAAGCCGAAAACCGCCTCACGCCGCTGCTTCCAGTGTGACAGCAGAGCGGTTGAATGCGCCAACAGAGGCAAGCAGCCGCTCCGGCTTGCGGCGAATCTGTAATCTGTGACAACCCGGCGGCGGCCGGTGCGGCAGGCCGTATGCCGGTGCGGCAAAGCCGCACTCTGTGTGACCGCCGCCATACAGTAACGAGCGATTCAACAGTGCGGCCTGCCGGCTGCGGCTCAAGGCCACTGGCCGGACGGCCAGGCCGCATTCTGTCTGGCCAGGCCTTTAAGTCGTGAGCTGTACGGCGCTACCGGCGGTCTAGCTAACACCATGGTTGTGCGTAAGGCGTAAATAGAATGGGGTACCACGGTTGGGCAGCGCCACATGAGTCACGCAGTTCTGCAGTCAGAAATAAGCGACGCTTCAGATGACGTAAAGAGCGACGCAACTGGACAGTGAATGACAGGAAACGAGTGATATGGAGTACTGAATCACGTGTCTCTGTATGGCAATCTGATGGAAGGGTTTGGGTTTCGTGAATGGCTAGTGAACGCTACCTGCCATCATTTGTAGTGCCAACAGTGAAGTATAGACGAGCTGCTGTTACGGTATGGGGATGTTTCTCGTGGTTAGGGTGCGGTCTGCTACTTGTGCGTAAGGCAGAGCTAAATGCGGGAGGATACGAACACATTTTACGAGAGTGTGTCATGCGTTCAGTAGAGGAACAGTTCCGAGGCGACGGTTGTTTGAGCATGACAGCGCACCCTGTCATAATGTAGCAAAAATGGTTCAAATGACTCTGTGCACTATGCGACTTAACAGCTGAGGTCACCAGTCTTCTAGAACTTAAAACTACTTAAACCTAACTAACCTAAGGACATCACACACATCTATGCCCGAGGCAGGATTCGTACCTGCGACCGTAGCGGTCACACGGTTCCAGACTGAAGTGCCAAGAACCGCTCGACCACCCCGCCGGACATAATGCGGCATCTGTGAGGCAATCGTCTGTGAACAGCAATATTCCTGAAATGCACTGGCCTTCCCAAAGTTCCCAACTGAACCCAGTGGAACACGTTTGAGATGCGTTAGAACGTCAACTTCGTTCCAGCTTCCAGCGTCCAACATCGCTACCTTTTCTCATGTTGACTCTTGAGGAAGAAGGGACTGCCATTCCTTCGCAAACATTCAGACGCCTCACTGAAATTGTCCATACCACAGCTCATACGGCTATAGAGACAAAGGGTGGGGTGAACACCCCGTATTAATGCACTAACAAGTGTCCGAATATTTTTGATGGGATAGTGTACATCTCAAAGTTCTTCAACAGATCCATTTTATGAGCTTCGCTTAGTACTTATCTTAGAAGAAAGATTAAGGAAAGGCAAACCTACGTTTCTAGCATTTGTAGACTTAGAGAAAGCTTTTGACAATGTTGACTGGAATACTCTCTTTCAAATTCTGAAGGTAGCAGGGGTAAAATACAGGGACGAAAGGCTATTTACAATTTGTACAGAAACCAGATGGCAGTTATAAGAGTCGAGGAACATGAAAGGGAAGCAGTGGTTGGGAAGGGAGTGAGACATGGTTGTAGCCTCTCCCCGATGCTCCTCAATCTGTATATTGAGCAAGCAGTAAAGGAAACGAAAGGAAAGTTCGGAGTAGGTATTAAAATCCATGGAGAAGAAATAAAAACTTTGAGGTTCGCCGATGACATTGTAATTCTGTCAGAGACACCAAAGGACTTGGTAGAGCAGTTGGACGGAATGGATAGTGTCTTGAAAGGAGGATATAAGATGAACATCAACAAAAGGAAAACGAGGATAATAGAATATAGTCGAATTAAATCGGGTGATGCTGCGGGTATTAGATTAGGAAATGAGACACTTAAAATAGTAAAGGAGTTTTGTTATTTGGGGAGAAAAATAACTGATGATGATCGAAGTAGAGAGGATATAAAATGTAGACTGTCAATGGCAAAGAAAGCATTTCTGAAGAAGAGAAATTTGTTAACATCGAGTATTGATTTAAGTGTCAGGAAGTCGTTTCTGAAAGTATTTGTATGGAGTGTAGCCATGTATGGAAGTGAAACATGGACGATAAATAGTTTAGACAAGAAGAGAATAGAAGCTTTCGAAATGTGGTGCTACAGAAGAATGCTGAAGATTAGATGGGTAGATCACATAACTAATGAGGAGGTATTGAATAGAATTGGGGAGAAGAGGAGTTTGTGGCACAACTTGACTAGAAGAAGGGATCGGTTGGTAGGCATCAATGGATAACCAATTTAGTACTGGAGGGCAGCGTGGAGGGTAAAAATCGTAGAGGGAGACCAAGAGATGAATACACTAAGCAGATTCAGAAGGATGTAGGTTGCAGTAGGTACTGGGAGATGAAGAAGCTTGCACAGGATAGAGTAGCATGGAGAGCTGCATCAAACCAGTCTCGGGACTGAAGGCCACAACAACAACAACAACATGGAATTTGGAGTATGCATCCACAAGCATGAGCCACATCTTATTCAAAATAGGACTGTGTGGTTGTCATGGATACATTCCCAAGGGCCTGACAATGATTAGGTGGGGTGGCGCAGTTCCCTGCTGAGAACACTTAGTGCAGGATCGATGGGCGGTAAATATGCATAATGTTATGTCAGTAGTTTCATATGGGAGATGCCCCAATGACCAGCATGCAGGAGCGCAAGTACTCTGGGCAGAGAGCCGGAGGAATTACGACTTTAAGTTTTTTTTCATTTCTTTTGCAGAAGGAGAACGCAATCCCAGAGAGAAAGCCTTGTTTTCAAAACACAAATTGTTCTAAAGACAAGATCCGATGTTCCAAGTAAACGCTGAGGCCAACCTTTCTAAATAAATTTGGCAATTGTACAGAGTTTAGTGTTCTCTCCAGTTTAGGTCCTGACCATCGCTATATTGTAGGACAGTTCATTATCAGCAAAAGAATACTCACACTCCAGTTGAAAACATCCTGAGTTTCAAAATCGGTGTCTGGGCCTTCTGAGAGCCGGGCCAAGGCGTCGGCGTTAGCTTGGAGATTTGTCGGCTTATAGACTACGTAGTGATTATATGATCATAAGACCAAGACCTACCGTTGCAGTCTTTGTGCTGCCCTGGCCAGGAGGGTGGTACGAGGACCAAACAATGTGATCAATCGTTTGTGGCCTGTTAGCAGGTGGAACTTTACCCCACAGAGGTAGGTGTGCAATTTCTTGCTCCCTAACACTACAGACAAAGCAACTTTTTCGGTTGGAGAGTAACATTATTGTGCGGTGTTAAGCATCATTGGAATGAAGCGTTTGTGGCGAGAAGAAATGGCTTACAAGGTGAAAACGAGGTGCTGACTGTAGGGTTTGCTTTAGAGAGCAAAATGCTGCGTCAACACCTGGAAACCACTGAAAATTCTGCCCAGTCTTCCTCAACGAGTTGAGCAGGTAGCAAAGTTTGGCACACTGGAAATGAGAAGGCTGTATTACCTGATATTTCCTGTGAAAGTTTCTTAAGATTTTGTGGTTGAGGCACATTCTCTATGGCATGGATGTTCTGCATTGGAGGGTATGTACTCTTTTTGTCAACTTCTACCAGTTTTTTCATTCGTCTGCAAAGAATTCGCGTTAGTATTTAGCAGCTGTGACTTGTTGAACTGATAGTTGGGTAATTTTCACATCTGTCAACACCTGCTTTCTTTGGGATTGGAATTATTATGTTCTTCTTGAAGTCTGAGGGAATTTCGCCTGTCTCATACATGTTGCTCACCAGATGGTAGAGTTTTGTCAGGACTGGCTCTCCCAAGGCTGTCAGTAGTTCTAATGGAATGTTGTCTACTCCTGGGGCCTTGTTTCGACTTAGGTCTTTCAGTGCTCTGTCAAACTCTTCACGCAGTATCATATCTCCCATACCATCGTCATCTTCCTCCTCCTCCATTTCCATAATATTGTCCTCAAGAACATCGCCCCCGTATAGACCCTCTATATACTCCTTCCACCTTCCTGCTTTCCCTTCTTTGCTTACAACTGAGTTTCCATCTGAGCTCTTGATATTCATGCAAGTGGTTCTCTTTTCTCCAAAGGTCTCATTAATTTGCTGTAGGCAGTATCTATCTTACCCCTCATGAGATAAGCCTCTACATCCATACATTTGTCCTCTAGCCATCCCTGCTTAGCGATTTTGCACTTCCTGTCGATCTCATTTTTGAGACGTTTGTATTCCTTTTTGCCTGCTTCACTTGCTGCATTTTTGTATTGTCTCCTTTCATGAATTAAATTCTGTATCTCTTCTGTTACCCAAGGATTTCTACTAGCCCTCGTCTTTTTACCTACTTGAGCCTCTGCTGCCTTCCCTATTTCATTCCTCAAAGCTACCCATTTTTCTTCTACTGTATTTCGTTCCCCCATTCCTGTCAATTGTTCCCTTATGCTCTTCCTGCAACTCTGTACAATCTCTTTCAGTTTATCCAGGTCCCACCTCCTTAAATTTCCACCTTTTTGCAGTTTCTTCAGTTTTAATCTACAGTTCACAATCAATAGATTGTGGTCAGAGTCCACATCTGCACCTGGAAATGTCTTACAATTTAAAATCTGGTTCCTAAATCTCTGTCTTACCATTATATAATCTATCTGAAACCTTTTAGTATCTCCAGGGTTCTTCCATGTATACAACCTTCTATCATGATTCTTAAACCAAGTGTTAGCTATAATTAAGTTGTGCTCTGTGCAAAATTCTACCAGGCGGCTTCCTCTTTCATTTCTTAGCCCCAATCCATATTCACCTACTACGTTTCCTTCTCTTCCTTTTCCTACTGTCGAATTCCAGTCACCCATGACTATTAAATTTTCATCTCCCTTCACTACCTGAATAATTTCTTTTATCTCATCATACATTCCATCAATTTCTTCATCATCTGCAGAGCTAGATGGCATATAAACTTGTAACACACATCCATGCCCGAGGCAGGATTCGAACCTGCGACCGTAGCAGTCGCGCAGTTCCGGACTGCGCGCCTAGAGCCGCTAGACCACCGCGGCCGGCCAACAGGAGATCATAAAACTTTTTATTGCTCCATTCCACTTTCAGTCCAGTGGAGAGGCGGAACACATGGTACTTACTTCGAACAGAAAATGGGCATAGTTTCGAAATCCACACCATTGGAAAATGGCCTTACATTACTTTTAGTTATCTACAGAGCCACGCTGATAGCAGGGTAGAGCCTGGCCGAGTTGCTTCATGGGAGAGAGCCTTGGACTCCCTTCACTCTGCTGTAACCTCCAGACTGGCAGCAGGTCCAGGCTACAGTCCGCCAACAGTAAGGTGGGCCCCCCAGCGTTGGTGCAATCGTTTTGGTGTCATGCAACCTTGCTCCCAGTCATCATCTGAAGAGCACAAGGCCACTGGATGTATGAGGCCACTGCTGAGGGCTTACATTTGATATGACACCAGAAACAGCTACACTAAGGATCACCTCTGATAGCCATACCATATAACCTGTGGTCCTGACCACCTATACAGTGGACCTACCGAAATCTCAGTCACCAGCAGTGGACTCCCCATGAAAATTAGAGCATGGACTG